>NW_006408904.1:994327-1060252 GCF_000296735.1 Chrysochloris asiatica
TATTACTTTTTTTTTGAATCCTTAAAAACATTCTGATAACCTTCTGACTTGATCTCTCTGCTTTGAATTGAATTGAACAGATTCAGCATATCCTGTCAGAAGCCATGGTTTTGATTGGACCTTTTTTTTTTTTTAAGACATCCTAATGAGAATAGGAGGGAAGTATATCATGTTTGGTAAGGTGGAGGGTCAGAAAAAAAGAGGAAGACCCCCAGCTAGATGGATTGACAAAGTGGCAGTATCAGTGGTTTCAAGAGTGGCAACAATTTTGAGGTTGGCCCAGGATCGGGCAGTGTTTCATTCTGTTGTGCATAGGGTCACCATGAGTCACTACCAACTCGATGGCACCTAACAACAACAGTGAGACTACAGTCCTGGTGTAGTGCTGTTGGTTAATATGCTGAATGGCAAAGTCATTTTGAACCACAAAGTTGGTGGTTCAAGTTCAACAACTGCTTCTAGGAAACCCTATACAGGATTGCTATGGGTGGGAACTGATACAGAATTTAATAACAACTATGAGACTAAGGTGTCCTGGTGTGGCATTGTGGGTTAATGCACCAGACTGCAAAGTCGTTTGAACTGCAAGGTCAGCGGTTCAAGCTCACCAGCTGCTCCTTGGAAACCCTATACAGAGTCACTATGTGTCAGAAACGACTCGAGGGCACTTGACAACAAATGAGACTAAGGTGCTCCTGACCCAAGCCATGTTATTTTCAATAACCGCATATTCATGTGAAAGTTGGACAGTAAATAAGGAAGACCATAGAAGAATTGATGCTTTTGCATTATGATGTTGGAGGAGAATATCGAAAGTGTCATGGGCTGCCCATAGAACCAACAGAACTGTGTTGGAAGAAGTGAAGCCAGAGTGCTCCTAGGAGGCTAGGATGGCCAAACTTTGTCTCTCATACTTTGGACATATTGTCAGGAGGGACCCATTGCTGGTGAAGTATATCATGTTTGGTAAGGTGGAGTGTCAGAGAAAAAGAGGAAGACCCCCAACAAGATGGATTGGCCAAGTGGCAGCATCAGTGGGCTCAAGCATGGCAACAATTGTGAGGTTGGCCCAGGATCAGGCAGTGTTTCGTTTTGCTCTTCATAAGGTGGTTATGAGTTGGTACCGACTCGATGGCACCTAACAACAACAAATGAGTTTAATGAGTTTTGGTGTGGTGCTAAAGATGCTATGCAGAAGGGTATGCCCTCAGGGGAAAGGTCCTACATTATCTCTTTGCCTGTTCTTGAGTGCCTCCAAATAAAATAGTCTTTTAAAAATGTTGTTCAAAAAAAATATATTGTTCAGAATTTTTATGTTATATTCTGAAGCATTAATCTAATAAAAGCTACTTTACCTTTACTAGAACTGGAAACTTGAATAGTGTTCTGTGTTCCATCTCAAAATCCCTTTGAATAGTGTTCTGTGTTTCAGCTCAAAACCCCTATTAGAGTCCTGGTGTGGTGCTGTAGGATAGACAGTGGACTGTTAACCCCAAGGTCAGGGGCTCAAACACACCACCCGCTACTTGGAAATGCTATACTGGGTTGAGATAAGTCAGAAATGACTTGACTGACACTTAACAGTAACAACAGTGAATTTATTTATTTATTTATTGTATCGTTCACCAAATTTATTCAATCTGTATGCTAAGAAAATAATCCAAGAAATGGGAATACAATAACAGCATGACATCAGGATTGGAGAAAGAATCATTAACAACTCGTGATATGCAGGTGACACAATCTTGTATGCTGAAAGCCAAGAGTACTTGAATAACTTATTTGTGAAGATTTAAGACTACATACAGCCTTCAGTATGAAATATACCACAATATTAAAAAAAAAACAAAAAACCTTACAATTGGACAATAAGCAACATCATGATATATGGAGATAAAGTTGACGTTGTCAAGGATTTTATTTTCAATGGCCCTAGCAGCAGAAGTTAAGAAATCAAATGAGGTATTGCTTTGGGCAAATCTGCTGAAAAACACCTCTTTAAAGATTTAAAAATAATTATGTCAATTTGAAGAGTAAGGTGCATCTGATCCAAGACATGGTATTTTAAATAGTCTATCAAGGAGCTCTGGTAGTGTAGTGATTATGAATTGGGCTGCGTGCGAACCTTAAGGTCTGCAGTTCGAAACTACCAGCTGCTTCTCAGGAGAAAGATGAGGCTTTCTGCTCCCATAAAGATTTACAGCCTCAGAAACCCTGTGCAGGGTCGCTATGGGTTGGAACCAACTCAATGGCACTTAACAACAACAACAACATCATGGTGTAGCGCTATGGGTTAATGTGCTGGGACTGCAAAGCCATTTGAACTGAAAGGTCGACAGTTGAAGCTCACCAGCTGTTCCTTGGAAACCCTATACAGGGTCGCTATGGGTCAGAACTGACTTGACTGCACTTAACAACAACATCATGGGAAAGTTGGATGATGAATAAAGATGATCAAAGAAGAATTGATGGATTTGAATTATGGAATTGGCAAAGAATATTGAATATGCTATGGAGCACCAGAAGAAGGAACAAATATATCTTGGAAAAAGTGCAGTCAGAATGCTCCTTAGAAGCGAGCATGGCGAGACTTTTTCTCACATGCCCTGGACATGTTATCAGGAGGGTGACATCAACAACATTGGATTTTTAACCATGCAGTAATTAAAAACAAACAAACAAAAACCAGATTATGAGGGCACTATGGGATGAGCACTGAGCTGCAAACCACAAGGTTAGTGGTTCAAGCCCATCAGACATTCCATGTGAGAAAGATGAGGCTTTCTTCTTCCATAAAGATTTACAACCTTGGAAACCCCATACAAGGTCACTGTGAGTTGGAACAAACTCAATGACATAAAAACAACAACATGTGGGCTAAAACAAGCAAACCTATTGTTAAAAGATACGTTGTTGTCAAGTGCCGCTGAGTCTATTCCAACCCATAGCGACCCTGTATAGGGTTTCCAAGGAGCAGCTGGTGAGCTTGAACTGCCGACCTTGCAGTTCAAATGGCTTTGCAGTCTGATGCATTAACCCACAGTACCACACCAGGACTCCCTTAAAAGATAAATGTATATATATATTAACAATACACATATATATAAGTCCTGATAAGATAAGCACTGGACTGCTAACCATGAGGTCAGTGGTTCAAATACAGCAGCCACTTCTCAGCAACCCTATACAGGGTAGCTATAAGTTAGTGCCAACTCGATGGCATGTAACAACAACAACATATACATAAGGAGGGGTTTCCAGAAAGAGTTGGAAAACCTGCTAGACAAATTCTGAAAGAGCTGTGTTGTTGTTTGACCATTACATGTGAAGGGTAGTTTTGCTGTATTTAGAATTCTGAATTGACAGCGTTTTTTAAAAAGAACGTTGAAGGTGTTCTTCCATTGTTTTTTATCAGATTTCCAGTTTTCCTGACATGACTGTAATCCCTATTGATTAATGGACAGTAAACATGGTATCTTGTTATTTCCTAACCGAATCTAAACCCAACACATAGAGTCAATTCCAACTCATAGAGGCTCTATATAGGGTTTCTGAGACTGTAAATGTTTAAGGGAGCAGATAGTCTCATCTTTCTCCTTGAAAGTGGCTGGTGGGTTTGGACCACCAATGCCTCACCTGCAGCACTACCACCAGGGGTCCTAAGGAGATAAAAATAATAAATGGGTAGTTTAGCAAAAATGCTTCATGATAAAACCCCCAACAACAGAGGTATATTGGCAATACTATTGAGTTAATATTGGTAGGAGCCCTGGTGTGCCACTGTTGGATAAGCACTGGACTGGCTACCATGAAGCTGACAGTTCAAACCCACTGGTTGCTCAGAAACCCTATACAGAAATTCTATGAGTCAGAACTGACTCCATGGCACTGAACAACAGCAGCAGCAATACTAGTAGGGCAAGTTTAAGGGTAAATCCAGGGATGTCTCTTATTCATATCCTATCTACCAACAACATAATCTTGGCAAGACTTTATAGATGGAACCTGGACAGAAACAAAAGCAAAATAGGTTATGGTTATTTTTGTTTATTCTCTGGATGTTGTTGTTACCTGCTATCGAGTTGGTTTTGACTCAGTGACCCTGTCTAGGGTTTCTGAGGAGTGGTTGGTGGGTTTGAAACAAATCTTGCAGTTCAAACTGACCTTACTGTCTAGTGCCTTATGCTGCAGGGGATGCGAATTTTCTTTGCAGAAAACTACAGCTCTAATGACCACACTCAATTTAAGTGACATCATTTGGTCCATGCCACTCAGGGACCTCATGATTCCCAATAAACCCAAGGAATCAAGTTCAGTGGTAGAATTTTTCTTTGACAATCCTGGTCACAGAGAATTGTCACTAAAGATCTCTTCAAGGATGCTGGTACTCTTCCATAAATTCATTTCTAAAGTTCTTGGAAGGAGTGTCATCTGGATGTTTCAAGTTGAAATAGTTAGTGATTGGGTCAGAAGAGCATACATGATTGATCCCTCGAGAATGTTTAACCTTTGGATACCTTCTTTAGTACACCAAAACATTCTGATGTTTAAATCTGATTCAGATTTTAGTCAACCAATTGTGCAAACTTTTAGAACCTCCCCAAAGCACTTGAAGTAGCACACTGAATCCAGAATCTCTGCTCAGTACACTCATATCAGTAAATGTGCCCCAGATTAGTATTATACACCTTCCACCCAAACTCTTTTTGCTTTCATTGAGGTACTACTGTCTCCCACTGCAAAGTTCTCTTTAACATAAGTGAAAATATTAACCTTCCTAATTATTGAAAGGAATCGTGGTGTGGTACTGCAGAATAAGTACTAAACTGCTAAACCACAGGTTGTTGGTTCAAATCTACCAACTGCTCCTCAGAAACCCTTTACAGTGAGTTGAAACTGACTCGAAGTCACTTCAACAACAACAACTTATTGAAAATCATGGCCTTGGGGATTTGGCACTGGACTGAGGCCAGGGACTAAGGCAGGTTGAGATTGGCTGCCCCTGGCTGGACCTGAGCGCTCTGGATCTCCACAGTTTAGAACAAAGTGTTTGGCTTCACAAAATTTTATTTGAATTTGGTTCCTGGGAAGAAAGGGTAAAAACCTAACAACTATGTTTTGGTTTTGCCTTTGGGTTGGAAGGTTGGGATATGTGTTTCTGTTCCCTGAGGGGAACAAAGAAGCTGGGCTGGTTATTTCATTTCATCAAGGAAATCATCACTACGGTCATTCTGGGGCCTGTTCCCGCCAGTCCCATTCCTCTGACTATATTTAGTTCATTATGAATATGGAAAAACATTGAAAATGATTCACATCGACATCTCTCTGTCTAGCCTAATAATGTCAAAGTCATTAATGACAAACCCAAGTTCACCCTGACAGTTCAGCCCTCCTCTGCCTTTCCTATTAGAAGATTGGGCCCAGCAACCCAGAATGCATGTTGTCCTACTCCCTAGGCACCACAACTTGCAAAGGGGAAGAAAAGATATAAAGATATAAAGGTCAGGGGGATAAAAGGTTGCTATCAGCTAAGGAGCTCTGGTAGTGTAGTGGTTATGAATTGGGCTGCTAACCTCAAGGTCAGCTGTTCAAAACTACCAGCTGTTCCATGGAAGAATGATGAGGCTTTCTGCTCCTATAAAGGTTTACAGCCTCGGAAATGCTATTGCAGGTTCACTATGAATCGGAACCGACTCCACAGCACTTAACAACAATAACATTGGCTATGTGGACTGGTGAAATTCAGAACCAGCTTTGAAACAATCCCTAATCAAGGAGAAAGAGTGAAAGGTAAGAGTAAAGTGGGAGATAGTTAAAAGACTCTGGGTTTCATATTCTCTATACATTCCATTTGAGCTGCTGATGCTCTACAATCTCCACCACCACTTTCTCATCTGAATCACAAAACCCACTGTTGTCAAGTTGATTCAGATTCACAGCAACCCTAAGGGACAGATTAGAATCATTCCAGAGGGTTTTTGAGGCTGTAAATCTTTATGGGAGCAGACAGCCTCACCTTTTTTCTAAGTACTGGTTGGTGGGTTTGAACTACCAATCTGGCCATTAGGGTTCCTTCTGACAATCTTAGAGTCTTTATCATTATTATTATTTCTACTCAGGCTTTTCACCAGTAGGATTTTTCAACATATTATCCTGTATGTTACTCCACTAAAAGAGATACGTCTGAATCACATGCTCTTTGCCTTTTATAGTATTTAGCAGAATTTATTTCCTTAGGTAAATATAAATGTTTGCTTACCTCACTAGCTTGTAAGTTCTGTGAGGGCAGGAATTTTGTTTTGATTACCATTTGTATAGAGCTTGGGCAATGACTTGGAGATAGTAATGGTGCAGAAATAGCACTTTCTCAAGCAGAGGGAACTGAAGAAAAAATCAAATCTTAGCTTGTAGTATTGAAGGATTCTATGGGAAAATTATTAAATGATGCAGAACGCATCAAAAGAAGATGGAAGCAATACATAGAGTCACTGTACCAAAAACAAATGGTTGATGTTTAACCATTTCAAGAGTAGCCTATGATCACGACCTAATGATCCTGAAGGAGGAAGTTCAAGATGAATTGAAGGCATTGGCAAAGAACAAGGCACAGGGAATTGATTGGATACAAATTGAAATCTTTCAACAAATTAATGCAGCACTGGAGGCACTCACTCATTTATGCCAAGAAATTTGGTTGACACCTGGCCAACTGACTGGAAGAGATCTGTATTTGTACCCATTCCAAAGAGAGGTGACTCAACAGAATACAGAAATCGTTGGACTATATCATTGATATCCCATGCAAGTAAAATTTTACTAAAGGTAATACAAAAATGGCTGCAATCATACATTGACAGAGAAGTTCCAGGAGTTCAAGCCAGATTCAGAAGAGGACGTGGAACAAGGGATATCAGTGCTCATGTAGATGGATCTTGGCTGAAAGCAGAGAATGATAGAAAGATGTTTAGCTGTGCTTTATTGGCTATGCAAAGGCTTTTGATTGTATGGATCATGACAAGCTATGGACAACATTATAGAGAATGAGTGTTCCAGAACACTTAATTGTGCTCATGAGGAACCTGTACATAGACCAAGAGGCAGTTGTTGGAACAGAACAAGGGAACACTTAATGGTTTAAAATTAGGAAAGGTGTGCACCAGGGTTGTATTCTTTCACCATACTTATTCAGTCTGTATGTGAGCAAATAATCTGAGAAGCTGGATTATATGAAGAAAAACATGGCATCCGGATTAGAGGAAGACTCATTAACAACCTGTGATATGTAGATGATATAACTTTGTTTGTTGTAAGTGAAGAGGACTTAACATACTTACTGATGAAGATCAAAGTCCATTGTTTTTGGTATGGGTTGCATCTCAACGTAAAGAAAAAAAAAATCCTCACCATTGGACATTCATATAAATAGAGAAAAGATTGAAGTTGTTAAAGACTTCAATTTACTCAGATCAACCATTAACACACATGTAAGTAGCAGTCAAGAAATCAAATGACGTATTGCATTAGGCAAATTTGCTGCACAAGACCTCTTTAAAGTGTTTATGAGCAAAAATGTCAGTTTGAGGACTCAGGTGTGGCTGACCCAAGCTATGGTATTTTCAGTAACCTCATATGTACCCAAAAGATGGATAGTGAATAAAGAAGATGGTAGAAGAATTGATGTATTTAAGTTATGGTATTGGAAGAGAATATATAAAGTACCATGGACTGCCAAAAGAACAAACAGATCTGTGTTGGAAGAATCACAGCCAGAGTGCTCTGAGGAAGCCAGGATGGCCAAACTTCATCTCTCATACTTCATACATATTATTTGGAGGGACCAATCCCTGGAGAAGAATACCTTGTTTGGTAAAGCGGAGGGTGGGAGAAAAAGTGGAAGACCTCCATTGAGATGGATTGGCACAGTGGCAGCAGCAATGATCTTAGGCATAGTAATGATGGATTGTGAGGTTGGCTTAGAACCAGGCATTGTTTTGTTCTGTTGTGCATTGGATCGCTATAAGTCAGAACCACTTGATGTCACCTAACAACAACAACAACAACATTTGAATCCAACTTGATTCTGTCAGCTCCCTATCAATGTACTGCTGCAGTTGTTTTTAAATTATCTTCAGATAATAGACAGTGAGCACCTCCAGTGCTGCATGAGTTTGTTGAAAGATTTCAATTTGTATTTGGTTGGTTCCTAAAGCCTTGTTTTTGTCAATGCCTTAAGTGCTGCTTGGACTTCTTTCACTATCACTCGTTCTTGATCATTTGCTTTGGAAATAATTGAACATTGATCAGTTTTTTTTGGTAGTGACACTATGTATTCCTTGCATATTCTTTTCATGCTTCCTGAATTATTCAGTATTTTGTCCACTGATTCTTTCAATATTGCCACCCGAGGCTTGGATTTGTTTTTCAGTTCTTTCAGTGTAAGGAATGCTGAGTGTGTTCTTTCCTTTTGGTTTTCTAACTGTAGGTCTTTGCACATTTCATTACGATACTTGACTTCGTTTTCTGGAACTGCCTTTACTTGCATGTGATATTAATGCTATTGCTCAATGATTTCCACATTGTATCAGATCACCTCTCTTTGGAGTGGGCATAATTATGGACCTCTTCCAATCAGTTCTCCAGGTAGCTGTGTTCCAAATTTCTGGCTTTGCAGTCCAGTGCTTTACCCTACAGCTCCATACCAGGACTCCACAATTTAGGATGATTATATCATATCAGGGCTTACCACATCAAAACACATCATGGGGGGTGATTATTATGTTAGAGTTCTGGCAAGGCCCGTTTGAACCACAAGGTTGGGAGTTCAAACCCACCAGCCACTCCTCAGAAGCCCTATAAAGGGTTGCCATGAGTCAGAATTGACTCAAGGGCACTAAATAACAACAATATCAATGATGTTAATGAGGTCAGATGCATTCTACAAGATTAGGCTCTATCTTGAGCCAGTCTCTTTTGAGACATAAAAGATGAAGAAAGTGAACAGCACTCAGAGGGACCTACTACCACCAAGACGGAAAAACCAGGAGTGGAGTGTGTCCTTTGAACCTGGGGTCTGGGCACTGTGAAGCTCCTAAACCCAGGGAAATATTGATGCCAAGACACATGGAGATCTACAAGGAAGACTGGGCCTACAGATGCTACAAGAAGACAAGGACCTGTCTCCATTCCCAAAGTTCTGAATTCAAACTTCTAGCCTCCTAAACTATGAGAGAATCAATTTCTGTTTGCTAAAAACATCCATTTGGGGTATTTTTATTCTAGTAGCACTAGATAACTAAGACAGTTGGCAAATAGAATTATAAAGTAGATGCATTGTAAATGCTTGGTGGGGTGATTTTTTTGAACCATTATAATTTCTGCGTGAACATCATGTTTGACAAGAACTTTCTTTTGAGACATTATATTGGAATATAAATGAAATGCCACAGGCTCCTTATATATGCTTCGTATAGATGCATTGTCGTGACAATCTAGGATGGAACAGCTAATATGATAAACCATGAAAATAAGATTGAAAATCATCTCAACAAGTTTTAAATTTCTTTATTATCAAAAGAACTGTTATTATCAAGTTGATTTTGACTGGTGGCAATGTTATGGGTGTCAAAATATAACTGTGCTCTGCAGGGTTTTCAATGGCTGATTTGTGGGGAGTAGACTGAGGACATGCTGGGAAACTTGAACAATCAACTTTTCAATTAACAGCAGAGTGTATTAACTATTGCACAACCCAGGGCTCCCCATATAGATAATGTGCATTATGTAGTTTTTTTGTTTTTTTCCCTGTGTCTGGTTTTCCACCTAAATTTTCAGTGTTCATTTAATATCAACCTTGTTGAAGTATAATTTATATTCATTAAGTGTACTCATTTTCTCCTTTTAAATTACTTGTTTGGTGAGTTTTGACAAATAGTCACACTGAGTAGCGGTTACAAGTTGGACTAAAAACCTGCAGGTCACCAATTCAAAACTATCAACCAATCTGTGGAGAAAGATGAGACTTTCTGCACCTGTAAACATTTACAGCCTAAGAAACCGTATGCAGGGTCGATATGAGTCGGAAGCAATTCCATGGCACACAGCCACCATGTAACTAATACTACAATTGAAATTTTTTGCTGTTAAGTGCCATGGAGTCAGTTTTGACTCATAGGAACCCTTTATAGAGTTTCTGAGGCTTTAAATCTTTTGCAGTAGCAGACAGCTTTCTCAGCTTTCTTCTTTGAAGTGGTTGGTGGGCTCCAACCACCAACCTTGTAGTTTGTAGTTCAGTGCTCTCCTATGGAGCCACTGCACTCCTATAATGGAATAAAATGATTCAGAATTATTAAATTCATCCTCCACTCTCTACTACCACTTTCCATTACAGTCCCAGAGACAGAAAGTTAATTGGCTGTTTGAGATGGGAAATGCTTTGAACAACCTATATTTTAGATATTGTACAGGCTTGATTAAACATTTTAAAACTCCCAGGTCTGATAAGAGACACTTTGTGTAAATGATTTGGAGCGTGGACATGGGGATCATATCACCCAGTTTCAAATCCCAGATCCACACCTTGACATACTGGTAATTTCTAAGACACCATAAATCATAATACAAACCATTATTACTAGAGGTCTTCAAAAAGTTCATAGAGAATTTCCATTATCAACTCCATTTTTCAACAAACTTTTTGAAGCCCCCTAGTATTTTAAATACTAAAAAAGGGGAAATGCCATCAGTTAAACTATGGAGCAATCCTTAATGATGGTTCTACCAGAAAGCAGCATCACACTACTTTTCCATTGCTTTGAAATATGTTTCTTCTTTATCAATGAATTTAGCCATTTTTAACAGTGCATTGCTTGGCATGTGATAGGTAATCCTTTTATACATAACACAGAAATACAGAACAGTTTAGAATTTGGTTGCTATTTTACAAGAAAATACAGAGATATTGTTATTCCTCAGTGATAAATATTTGCTTCTCAAATACATAATTTATAATCTGTTTGGATTCGACTCAATGGCACTTAACAACAACTCTAATTTTATCTTTCTGTATACACAACAGCTTTTCATTTCAATGCCAAGTCATAATGTAATTTTGTGAAGATATTTTAAACAGCAATTAAATTCAGTGCATACAACTCCACTAAAGCAATGACAATATGAACTGCTACGACCAAGGCCACACATGTGCACACAATTACTATTATATCAAATTGCTGCCTGGTTGCCAGCAATTGTGAGACATCAATACCTCTAAAAGACATTCTGATTTCAGAGATGTTAAAAGTATGAAAAATTGTGCAGCCTATAATTCATGAAATATAGGGCAAGTTATGTGCCCTTGGGCAGGATATTTAATTCCCTGTGCTTCTGGATCCTCATTTATAAAATGAGGCTAATAATAATACCTGTCTCATAAGGTACATGTGAAGATTAAATGAAGCATTTAGCACAGTAATTGACATATAATATAGCCAATAAATATAGCAATTATTATTAATTTATCATCTCAGTTGTATTCATGTGTATCAGTTATCTACTGCTGCATAACAAATTACCCCATTCTTAGTGACTTGAAACAAGTTACATTTATTATCTTACTGTTTGAGTAAGTCAGGAATTTGGGAGTAACTTAGTAGGGTGGTTCTGGCTCAAGGTCTCTCATGTGGTTGCAATCCTGATGTTGGCAGGGGTTACAGTTATCTGCAGATTTGACTGAGGCTGGAGGGTCTAATTTCTAGTTGTGTTATTCACATGGCTGTTGGCAGGACACCTCAGTTGTCACCACATGAACTCTTCATAGACCGCTTAAGAACCTTCATGGCTTGGTAGCTGTCTTTCCTCAGAACAAGTGATTCAAGAATGCAAGGAGCAAGTCACAGTACCTTTCATGACAGTCTCTGAAGTAATAAATTGGCATACTTTTTCTGTTTGTTAGAAGCAAGTCACTAAGTCCAAACCACATTCAAGGGGAAGTATCCAAGAATTTGTGAATACATCTTAAAACCACAACACCGTGGTTACTATATGCATCAAATCAAAATAACTATTATCAGCTTCTCTTTCATCTTTTTAATTGTTGGTGATGGCTGTTGTTCTTGTTAGGTGCTATCCTATAGGTACCAACTCATAGTGACCCTATGTACAATAGAACAAAACACTGCCCAATCCTGCATCAATTTCACAATGTTATTATTCTTGAGTCCAATGCTGCTGATACTGTGTTAATACATCTCATTGGGAGTCTTCCTCTTTTTCACTGAGTCTCTACTTAACCAAGTATGATGACCTTTTCCAGGGATTGGTCCCTCCTGTATTGAAGTATGAGAGATGAACTCTGGCCATCCTGGTTTCCAAGGAGCATTCTGGGTGTACGTCTTTCAACACAGATTTATTTGCTATTCTGGTAGTCCATAGCATTTTTAATATTTGCTTCCAATGCCATTATTCAAATGCATCAGTTTATCTATGGTGTTTCTTATTCATTGTCCAACTTTCACATGCTTATAAGGTTACTGAAAATACCATGACTTGGGTTAGGTGCGCCTTAATTCTCACACTGACATCTTTGCTCTTGAATCCTTAAAGAGATCTTGTGCAGTAGATTTGCCTAATGCAATACATTGTTTGATTTCTCGATTGCTGCTTCAGTGAGTATTGATGGTTGATTTGAGAAGTAGAACGTCTTTGACAACCTCAATTTGTTTCTCCATTTATTTTGATGTTACTTATTGACCCAGTTGAGAAGATTTTTGTTTTCTTTATATTGAGTCGCAACCCATAACAAAGGCTGTGGTCTTTAATCTCCATCAGTGAATATTTTAAGTCCTCTTCACTTTCAGCAAGGCGGTACCATCTACATACTACAGGTTGTTAATGAGTTTTCCTCCAACCCTGATGCCATGTTCTTCTTCATATAATTCAATATCTCGGATTATTTGTTCAGCATATAGCTTGAATAAGCGTGGAAAGACTACAACCCTGGCATACACCTTTCCTGATTTCAAATCATTCATTGTCCACTAACATTTGAACAACTGCATCTTGATCTATGTATAGGTTCCTCATGAGGACAATGAAATATTCTGGAATATTCATTCTCTGCAATATTGTCCATACCTTGTCATGATCCACACAATCAAAAGCATTCATATAGTCAATAAAGCACAAGTGAACATTTTTCTGGAACTCTCTGCTTTCAGTCAATATCCATGTCCTCTTCTGAATTGATTTGAACCTCTGGAATTTCTCTGTCAATGCATGGTTGCAGCCATTTTTATATTATCTTTACCAAAAACTTACTTGCATGTAATGTTAATGATATTGTCCAATTCCATTGGGTCACCTCTCTTTCGAATAAGCACAAATATCTATCTTATTACAACCATTGGCCAGGTAGTTGTTCTCCAAACTTCTTGGCATAGCTGAATGATGGCCTCCAGTGCTGCATCGATTTATTGAAAGAATTCAATTTGTATTCTATTAATTCCTGGTGACTTGTTCTTTGTCAATGCCTTCAATGCACCTTGGAATTCTTTTTCAGGATCATTGGCTCTTGATCATATGCTACCTCTTGAAATGGTTGAACATTGACCATTTCTTTTTGGTACAGCAACTCTGTGTATTCCTTCCATCTTTTTTTTTTTTTTTTGGTCCGACAACAGTCTTGTCTTTACTTTTCATTTAAAGCAAGAAACATAACGTGAGTAATCAGAAAGCATTAGCAGGCACCAGTTAATCCAAGATACTAGCTTCTTAGTTCCAAAAGCACTTACAAAGAAAACCACTGGGCTGGAGGGTGGAAGGGGAGAAGCAATTCATAATAACTGGAATCCCATGAGTGTGTATGCCAAGTCTCATGAAGCTATTATCTTCTTAATTTCTTCTTTACTTGGTCACTTTATTCTCCCCTCAAATATTATATATAGTTTTTCTTTGACTTTTATTCCTCAAAGTATAAAAAGTATGAAATATAAACAAGCTCTTGCACCGTATGCTTAGAAGTGTACAATTCAAACATTATAGAGCTATCTACATATTGATAAATCCCATCATATCTTGGATAATTCAATAATATACAAAATATCAGGGAACAGAAAGAACGAAAACCCACTTCTTTTGTGACACATAAGATTCAAATATTCAATCTAAAGAAAAGCAATCATTTTGGCTTTCCTCTACATTCGCATGATGATACACTTATTAAAACATTCCTGTATAATTATGTTTGGTCTTATTATTTCAAGTCAGTTTTAAAACTTTAAAACCAGTCATCCAGACAAAACAGGCCATCAGAAAGACAATCTCTTCCTCCTCCCTAACCCCAATAACTATGAAATCAGTTTTAAGACATGACTCAAAACACTGGATTATGACGAAAAATGCTGGGTCCAATTTCTTCATAATCTTTTTTGGTGTGGCATACTTGGTAGAACTCAGGCATGGAAGCCAACATTGACCCTCAAAACCAAACTGTATATCGCTGCATCTGGTGTGTACAACATGACTTGTACGTCAATAGGGTTTGGCTTCAATCTACCGCCACTTAATTCTTCACTTAATTTCAGCCTGGCATCTATAGTTCTTTCCAAATCTCTTTGCAAGCGATGTCCAAAGTCCCTGAACATGGTTGAGCCTCCAGAAAGGACAATGTTCTTGTAGAGAGGATGTCTGACATCAATAGGACAATTCTGAATGACTTCATCTACAACTTCTGAGACAGGCTGTGTAAAGTCTGGATTAGCAAACTCTGGATGAAAAAGATTTCTGGTCCCATGAATCTTTCATAACCAACATCAATGGAAAATTCTTTCTTTGAGACCTTCCATTTTATTTTGATGCTTTCTGTATCATTCAATATTTTGCCCATAGAATCCTTCAATATTGCAAGTCCTGGCTTGATTTTTTCTTCAGTTCCATCAGCTTGACAAATGTTGAGCATTTTCTTCCCTTTTGGTTTTCTAATTCTAGGTCTTTGCACATTTCATCATAATATTTGACTTTGTCTTGTCCAGCTAACCTTTGAAGTTTTCTATTCAGTTATTTTACGTCTTCATTTCTTTCATTTGATTTAGCATCTCTACACTGGAGAGCAAGTTTTGGAGTCTCTCTGACATTCATTTTGGTCTTTTACTTCTTTCTTGTCTTTTTAATGACCTTTTGCTTTCTTCCTGTATAAAGTTCTTGATATAATCTCAGAACTTATCTGATTTTTGGTCTTTAGTGTCTAGTGAATCAAATCTGTTCTTGAGATGATCTCTAAATTCAGGTGGAATGTGTTCAGGATCATATTTTGGCTCTCGTGGACTTGTTTATAACTTTCTTCAGCTTCAGTCTGAACTTGTATTTGAGAAATTGATAGTCTGTTCCACAGTCTGAGTCTGTCCTGGTCTTGTTTTGGCTGATGATATGGAACTTTTCCATTGTCTCATTCCATAGATGTAGTCAATCTGATTTCTGTGTATTCCATTTTATGAAGTCCACATATAGTATAGTCATCTTTTATGTTGTTTTAAAAAGGTATTTTAAATGAAGAAGTCATTGGTCTTGCAAAATTTTATCATGCGATGTCCAGCATCATTTCTATCACCAAGGCCATGTTTTTCAACTATTGTACCTTCCTCTTTGTTTCCAAACTTTCCATTCCAATGGCCAGTAATGATCAATACATTTTGATTGCATGTTTGATCAATTTTAGACTGAAGAAGTTGGTAGAATTCTTCTATCTCATCATCACTGGTTTTAGTGGTTGGTGCATAAATTTGAATAATAGTGGTATTAATGGATCTTCCTTGTAGGCATATGGATATTATCCTGTCACAGACAATGTTGTATTTCAAAACAAATCTTGAAATGTTCTTTTTGATGATGAATGTGACACCATTTCTCTTCAATTTGTCATTCCTCACATAGTAACCCATATGACTGTCAGATTCAGAATGGTAAATATCAGTCCACTTCAGCTCACTAATGCCTTGGATTTCAATAATTATGTGTTCCATTTCATGCTTCATAATTTCCAATATTCCTAGATTCATACATTATATATTCTATGTTCAGATTGTTAAAGGATATTCACAGATGTTTCTCTTCATTTTGAGTTGTGTTCCTTCAGCAAATGAAGGTCTTGAAGGTTTTACTCTATTTGCATCATGAAGCCAACTCTACTTTGAGGAAACAGTTCTTCCCGAGCCATATTTTGAGTGTCTTCTAACCTGAGAGGTTCATCTTTCAGCAGTATATCTGATGCTCTTCATCGTGTTTCAATATTCAATATTCTGGTACTGACAGTGTTTCACTTCTGTTCATAAGGTTTTCATTGACTAAATATTTGGAAGCAGTCCTTCCTTCCTTCATCCTAGCCTGTCTTTGTCTGTAAGCTCAGCTGAAGCCTGTTGATATTTAAAATACCTGTGGCACAATTTCCTGAATCACAGCAAAACACAAGCCATTACAGTACAACAACCTGACAAACGTGTGTTGGAAGATCTATCTTATGTCAACAATAATATCCCTCATTCCCGACCCTGTCTGAATCTTGCCTGAACCTCTGGAAGGTCACTGTCAGTGTACTGCTGCAGCCATCTTTTAATTGTCTTTAGCAAACATCTACTTGCATACATTATTAATGACAATGTCTGATGACTTTTGCGTTTGGTTGGGTCACTTCTCTTTGTAATGGGCACAGACACAGATCTTTTCTAATCAGTTGGCCTGGTAACTATATTCCAAATTTCTTGGCATAGTTGAGTGAGTGACTCCAGTGCTGCATCAGTTTGTTGAAATATTTCAATTTGTATTCCAACAATTCCCAGAGCCTTGTTCTTTGTCAACGCCTTCAGTGTACCTTGGACTTCTTCCTTTCTCCTTTAGTATCACTGGCTCTTGATCATATGCCACATCTTGACTTGGTTGAACATTGATCATTTATTTTTGGTACAGTGACTGTATTCTTTCCATCTTCCTTTGATGCTTGTACTTCAAGACAGATCTTGAATTGTTCTTTTTGATGATGAATGTGACACAATTCCCCTTCTATTTGTCATTCCTGGCATAATAAACCATGTGATTGTCAGATTCAAACTGGGCAATACCAGTCCATTTTAGCTTAGTAATGCCTAGGATATCGATATTTGTATGTTCCATTTCATTTTTGACAACTTCTTATTTTCCTAGATTCATACTTTGTACATTTCCTGTTCTGGTTGTTAGTGGATGCCAGCATTGTTGTTGTTGGTGTTAGGTGTCATCGAGTCAGTACCGACTCATAGCGACCCTATGCACAACAGAACGAAACACTGTCTGGTCCTGGGCCAACCTCATAATTGTTGCCATGCTTGAGCTCATCGATGCTGCCACTTATCCATCTCACTGGGGGTCTTCCCCTTTTTCTCTGACCCTCCACCTTACCAAACATGATACCCTTCTCCAGTGACTGCTCCCTCTTGACAATATGTTCCAAGTGTGAGAGATGAAGGTTGGCCATCCTGGCCTCCAAGGAACACTCTGGCTGCACTTCTTCCAACACAGATCTATATGTTCTTCTGACAGCCCATGGCACTTTCATCACCATAACTCAAAAGCATGTTGTTAGGGTCTATAAAATTGGTTCCAATTTATAGAAATCCTGTGTACAGCAGAACAAAAATACTGCCCAGTTTTGTACCATCCACTCAATCATAAATATGTTGGAGCACATTGTCATGGCCTATATGTCAAACCATCTTCTATTTTTCACCGACCCTTTAGTTTACCAAGTGTAATGTTTTTCTTCAGGGACTTGTTCCTCGTGATTACATGTCCAAAGTTTCACCATTTTCCTTCCAAGAGCATTCTGACCATACTTCTTCCAAGAAAGATTTGTTTATTCTTCTGGCAGTCCATAGTACATTCAATATTCTTCACCAACACAATAATTCTATTCTGTTGTGTTCCTTACCAACTATATTAGATAAGACCCCAACAGAAATCAAGTGTTGTTGTTGTTAAGTTCTGTCAAGCCAGTTCTGACTCATATTGACCTTGTATAAGATTTGCGAGGATTTGAATTTTTGCAGGAGCAAAATGCCTCATTTTCTCCTAAGGATCATCTGGTGAGCTGCTGCAAGCATACCAGATGCTGCTATAAAGACAGAGTCACGTAGAGCAATCTGTTATGAGAGGAGTAGTGATTTTTGGTCAAGGGGCACAGCCAAGATGAGGTAATTTCCTGGAAGAAAGCAGGGGAATAAATATTCTATTGCACACTCCTCCTCAGCTCTAGTCTCCTGTTGAAGATCCCTTATTTTAATAATAAAGTCAGAAGCCTTTTGAGAGTCCTGGTGTGGAGTTGTAGGATAAGCACTGGATTGCAAGTTTGGTTTGAACTGCAAGGGTCAGTGCTTCAAACACACCAGCTGCTCCTTGGAAACTCAATACAGGGTTGCTATGAGTCAGAACAGACTTGACAGCACTTAGCAGCAACAACATGTGGAGTACTGGGTCTCTAGAGTGACGCTTAGGATAAGCACTGGATTGCTAACCCTAAGGTTGGTGCTTGAAACCTACCAGGCACTCTATGGAAAACCTATACAGGGTTGCTATGAGTTTGAACTTACTCAATGGGACATAACAACATAGAGCTGATGAAGAGTACTGCATAGAGACCAGACTACTGGGAGAGAATAGGAAAAGGTGAACAATGGCCCTGGATAAGTAAATAAGTAATATTCAGCAAAATTGACCCTTTTTTCTCCTTAGTCTCCTGAGCACAGAAGAGTCAGAAAGTTCCATCACCAACTTTATCTTCAGAGGGAGATATATGATTGATCATACTCCTCCTGAAAGCTAAACATGGTAGCAACTACATTCTTCATTTACCCTTGTAAGAAGAAAGAAAACATAAGTACCATTTAAAGAGTTATAATTTCTGCTTCTGGGGCCATCATGAGGTTAAAGTTAGTATTCCTGACTGTCTTCTTTCTCCATAAATATCACGTTCCCTTTACCTATTGCCAGAACAACAGCTAGACAGAGTTCTTTACTTCGTAGAGATGATTAAATCTTAATTTCTGCAGAATCTGAGTTCATTGTGATCAAGTCTTTGCTTTGTTGTCATAGATTTCTATTGTCCAGGGTTACTGGACAAAGGGGCATTAAAAAATCACCAAGTGAACTCCCTGTAGTCTATGTATATAATCTTTCTTTCTGTCTTAGTGTAGCAACAATCAAATTTCGCCCTACTAATTGGAATTACTTATTCCACCCAGTATAATGACCCCATTTTTGCTTGTTGGTTTGGTGTCCTGAGGAACTCAATATGACCAGAAGGTTTCTAGCTCATCAAAGCCATGATTTAGCCCCATGGTGGAAGCATTCTTCCATTGGGACTGCAATCTCTAAGCACACATAACCCACATTCATAGGAGAAGGAAGAAAAACTTCTTTCAGAGGGTTATTAAATGAAATAATGAGAAAAGTCTCTCTCATTTCCAAATCTTGATTCTTGAACCCACACATTCTGGCTATGATGGAGGTGACACTGGTTTAAGGCAGATGACACATCTGGAATAATAATACCCTAATTGTGTAAAGGTGTTTTTTCTCAGCTGGGGTTATAACTGAACCAGTCCACTGCTTTATGAGGCCAGCTGCTTATGGGATTTGGGGAAATGTGATAAAATAAGTGAAATCTGTGGCTGCAAAATATGTCTTTCTTTTGTAAAATTTATCTACTGCTAAAAGGCATTGTTGTATGGGATACCATAACGATGGATAAGACATTTTGAAGTCTGTGAATAGTGACAAGGATGAAAGAAAATGTGCTTATTCTTGTGAGGAAAGAGTTCTACTCACTTATCTAACTAGCAGAGTTCCGTGTAATCACTGTGTCATCTGACAGGTTCTCCGAGAATGGTGCCACATACCGGGCTTAGTACAGCTATCTGCTTTAACAGGTTGTTCACTTAGCCATAATGGTAGCCAGACTTGCTTTAGTCAGAGAAAGACTAAGTTGTTGAGAATCAGAGGGATGATACAAAAATGACAGTCTATAAAATTTTTGTGTAGTGTTGCAGCAGAAATATGTATATATTTTTAAATACAATTATTTTTAATGAACATACACTTTTAGTTATAACAAGAAAAGCATTGTTGTATGTCCACTTAACATGTATCAATATATTACAAAGCTAAGACTTTATGTTAATTTATTTTTAAACCTTCTATGAATGTCCTGGTGTGGCACTGTAGGGTAAGAACTGGACTGCTAATCACAAGGTCAAAGGTTCAAACTCTGCATCTGCTCCTCATAAACCCTATACAGGGTTGTTATGAGATGGAATCAACTTGACGGCACACAATAACAGCAACAAAAATTGGCTCCTGTCAGAGCTGCCATTATTACCCAATTACAATGCTGCTTTGAATCACATGGCTTCATCTGCATGTGCTAAAAACACACACTGTTGTTTTTGTTGCTGGTGGTAGTGGTTATGTGCCTTAGAGTCAGTTCTGACTCATAGCTATCCTGTATAGGGTTTCAGAGACCATAAATCTTTAGGGGAGCAGAAAACCCCATCTTTCTCCTGAGGAACAACTGGTAGGTTCAGACTACTGACCTTGAGGTTAACAGCCCAGCTTCCAATCCACTATGCTACCTGGGCTCTTTGTTTTTATTACAACTGGTGCTTTTATAGTTACTGATTTTGTCAAATTTTCTAGTGTTTTAGCTACAATTTAGTTGTTGTTGTTGTTGTTGTCAGGTGCTATCGAGTCAGAACTGACTCATAGCGACCCCGTGCACAGCAGAACGAAACAATGTCCGATCCTGGGCCAGCCTCACTACCACTGCCACACTTGACGCCATCAATGATGCCACCTGACTGATCCATCTTGTTTGGGGTCTTCCTCTCTTTCTCTGACCCTCCATCTTACCCAGCATGACATCCTTCTCCAGCGACTGTTCCCTCCTGACAATATGTCCAAAGTATGAGAGATGAAGTTTAGCCATCTTGGCCTCTAAGGAGCACTCTGGCTGTACCTCTTCCAAAACAGATCTATTGGTTCTTTTGGAAGCCCATGGCACTTTTAGTATTCTCCTCCAACACCACAATTCAAAGGCATCAATTCTTCTACTATCTTCCTTATTCACTGTACAGCTTTCGCATCCATATGAGGTTATTGAAAACACCATGGCTTGGGTCAGACGCACCTTAGTCCTCAAGCCGACATCCTTGCTCTTCAATACTTTAAAAAGTTCCTGTGCAGCAGATTTGCCTAATGCAATACGTCGTCTGATCTCTTGACTGCTGCTTCTGTGAGTGTTGATAGTTGATCCAAGAAGAATGAAGTCCTTGACAACTTCAATCTTTTCTCCATTGTTAAGAATCTTGTTTATTGGTCCAGTATGAGCATTTTTGTTTTCCTGACATTGAGATGCAACCCGTACTGAAGGCTGTGCTCTTTGATCTTCATAAGTAAATGTTTCAAGTGCTCTTCACTTTCAGCAAGCAACATTGTATCATCTGCATATCTCAGGTTATTAATGAGTCTTCCTCCAATCCTGATGCCACGTTTTTCTTCATAGAACCCAGCTTCTCATATTATTTGTTCAGCATGCAGGTTGAATAAGTACGGTGAAAGAACACAACCTTGTCACACACCTTTCCCAATTTTAAAACATTCAGTGTTCGAACAACTGCTTCGAACAACTGCTTCTTGGTCCAGGTATAGATTTCTCAGAAGTACAATTAAGTGTTCTGGAATACTCATACTTTGCAATGTTGTCCATAGCTTGTAATGATCCACACAATTGAATGCCTTTGGGTAGTCAATGAAGCATAGGTAAACATCTGTCTGATATTCTCTGCTTTCAGCCAAGATCCATCGGACATCAGCAATGATATCTCTCGTTCCACGGCCTCTTCTGAATCCAGCTTGAACCTCTGGAAGTTCTCTGTCAATGTATGATTGTAGCCATTTCTGTATTACCTTTAGCAAAACTTTACTTGTCTGAGATATCATAGAGACTGTCCGATGGTTTCCGCATTCTGTTGGGTCACCTCTGTTTGGAATGGGCCCAAATATGGGTCTCTTCCAATCAGTCGACCAGATAGTTGTCTTCCAATATAGTAGTAAGTAGTATTTATGAACGTACATCAATAATATTTTTGAAAATGAAGTAGTAATTAAAGGAAAGGAGGAAAAAATTTAAAAGACTTCTTTGCAATTACTAATATTCTTGTAACAAACAATGCAAGTAAATGTAGAAAAGTTTTATAAAACAATTTGTTGATAGTATTCAAATAGTGTAATAAATACTACATTTAAGCAAATTAGAACTGAATTTGTTACATTATTCTGTGATTAAACTTAATAATAGTCATTACAAAGTATTCTATATGGTCTGATATGGAAAGAGGTCCATGGGTTGAGGGACTGGCTGACACCATGAGCTACTTCAATGGGTGACAGACAGCAAGCCTATAGGCACCACTACCATAGCTACTTTGTACCTGGGTCCATTGAATAAGTTCTGGGGTATCTGGGGAGGGAGTCTGAATGGCATTTTCAAAGGGATCGTCTTGTCTTCCTGGTCATCGACAATAGCCAAGTCATTGGTTGTGGATGCCCATTGGTGATCATGTATCAGAAAAAATCTCTTCATTCTCTCTGTATGTTGTCAGAGTATCAATTATACACCATTACCCCAGACTTCCCACCCTTTATCTGTCAGATTGTCATACTGTGGTGGCTTATGTGTTGCTGTAATACTGGATGCTATGCCACTGGTGTTTCAAATACCAGCAGAGTCAACCATAGTTGAAAATTTTTAGCAGAACTTCCAAATTAAGACAAAGAAGAAGGACTGGCAGACCACTTTTGAATAGTTAACCACTGAAAACCTTATGAGTAGCAATGAAACATTGTACCATATAGTACTAGAAGATGAACCCACTCAGGTTGGAAGCCACTCAAAATATGACTGGTGAAGAGCTGCCTCCTCAAAGTAGAGTTGACCTTAATGATATGAATGGAGCAAAATTTTTATGCCGTTCTTTGGTTCCTGGGGCACAACTCATAATGAGAAGAAACAGCTGTAAATATCCATTAATAATAGGAACATGGAATGCAGGAAGTATGAAATCTAGGAAAACTGGAAGTCGTCAAAAATGAAATTAAGCACATAATAACATAGCTATTGCAGGGATTAGTGAGCTGAAATGGACAGGTATTGGTCATATTTAACTGGATAATTATATGGTTTACTATACCTGGAACAACAAATGAAGAGGAATGACAGAATTCATAGTCAAAAAGAGCATCCCGAGATCTATCTTGAAATACAATTCTGTATGTGATAGGATAATATCCATATGCCCACAAGGATGAACAAAGAAATGGTCAATGTTCAGCCATTTATCCATTTGCCTACAAGGAAAGATCAAAAGGAAATGGTTGATGTTCAACCATTTCAAGAGGTAGCCTATGAGCAAGAAACAACGATACTGAAGGAAGAAGTTCAAACTACACTGAAGGCATTGGTGAAAAACAAGGCTCCAGGAATTGATGGAATACAAACTGAAATATTTCAACAAACTGATTCAGCACTGGAGTCACTCATTCATCTATGATTTTGGAAGACAGCTTTATAACATTGTCCAAGCAGGGCAGAGGTCAGACCAAGGGGCCAATGACCAGAGAGAGGCCTGCCTTCAGGTATGACAAAGGAGAGACTGACCTGACAGGAAGAACTGTGCCCTGAGCATTTGCAACCCTAAATTGTAGCCTGTTAAATAAGGAGCTCTGGTAGCATAGTAATTACGAATAGGGCTGCTAACCTCAAGGTTGGCAGTTCAAAACTACCAACTGTTCCGTGGGAGAAAGATGAGGCTTTCTGCTCCCATAAAGATTTACAGCCTCAGAAACCCTGTGCAGGGTCACTATGAGTCGGAACCAACTCCAGGGTACTTAACAACAACAACAACAATTGCCCTAATAAATCCCATAACTATGGATATGATGTCTGAGTTCTGTGTGGCCACTGCAATGGATTGATAAACCCAGCTGAGTAGAGAGTACTATGGGAGGGATAATTGGTGCCATTTTCTGCAGTAATAATGTAGTCATCCTACATTATGTGATATAATATAATCCCTTCTGTGATATATTTTAATGTGATTAGCCAATTAGTTGTAAGGCAAGTTTTGCTTGGAGGAGTTCTGCGGGGGGAGGAGGGGAGGTCTGCATTCATCATATATATATATATATATATATATATGGACTCTTTTGCAAAGTTTGCTTGCTTTTATGTGTAATCTGGATCCTGCATGTCACTTATCAGCAACTGAGTCTGGTTGTTGGGAACTGAGTCACCAGCTTGCTATTTTGACTGATAATCTTGGGATTTGCTAGTCTCTGCATCCTGTGAGCCAGCAGTCTGACATCTTGCATGATGCTCTTGGGTTCATCAGCCCCTACAACTACATGAGTCAGGAGAAGCCTCTAACCTGACAGCATCTGACCCACTGACTTGGAACATGTCAGTCTCTACAACCACATGAGCCATTCACTTGAAAGAAAGTACTCTGTATATAAATATAAACTTCACTCTTTATACCAGCTGCTTCACCTGAGAAAGATGAGGCTGTCTACTCCCATACAGATTTACAATAATTAAAAACCTATATAGGGTTGCTATGAGTCAAAAGTGGCTCAATGGCAGTAGGTTTCATTTGGTACAAGCAAAATAATTCTAGGTCAAGTGAAAGTCAGTCTAACTTGAATTCCCTAAAACAATTCCCAGACTTGATACAGTTTACAGCCCTTGTATGAAAGGGAGACCAAGTCTCCTGGAGGAAGGACTCCACTACCCTTTCCAAAATGTATACCGTTAATCTTTCCCCAAGTCTTTCCCAAAGGTGTGCCTGGCCTTTTATGAGAACTACTGGTCATTGGGGAATAAGAAATAATCAGACTTTTCAGAGATTACAGGAGACTGGCTCTGAATTGACCCTGATACCAGGAGACCCAAAATGCCACTGTGGCTCACCAGTCAGGGTAAGGGCATATGGAGTGCAGATTATTAATGGAATCTTAGCATAGGTTTTTCTCACAGAAGGTTCAGTGGATCCCCACACCAGTTGCAGAAATGAGGACTGTAATTACTTTTAGTATTTCTTGATTGTTGTCTTACACATGTATGTGTGTGTATATATAATAAATCTTTTTCATCCCCCTTTTATTCCTTTACTTATAGTAAAGTATAAGTTACAAGTATGACTTTATAATTGGAGATTATCTATGGTTTAAGGTGATGTGTACAGGGACCGTGACAACAGTAGACTGTGATGGTTAAAGTTATGTGTCAACTTGGCTAGACTATGACTCTCAGTGATTTGGCAATCATGTGATGATGTAGTTATCTTTTGTTTTGTAATATAATGCAATCACATCCATAATTTGATCTGATATAATCAGCCATTCAGTTGTAAGTGGAGTTTCCTGAGGGTATGACCTACACTCAATATATAGAGAGATGATACAATCTTGTCTACTGAAAGAGAAGAGGATTTGAAGCTCTAATTTGACTCTCACAAACTAAAGATAGAATGAGAGTTGCCTAAGTTAATACAAATCCATCCATAAACATGACAGCCTGAATAACTGCATGGGCTCCACCTAATTCTTTTCAGCTTGCCAAATCTTATATGATATAGCAACAACTTGGTTGAACTTTAACTGCTAAGCTGCAAGTGGAGTTTTTGTGTCCTAAGCCAGACTGCAAAGTCGTTTGAATTGCAAGGTGGGTGGTTCAAGCTCACCAGCTGCTCCTTGGAAACCCTATACAGGGTCGCTATGGATCAGAATCGACTCGATGGCACTTAACAACAACAACAACAAGCCTTGCTATAAGGAGTCCTGGTGGCATAGTGGGTTATGCATTGGGATGCCAACTACAAGGTCAATAGCTTGAACTCATCAACCACTTGTGGGAGAAAGATGAGGCTATCTGCTCCTGGAAAGATTCATAGTCTTGGAAATCCATAGGCACATTTCTATTCTGTACTATAGGATCGCTATGAATCAGAATTGACTCATTGGCAGTAGCCTTGCTTTGATTTTTAAGCCTTTAAGGTTCCTAGGTGGTATAAACCATTTGTGCCTGACTGCTGATTTGAACCTACCCAGAAATGCCATGGATTGCTGTATATCTGCTTTTGTTAAGGTTACAACAAAGAAAACAATTAACGTATGAGGTCACCATGGTCAGAATCTCAATAGCAACTGACAAAAACTAAACCCTGCAATAATTTAAAGGCCAAGTGAAACACAGATCCAACTATATGGGTTTCAAATAGTCACATAAAAATGGAGAAACATTGGCTCCCTGTCCATCTGCTGTGCCTAGGTAGATAAGAAAAGAAAAAAATAAACACTGTGGAAGTTCTATTTACCTACTCATGAAATCTGTGAATAAGAGCAAGACATTTTTACGCTACTGTGTAATGTCCTGGAATGTACTTCCATACTTCCTAATCCATATGCACTTGGTAGTTATCAATGAAGCAGGTCATTGGATATATTAGTTGGCCAATGAATTAGTCCATCTATGCTCACACTTTGTTTTTATATTATACTATTTCTATAGTTGTTGTTAAGTGTCGTCTAGTCAGTTCTGACTCATAGTGACCCTGTACTGTGTTTCTAAGGAGTGGCTGGTGGATTTGAACTGCTCACCAGTGGTTAGCAGTCCAGAACTTATTCTATGGTGCTACACAGTGCTACACCAGGATTCAAAAAATAACTCTGTGGTGGTGGTTGTGTGCCGAGGCATTAAGTCTTTATTGGAAGAGAAGCCTTATCTTTCTCCTTTGGAACAACTGGTAGATTCAAACTGCCAAACGTGTGGTTAGCAGCCCAGCTCTCAATCCACTACCAGGGTTCCTTAAAAGGACTATGGGGTATGGCCATACTTTTTTATATTGCAAGAAGTACCTGGCACATGAACACTTAGCAAAATAAAAGAATGTTTTAAAATATATTCAAGTACACTATTGCAGGTTAGCTTGGTTGGTCTGGGGGATACAAATTTTTTCTGATGTAACTCAGAACTGTAGTGACCTACCCCTCAGATGTATTCAACAGGCTGAGTCAATTCTGTATCCAGCCTGTGAGTGTAAGACAAAGGTCTTTAACGTTATCAGGTTTCCTATTGATCATTTACTATGGGAAATTTTGAATTTTCTGTTTTGATTGCAGTACACACTTAAGGTAATACAAAAATGGCCACAAGTATACATTGACAGAGAACTTCCAAAGGTTCAAGCTGGATTCAGAAGAGGCCATGGAACGAGAAATATTATTGTTGATGTCTGATGGATCTTGGGTGAAAGCAAAGAATATCAGAAAGATGTTTATCTGTGCTTTAGTGACTATGCAAAGGCTTTCGATTGTGTGGATCATGACAAGCTATGGACAATATTGCAAAGTATGAATATTCCAGAACACTTAATTGTGCTCATGAGGATTCTGTACATGGACCAATAAGCAGTTGTTCGAACAGAACATGGGAACAATGAATGGTTTAAAATTAAGAAAGGTGTGCAACAGGGTTGTATTATTTCACCATATTTATTCAACCTGTATGCTGAGCAAATAGTCTGAGAAGCTGGGTTCTATGAAGAAAAACGTGGCATCAGGATTGGAGGAAGACTCATTAACAACCTGAGATATGCAGATGATACAACCTTGCTTGCTGAAAGTGAAGAGGACTTAAAACACTTACTGATGAAGATCAAAGAGCACAGCCTTCAATATGGATTACATCTCAATGTCAAGAAAACAAAAATGCTCACCACTAAACCAATAAACAACATTCTTATCAATGGAGAAAGCATTGAAGTTGTCAAGGACTTCATTCTTCTTCAATCAGCCATCGACACTCATGAAAGCAGCAGTCAAGAAATCAAATGACATATTGCATTAGGCAAATCTGCTGCACAAGACCTTTTTAAAGTGTTGAAGAGCAAAGATGTCAGCTTGAGAACTAAGGTGCACCTGACCCAAGCCATGGTATTTTCAATAATCTCATATGCATGTGAAAACTGGACAGTAAATAAGGAAGACCGTAGAAGAATTGATGCTTTTGAGTTATGGTGCTAGAATAGAATATTGAAAGTACCACGGGCTGCAAAAGAACCAACAGATCCATGTTGGAAGAAGTGCAGCCAGAGTGCTCCTTAGAGGCCAGGATGGCCAAACTTCATCTCTCACATGTCGGACATATTGTCAGGAGGAACCAGTCGCTGGAGAAGGATATCATGTTTAGTAAGGTGGAGGGTCAGAGAAAAAGAGGAAGACCCCCAGTGAGATGGATTGGCAAAGCGGCAGCATCAATAGGCTCAAGCGTGGCAATAATAGTGAGGTTGACCCAGGATTGGGCAGTGTTTCATTCTGCTGTGCATAAGGTCGTTATGAGTCGGTACTAACTCAATGGCACCTAACAGCAACAACACACTTAAGTTTGAGAACTACTGCTAGAATATGATACAAGTCATTGATTTGGTGAGATTTGACTCTGTCTCAAGTTTTTTTTTTCTTTCCACAATTGACTTCACCCAGCGTTATGCATTTAAAAATCAAGTATCTAAAAATTATCTCCAAATATGAATATCTGACAATGACCTCCATCAAACCCTTAGATTCATAAACTCTACCCCTTCCCCAATCTTCCATATCACATTAAATAGTAATAGTACCTACCTAGGGGAGCCCTGATGCACAATGGTTAAGCAATTGGTTGCTAACCAAAATGTCAGTGGCTCTAACTCATCCAATGGCTGTATGGAGGAAAGATCTGGTGATATTCTCCTATAAAGATTGCAACCTAGAAAACTCTACAGGACAGTTCTACTGTCACACG
This sequence comes from Chrysochloris asiatica, assembly GCF_000296735.1. Classification (NCBI taxonomy): domain Eukaryota; kingdom Metazoa; phylum Chordata; class Mammalia; order Afrosoricida; family Chrysochloridae; genus Chrysochloris; species Chrysochloris asiatica. The sequence goes on from NW_006408904.1 coordinate 1,023,243, forward strand.
GGTTCCACAATGAGCTGAAATTGACTTGAAGGCACTTAACAACAGTATCTACTTATTTACTCAAGCCCAAATCTCAATTTCTCCCTCTCCTTCACTTTGCATATCCAGTCTTTCAGCAAATCCTGTGACTCTCTCTGTTGCCATCAAATTGATTCTGACTCTACATACCTCTAAAACCTGTTCCCATCCATTCACTTCTCTCTGACTTTATTGCTATCAGCAAGGCAAGCTACCACTATCTTGTTCCAGTCTCCTAGCTGGTTCCTTTGCTTTCACTCTTGACATGCTACGATGCATGCGCCACTCATGGACTGAGTGATCTTTTAAAAACAGTAAATCTAATAGTACTTCTCTTCTATTAAAAAACCCTCCAAGGTCTTTGCATCACAGTTAGAATTTTTAAAAACATATATTTTTAAAACTTTTTATTGTGAATTTGGTGAAGGTTTATTGAGCAGATAATTGGTTTTACATTAATTAAATAATATACTTTGCTTCATTACATAAAAACAGTGTTTTTATCTTATTAAAAAACCACACACATTCTGGTTATTGCATATTTCTCTGCTTTCCTCTTTGAATCCCCATCCCTAGTTTACTAGGGAAGCCATGCAGGCCTTTCAAGTCCTTGAATGTGCCAATCTCTTCCATCTTTTGGCTTTTGTACCAGCTGGTCCCTCTGTCTGAAATGTTCTTCCTTTTGATCTTTGAAGAGCTGGTTCCCTGTCATTTTTATTTCAGCTGAAATCTCTTCTCCTTAGAGGCCTCAGCACAGGACTTTTCACCATCTAACTATTTTGTACTATTGTCACTTTCTTTCTTTGTCTTCTTATCTATCCCTCCTTTTTGGGACATATTTGCCTCCTTCACCATTGTATCCATAGCACCTCGAACTTGGCACATAATAGTTTCTTAATATTTGTTGAATACCTCTAAACCATGAAGGAATTGTTTTGGCTAATATGATATTCCAAAGGTAAAGTCAAGAGGTAAATAAACAATTGCCTGATAATTGGGAGCTATATGCTGTTGTTGTGGTTACGTGCTGTCTAGTTGATTTGGATTCATAGCATACCTGTATAGGGTTTCCAAGGAATGATTGGTAGGTTTAAACCATCAACCTTGTGGTTAACAATACAGTGCTTATCCTACAGTACCGTACCAGGGCTCCAGGGGACTATATAGATGTTAGAAATGAATTAGGTAAATACATAATGAATACCATAAAAATGTACATGTTAGGTACCAAAAAATGGAATTTTCTAAAATATTCATGTTATTCATGAAGAAAATAAGACTAAAGTTGTTGTTAAGTGCCGTAGAGTAGGATCCATCTCATGGTAACAGTGTATAGGGTTTCCTAGGAGCTGCTGGTGCTTTTGAACTGATTATCATGTGGTTCAAAGTCCAGTCCTTATCCTACAGCAACACAACAGGAGTCCCCAAAAAAACCAGAGTAGGCATATAAAAATTACTAATTACACTAACATTTATAGTTCCTAGGGAGCATTGTGGCTCCATAAGATAAGCATTGGACTGTGAACCACAAGGTCTGTGGTTTGAGCCGCCAACCGCTTCACAGGAGAAAGATGAGCCTTTCTGCTCCCACAAAGATTTAAAAACAAAAACCTCGGAAACCCTATACTAAACAGAGCCTCTATGAATCATAACCAACTCAAAGGCACTTAACAACAACATGTACTAGCACAGTGGTTAAGCACTCAGCTGCTGCTAACTGCAAAATAGATGGTTAGTACCCAACAGCCACTCTGTGGGGAAAAAATGTGGCAGTCTGCTTCTATAAAAATGACAGCCTTGGAAACCTTATTTGGCAGTTCTACTATGTCCTATTGGCCAAGTGGCAGCATCAATGGACTCAAGCGTGACAACAGTAGTGAGATTGGCCCAGGATCAGGCAGTGTTTTATTCTGCTGTGCACAAGGTCACTATGGGTTGGTACTGACTCGATGGCACCTAACAACAACAACAACAACAACAACAACTGTGTCCTATAGGATCACTATAGAGTTGCAATCAACTCATTGGCTGTTGGTGGGTGGGTAGTTGTTGTTGTTGTTAAGTGCTGTTGAGTCAGTTCTGACCCATAGCGACCCTCATAGGGTTTCCAAGGAGCGACTGGTGAGCTTGAGCCGCTGACTTTTTGGGTAATCAAAAATTAAAAGAAAACAAACTACTGCCATCTAGTCAGTTTTGACTCACAGTGACACTATATTGAGTTTCTCTTTATGGATGCAAATAACTTCATTCCCCCATTGAACCACTGGTGGATTCAAACCACCAATCTTGTGGTTAGCAGTCCAGTGTTTATCCTCCAGTGTCAGCAAGGCTCCTTTGGTTGGTGTGTTGTTGTAGTTAAGTGCCATCAAGTTGGTTCAAATTCACAGCCCTATACAGGGTTTCTAAGGAAGGGTTGGTGAATTTGAACCACTAATATAATTCAGCATAATGAAGGGATTTAGCATGAATTTTCCAGATAATTGTGCAGTGTGGACCAGGCCTCTGGGATTTGAGGTGGACTCTTGAATTGAAATGCTATGTACAGAACACCATTTAATGCTGAAACAGCCTAATGAGGTTGTATTGTATTGCGTGATGTATATCCCCAGGGGTATTGACTTGATAGATCATTATACAGTCAAATTGCTTTCTCCCTTCAAAAAGAGAAGAGGAAGTGGGAAAGAAGAGGTTGAGTTTGAAAAATAGTGTAAAGTTCCTTCTCTTCAGGAAACGTCTAGCAAATTAAATATATATAATTATGTATGGTTATTTATCTGTAAATGGATGTTTCTGCGACAGAATTATAAGGGAAGCTACTGTAGTTGTGCTTGCCGGTTTGGGTACTGTGAGTGAGATAAAAATTGCTTTATTCAAACCATTAATGAAATGTCACTGTCAATCCACTTCTAACTGCATCATATGCGTTTGATTCTTTGTGTTAAAAATAAAGAAATGAAGAAGAGAATATTTCCAGATGCCTTGTTCCTGTAGAAATAAACTGTGTTCTAAGTCAAAGCTTTACACTGATTTCTTGCTTATTTATAAATGACAGCATTTAAAAAAAAAAATCAAACCTCTAAATGTAAATATATAAGAAAAAAATTAATAGTAAGAATTTTTTCTTTGTAAATCATTATATCCAGTCACATAGTCCCTCCCACTCTCTTTTTTCCCATCCTTCCTTTCCGCACGCCCTCCTTCTTGCTTTTTGTTTTTGCAAGGAGAAAAGCAAACCATCTCTTTCTCATTACCGATTTCATTTGGTGGACCTTTACTGTCTTACTCAACCTTGACAATATATGTTAAGCCAAAACAGGTATCCTTTTTTCTGTATTTATGTATTTAAGTCTATTTTGTTTGGTAAAGTGGAGGGTCGGAGAAAAAGAGGAAGGCCCCAAAAAAGATGAATTGGCACAGTGGTGGCAGCAATGGGCTCAGATGAAGCAATGATAGTGAGGTTGGTGCAGTTTTGGGCTGTGTTTCGTTCTGTTGTGCATAGGGTCACTACGAGTCAGTACCAATTTGATGGCACCTAATAACAATGGCAACATTTTATTACTGTTATTGTTGAGACTATACACAGCAAAACATGCACCAATTCCACAGCCTCTCCATGTACAATTCAGTGACATTGATGACATTCTTCAAGTTGGACAATCATTAGCATCCTGCTTTCTGAGGTGTTCTTTCCTGATAACATGTACCTCTAATGTTCCTATCTAATCTATACAGTTGCTATTGTCTATTTGATCCCATATAGATTGTTGCTATTGTTATGTGCCATCGAGTTGGTTCCGACCCATAGTGATTCTGTATAGGGTTTCCAAGGAGCAGCTTGTGAGCTTGAACTGCCAACATTGCAGTTCAAATGGCTTTAAAGTCTGGTGCATTAACCCACAGCGCCACACCAGGAGTCCCATATGCTGTTGTTGTTAAGTGCCTTCAAGTCAGTTCCGACCCACAGCGACCCTGTATAGGGTTTATGAGGAGCGACTGGTAAGCTTCAACAGCCTACCTTGCAGTTCAAACAGCTTTGCAGTCTGGTGCACTAAACCCACAGCACCACACCAGGACTCCAGGAGTCCCATATAGATTGTTGTTTTTGCTGTTGTTAAGTGTCATCGAATCGGTACCAACTCATAGTGACCTTATGCACCGCTGAATGAAACACTGCCTGATCCAAGGCCAACCTCACTACTGTTGCCACGCTTGAGTCCATCGATGATGCCATTTGGCCAATCCATCTCGTTGGGGGTCTTCCTCTTTTTCTCTGACCCTCCACCTTACCAAACATGAAATCCTTCTCCAGCGACTGGTCCCTCCTGACAATATGTCTGAAGTATGAGAGACAAAGTTTGGCCATCTTGGCCTCCAAGGAGCACTCTGACTGCACTTCTTCCAAAACGGATCTATTGGTTCTTTTGGCAGCCCATGGCACTTTCAATAATCTCCTCCAACACCATAACTCAAAAGCATCAATTCTTCTAAGGTCTTCCTTATTCACTGTCCAGCTTTTGCATGCATATGAGGTTATTGAAAATACCATGGCTTGGCTCAGGCACACCTTAGTCCTTAAGCTCACATCTTTGCTTTTCAACACTTTAAAAGGTCTTGTGCAGAAGATTTGCCTAATGCAATACGTCATTAGATTTCTTGACTGCTGCTTCTGTGAGTGTTGATAGTTGATCCAAGAAGAATGAAGTCCTTGACAACTTCAATCTTTTCTTTGTTGATAAGAATGTTGTTTATTGGTCCCGTGGTGAGAATTTTTGTTTTCTTTACATTGAAATGTAATCCATACTGAAGGCTGTGCTCTTTGATTTTCATCAATAAATGTTTTAAGTCCTCTTCACTTTCAGCAAGCAAGGTTGTATCATCTGCATATCTCAGGTTGTTAATGAATCTTCCTCCAATCCTGATGCCATGTTTTTCTTCATAGAACCCAGCTTCTCAGGTTATTTGCTCAGCATGCAGGTTGAATAAGTATGGTGAAAGAATACAACCTTGTCGCACACCTTTCTTAATTTTAAACCAGTCAGTGTTCCCATATTCTGTTCAAACAACTGCCTCTTGGCCCATGTACAGATTCCTCATAAGCACAATTAAGTGTTCCAGAATATTCATACTTTGCAATGTTGTCCATAGCTTGTCATGATCTACACAATCGAAAGCCTTTGCATAGTCAATAAAGCACAGGTAAACATCATTCTGATATTCTCTGCTTTTAGCCAAGACCCATCGGATCAGCAATGATAACCTTCATTTTACGGCCTCTTCTGAATCTGGCTTGAACCTCTGGTTCAATGCTTGCAGCCATTTCTGTATTACCTTTAGTACAACTTTACTTGCATGGGATATCAAAGAGATTATCTGATGATTTCCACATTCCATTGGGTCACCTCTCTTTGGAATGGGCACAAATACAGATCTCTTCCAGTCAGTTGGCCAGATAGATGTCTTCCAAATTTCTTGGCATAGATGAGTGAGTGCCTACAGTGCTGCCTCACTTTCTTGAAATATTTCAGTATTTATTCATCAGTTCGTGGTGCCTTGTTCTATGCCAATTCCTTCAATGCTCCTTGGACATCTTCCTTCAGTATCATTGGCTCTTGATCATATGCTACCTCTTGAAATGGTTGAATATTAACTATTTCCTTTTGGTACAGTGACTCTGTATTCCTTCCATCTTCTCTTGATGCTTTCTGCATCATTCATTAATTTGCCCAGAGAATCTTTCAATAATGAAAGCCGAGACTTGAATTTTTTCTTCAGTTCCCTCATCTTGAGAAATGCTAAGCGTGTTTTTCCTTTTTGGTTTTCTGATTCCAGAACTTTGCACATTTTGTTGTGATATTTGACTTTATCTTCTTGAGCTGATCTCTGAAATTTTCTGTTCAGCTCTTGGACCACCTCATTTCTTCCATTTGCTTTAGCATATCTATGCTGAAGAGCAAGTTTCAATGTCTCTTCTGACATCCATTTTGACCTTTTCTTTCTTTTTTGTCTTCTTTATGACTTTTTGCTTTCTTCATGTACATGTATGATATTCTTGATGTCATCCCACAACTCTTTTGGTCTTTGGTCTTTAGTTTTTAATAATGTATCAAATCTGTTCTTCAGATGACCTCTAAATTCAGGTAATATATTCAAAGTTATATTTTGGCTCTCATGGAATTGTTTTCATTTTCTTCAGCTTCAGTTTGAATTTGCATGAGTAATTGATGGTCTGTTGCCCTGCCCTTGTTTTGACTGATGATATGGAGCTTTTCCATCATCTCTTTCTGCAGATTTAGTCAATTTGATTTCTATGTATTTCATCTGGTGAGGTCCATGTGTATAGTCGTCTCTCATGCTGTCTAAAGAAGGTATTTGAAATGAACAAATCATTGGTTTTGAGGAATTCTGTCATGCATTCCCCAGCATAATTTTTATCACCAAGACCATATTTTCCAACTACTGATCCTTCCTCTTTGATGCCAACCTTTGCATTCCAGAGCTGCTGCACAAGACCTTTTTAAAGTGTTGAAGAGGAAAGATGTCAGTTTGAGGACTAAGATGCGCCTGGCCCAAGCCATGGTATTTTCAATAATCTCATATACATGCAAAAGCTGGACAGTGAATAAGGAACACAGTAGAAGAATTGATGCTTTTGGGTTATGGTGTTGGAGGAGAATACTGAAAGTGCCATCAGCTGCCAAAAAAACCAACAGATCTGTGTTGGAAGAAGTGCAGCCAGAGTGCTGATATGATCAATACATCTTGATTACATGTTTGATCAATTTCAAATTGAAGAAGTTGGTAGAATTCTTCTATTTCATCCTCACTGGCTTTAGTGGTTGGTGCATAAATTTAAATAATAGTGATATTAACTGGGTTTCCCTGTATGCACATGGATATTATCCTATCACAGACAGTGTTGTACCTCATGACTGATCTGGATATGCTCTTTTTGACAATGAATGCAACACCATTCCTCTTCAATTTGTCATTTCCGGCATAGTACACCATGTGGTCATCAGATTCAGAATGGCTAATACCAGTCCATTTTAGCTCACTAATGCATAAGATGTCAATGTTTATGCATTCCATTTCATTTTTGACAACTTACAATTTTCCCAGATCCATACTTCGTACATTCCATCTTCCGATTTTCAATGGATATTTACAGCTGTGCAACTGGGGGAAAGCTGCCTCCTCAAAGTAGAGTTGACCATAATGACATGAATGGAGTAAAGCCTACATAGATAATGCTTAAAAAAGCATAATGCTCAAGGTGGACACTTTTTTTTTTTTTTTTTTTTTTGCAGTTGTTGTTAGGTGCCATTGAGTGGGTTCCAACTCATAGCGACTTTGTGCATAGCAGGATGAACCACTGCCTGATCTGCGCCAACGTTACTGTTGTTGCCACGCTTGAGCCCATTGATGATGCCACTTGGCCAATCCATCTCACTGGGAGTCTTCCTCTTTTTCTCTGACCCTCCACCTTACCAAACATGATATCCTTCCCCAGTGACTGGTCCCTCCTGACAATATATCTAAAGTATGAGAGATGAAGTTTGGTCATCCTGGCCTCCAAGGAGCACTCTGGCTGTGCTCTTTGATCTTCATCAGTAAATATTTTAAGTCCTTTTCACTTTCAACAAGCAAAGTCATATCATCTGCATATCTCAGGTTGTTAATAAGTCTTCCTCCTATTCTGATGCCATGCTTTTCTTCATAGAACCCAGCTTCTCAGATTATTTGCTCAGCATACAGGTTGAGTAAGTATGGTGAAAGAATATAACCCTGTTGCACACCTTTCTTAATTTTAAACCATAAGGTAAATTATTATTTGATTTGAAAAAGACTTTGTTGTTGTTGTAAAGTACTATCAAGTTGGTTCTGACCCATAGTGACCCTGTATACGGTTTCCAAGGATCGGCTGGTGAGCTTTGGACTGCCGACTTTGCAGATCAAACTGACTTTGTAGTCTAGTGCATTAACTCACAGCACTACACCAGTACTCCAAGAAGACTTTAGGAGATATGCTTTGGTTTAAGGTTTAAAAGTTATCTCAGTACAGCAGCTTTAGTGGTTAACCAGCTTCCATGGCACCAGAAAGTCTAGAGTTTGAAATTCTTTGAGAATTTGAAATTCTGCTCTATATTATCCCCCTTTTGATCATGGTTCTTTCATAGGATCTTTGATCAAAATGTTCAGTAAAGGTTTGTTAAGTGGTTTGAGACCAGTAAGAAATACCTTGGAAGAGAAAAGACTACTTACAAAAAATCAGCCATTGAAATCCCTACTCTGACACACATGGGGTTACCATGAGCCGGAATTGACTGGATGGCAACTGGTATCTGGTAGCACTAGCACTATGGAGATTAGTACATTTTGGAACTTAATCACATGTGGAACTGAAGTACCTTAAATCTTTGGCAAATTGACCTACTCCACAAATAGCAATGATATTCACTAACACTTATTGAATGCTTACCATACTCAGGCATAGTGTGAAGTGTTTTATGGTCATTGTTTATTTTAATTTTTAATACAACATAATGAGGCAGGTAGAGTTAACATCCCTTTTTTCTAGAAGATGAAACTGGTGCAGGGAGTATATGAAACCTGTTCAGACCAGTAGCACAGGGTGGAGGAGGAACACGGATCTTCTCACGTCCAAAGTCCATGACATTAATTTCCATGTTACATGGGGGCCAAGGGGGAGGTAATTAACATAAGCCTGTATTCTTTCCCTTCTCATTGCTTATTTAAAACAATTACTTTTGTACTTATAAGAAATGAAGATATTCTCAGCTTATGGCTGAGGCAAAAACAAAACAGTGTCTACATCAGACTTGGACTATTTTGAACTAATTATGCCATACTCCAATTCTTGGGCTATGGACCAATTATCTTTTTCTTTTTCTTTTTTTCTCTTCCTTCCAAGGTTGAAGTATTAAAATGCCTGGTGTTTCACCCACTTTATGCAGCTTTCATTTTCCCAATCCCTAATTTCACTTTTGCTGTGATTATGGACTATGAGATCATGTGATGATTCCTTAGGTCCCATTCCTATTGATTTTCACAGTCTATTAAATGCTACCTACCTTGTGTTCACTCCTATCTAGCCCTTGTCTCCATAGCTCTTTATTCCCCCATTCCAATTTTGGAATAATCATCTATAGCCATTAACTGACTTAACAAATCTTTCTGCCAGTGGGATACTTTATGGAAATTGAAAATTAATTAACATTTATCTCAGTGGCTAATCACATAAAATCCACAGCCTTCCTATCTCAGGTTCTAAAATAATGATTGCCCATGAGTTGAGCAAAGAAGATCTTGATAAGTCATGACAGGGCAGAAGCTGAGATGAGAGGGAACTAGTAGGCTTCAGCCTCTTCTGCTAATGAGGACTAGGGGACCTACAGCAGCTCAGTCTCCAGGAAAAGGTGGCTTCACCATTTGCCAGTTAGGCACTGAGACACAAAGGCTGTGTTTATACACAATCACAGAGACATTAAAAGAAAAAACAAAAATGGTGACTTCAATGTTTTAAAACATTACTCTTGTGAAAAACAAAACAAAACAAAAGCAACATTTAACCATTTATTCATGCATCTTCATTCATTTGATATTTATTGAGTGCACATTATATGCTTTTTAATGTTATGTTCTGCCCTAGGGATATAAAGGTAGCTAAGATGTGGTTCTTGTATCATTTAAATTAAGTTATAAGCAACAGAAACTGAGTGGATGGGGAAAAAGGAGGAGGGGTTTAACAAGGGCATATCTTAATCATAAAATGACTAATTAGTGGTACATGTAATTAAAAATTCAATTGCCAAGAAGTCCATTCCAACTCATGGCAACTCCATGTGTGTCAGAGGAGTACTATGCTCTGTAGGGTTTCCAATGGCTGAACTTTTAGAAGTAGAATGCCAAAGCTTTCTACCAAGGCACTTCTGGGTGGATTCAAACTTCCAACCTTTCATTTAACAATCAAACAACTTAACCATGGGTGCAATCTAGGAACCCCATACATAAGCAAAGAATAAAGAGACTAATTTTCTTTAAATATATATGATACAACATTTGGCAATTCTACATTTTTTTTCAGATGTACACTTTAGTGATATCAATTACAATAACCATGTTGTACAACCATTGCTCCTAATTGCCAAATTTCCCATCACCAGAAACAGAAACACACTGTAGATGTTTTCTTTGAATTAGGAAAATACAGTTAAGACACATTAAAAAGGCTTGTCTGCTGCAGGATTTTCAGAGACTTTACTACGTTAATGTGTACTGCTAATCTCCAAAAGGAAAATAGGATATGCTGCTTTTTTTTTAGGTTTATTAGACTCGACGGCACATAACAACAACAACAACAATTAGACCATGGCCTGTGTATGTTTTTATAATCTGTCACATAAAGTTCCCCAAATATATTTTGAGAAATTATGACCTGGAATAAAATCACTTATGAAAAATAATTAAGTGTAGAGAATAGGCATGAATATGACAGGTGTAAGACTGGGGGGGATTTCAGTCTCCACAGCCTCCCTTGTAGATGTCCTTGGGTGGTGTACAACTGGTCCAGCTGAAAATGGTACTCTGATCTCCTTCCTGCTCACCTAATTATATTCCAGTTAACAAACAGTAGATTTGTCAGATCCTAATTGTTGGAGGAGAATATTGAAAGTGCCATGGGCTGCCAAAAGAACCAATAGATCCATTTTGGAAGAAGTGCAGTCAGAGTGCTCCTTGGAGGCCAAGATGGCCAAACTTTGTCTCTCATACTTCGGACATATTGTCAGGAGAGACCAGTCACTGGAGAAGGATATCATGTTTGGTAAGGTGGGGGGTCAGAGGAAAGAGAGAAAGACCCCCCAGTGAGATGGACTGGGCAAGTGTCAGCATCGATGGACTCAAGTGTAGCAGCAGTGGTGAGGTTGGCCCAGGATCGGGCAGTGCTTCATTCTGCTGTGTATAAGGTCACTATGAATTGGTACAGACTCGATGGCACCTAACAACAGCAACAACAACGAGTAGGGATGTTGTTGAAAGTAAAGTGTACCTTCCTCTGCCCCGTCTCAACTATTCAGAGATAGCCAGTGGGTGAGGGGAATGGGTATTCCTTACACACATTTCACATTCTTCTGATGTGTCGCCGTTGGGAACAGTTTGAGAAGAACTGCTTGATTACAGCTAAGTGGCAATGGAGATGACAATTTTGACTTCAGACCAAGGAATGCTTGTTTCCTTCCAATAATGGCAGGGAGATGGAAAGTTTGGATGAGAACTATAATAGAATAAATAAGATTCAAACTTAGCACCAAAGATGAACTTAATTAGATTTACTAATAAAGCAGCTTACATGTATATTTTCTACAGAAATTTAATTTATATCATTAAAGTACCTTATACTCATAAAAAGTTTATTTGGGAGAGTTGAGAACTTCAAAAAGACAATTAGTGACGTTAGATAGCACATTGGCTAAGCACTTGGCTACTAAAGGTTGGTATTATAAACCCACCCAGTGACTCCGTGAGACACTGAAAGCTGAAAAGACAAAGAGAAAGTGAAGCAGAGAAGCAAGAAAACCAGAGCATCTAGGGTTGTTCCAATGCCTACTGCCAGACATCTGTCTCCTGAGAGAAAGACTTGGTGATTGGCTTTCATAAAGATTACCGGCAAGAAACTACTATATGGGGCAGTTCTACTTTGTCACACAGGCTCTCTATGAGTCAGAATTGACTTGGCAGCACCCAACAACAACAACTAGAATTCTGAGTTCAAAGTCTTGAGCATTCTCTCTGTTTCCTTGACACCACTTGTCTACTAGTTTGCCTACTGTGGTAGCTTATGTGTTGCTAGAAGCTTTGTCACAGGTATATTATATGCCAGCAGTGTCATCCACAGTGGACAGGTTTCAGTGGAACTTCTGGAATAAATAGACTAGGATAAAGGAGAGGCAGACCACGTCTTAATGGTTAAACTTTGAAAACCTTATAATATCAGTGAAAGTGTGTCAGATACAGTGGCAGAAGGTAAGCCCATCAGGTTTGAGGGCACTCAGAATACAATGGGGGGAAGGGCTGCTTACTCAAAGTGGAACTGACTTTAGTGACATGATGGAGTTAAGCTCTCAGGACCTTCATTTGCTGATGGGACCCAACTCAAAATGAGAAGAAACAGCTGCAAACATCAATTAATAATCAGAAAGTGGAATGTACAAAGTATGAATCTAGGAAAATTGGAAATTGTCAGAAATTAAATGGAAGGCATAAAGATCAATATCTTAGGCATTAGTGAGCTCCAATGGACTGGTATTGACCATTTGAATCACACAATCATTTGTTTTACTATTCCAGGAAAGACAAATTCAAGAAGAATGGAGTCGTGTTCATTGTAAAAACTAAAATCTGAAGATCTAAATGTATAATACTATCTCTGATAGCATAATACTCATATACCTACAAGGAAGACCAATTTTGTTAACAATATTTGTAAATACCAATATTGTTCAAATTTATGCCCTAACTACTAAATCCAGTGATTATAAAATTCTACCAACTACTTCAGGAGCATGCTGGCTTCGTAGGATAAGCATCGAACTGTGAACCACAAGGCTGTGGTTACAGCACATCAGCTGCTCTGTGGGATAGATGCTTTTTGTTCCTGTAAAAGATTGTAAAAGCCTCAGGAACCTTATATAGGTTCACTATGAGTTGAAACCGACTCCATCTTACTTAAAAACAACAAACCAAGTTCTTCAGTCTGAAATTGATCAAACACGCAATCAGGGTGCATTGATAATTGCTGGTGGTTAGAATGTGAAAATTGGAAATAAAAAGGAGAGACCCATATTTGGAAAATATGTCCTGGGTGATAGAAACGATGCTGGAGATAGCATGATAGACTTTTGCACAATAATGACTTATTCATTGCAAATACCTTTTTAAGCAACATAAAAGGTGATGTAGAAATGGACCTCCTGAGATACAATACATAGAAATCAAATTGGCTACATCTGTGGGAAGAGACAGTGGAAAAGGTTATTATCATCAGCCAGAACAAGGCCAGAAGCAGAGTAGGGAACATAACATCAATGCAAGTTCAGGATGAAAGTGAAGAAAATTAAAACAAATCCACAAGAGTCAAAATATGACCTTGAACATATCCCACCTGAATTCAGAAATCATCTCAATAACAGATTTGCTGCATTAGACACAAATGACTGAAGACCAGAAGACTTGTGGGATGACATCAAGAGCATCATACAGGAAGAAAGCAAAATATCATTTAAAAAACAGGAAAGAAAGAAAAGACAAAAAATGGATGTCAGAGCAGTCTATTAAACTTGCTCTCCAGCATAGAGACACTAAAATAAATGGAAGCAATGAGGAGGCAAAGGAGCTGAACAGAAATCTCCCAAGGGCAACTTTGGAAGGCAAAATGAAGTATTAAAATGAAATGTGAAAAGACCTGAAGTTAGAAAACCAAAAACGAAAACACACTTAGCATTTCTTAAGCTGAAAGAACTGAATACAAAATTCAGGTTTGTACCTGCAATATTGAAGGATTCTATGAGCAAAATTTGAATGATACATAAACCATGAAAAGCTGAAAGGAATACACAAAATCACTGTACCAAAAAGAAATGGTCAATGTTCAACCATTTCAAGAGGTAGCATACGATCAAGAATCAATGATACTAAAGAAAGAAGTCCAATATACTTTGAAGGCATTGGCTGAAACCAAGGTTCCAGAAGTTGACAGAATGCAAATTGAAATATTTCAAAAAACCGATGCAGCATTGGAGATGTTCACTCATCTATACCAAGAAATTTGGAGGACAGCTACCTGGTCAACTGATTGGAGAAGATCCACATTTGTACCCAGATCAAAGAGAAGTTACCCAAAAGAATGTGGAAATGATTAAACAATATCATTAATACAAAATTCAGATAAAATTTTACTAAGATAATTCAAAAATGGTTGCAACAGTACACTGACAGAAAACTGCCAGACAGTGAAGCCAAATGCAGAATTGGACATTAAACTAAGGATATCACTGTGGATGTGAGATACATCTCAGCTGATACAGAGAATATCATAAATATGTCTCCTTATGCTTTATTGCCTATGCAAAGGCTTTGACTGTGTAGATCATGACAAATTGTGGATAATGTTGGGCAGAATGGGTATTCTAGAATATCTCATTGTGTGTATGAGGAATCTGTAAATAGACCAAAATGCAGTTGTTAGAACATACCAAGGGGGAAATCAATGGTTTAAAAGCATGAAAGGTTATGTGCCAGGGTTTTATTCTTTCACCATACTTCTTCCTTCTGAATGCTGGGCAAATATTCTGAGAAACTGGATAATATGAGGAAGAAAATTACATTATGATTTGAGGAAGATTCATTAACAATCTGCGGTGTGTGGATGGTGCAACCTTTCATGTTGAAAGAGAAGAGGATATAAAATACTGATGAAGATCAAAGACTACATACAGTCTTCAGTTTGGATTGTATATTAATGTAAAGAAAAAGAAAAAAAAACCTCTTCACAACTGAGTCAATAAATAACAGCATAGTAAATGGAGACAAGATTGAAGTTGTCAAATACGTCATTTTACTTTGATTCACAATCAACACTCATGGAAGCAGCAGTCAGTAAATCAAATGACCTTTTTCATGATGCAAATTTTCTGCACAAGACTTCTTTAAAGTGTCCAAGAGCAAAGATATGTTTCCTAAGGTGTGCTTGCCCAAGCCATGTTATTTTCAATAACCTCATATTCATATGAAAATTGGACAATGATTAAGACAGACCATGGAAGAATCAATATATTTGAAGTATGGTGTTGGAGAAGAATATTAAAAGTACTGTCAGAAGAATAAATAAATAAATCTGTTTCCAAAGAAGTACAGCCAGAATGCTGGTTAGAAGTCAGGATGGTGAGAGTTTATCCCTCATGATGTCCCAGAGAAGGACATCATGCTTGGCAAAGTGGAAGATCAGTGAACAACAGGAAGACTTCCAAGGAGATGGATTGACACAGTGACAGTAGCAATGGGCTGAAACCTAACAACAATTGTGAGAATGGACAGTGTTTGGTTCTATTGTGCATAAGGTCACTATGAGTTGGGGGAACCATTTCATCTGCACCTAACAATATCAACATGAAGTTCTGTTCTAGGAACCCAACAAAGATGCCCTGTATCATCATTCCTATTCAATATTTTGTTGATAGTCTCAGCCAGAGTTATAAGGCAAGAAAGGGAAATTAAAGGCACCCAAATTGGCAAAGAAAAAGCAAAGTTTTCTGGTTGCAGATCATATACTATACATAGAAAATCCTAAAGACTCAGCAAGAAAATTATTGAAACATTCAGCAAAGTGTCAGAGTAAAAGATCAATATACAAAAATCATTTGGATTCCTCTACACTAACAAAGAGAGTTCTGAAAATAATATTAGTAAGATAATACCATTTACTATAGTCAACCACAAGATGAAATACTTAGTGATAAATCTAACCAGAGAAACAAAAGAACTATTTTAAAAAGCTATAAAACAATACTACAAGAAACCAAAATTCTTCCACTGCAAAAATGGAAGAATATACCATGCCCATGAGTAGGAAGAGTAACATTCTGAAAATGTAAACACTCTCCAAAGTATTCTTTAGATATCATGCAATCCCAATCCAGATTTCTACGGCATTCTTTCAAAAGAAAGGAAAGAGGCCTCAGATATACAAAGTATTATGTAAGAAGATGAACAAAGTTGGAGGATTCTCACTCCCTAATCTCAAAATCGACTAAATAGTCCCAGTGGCCAAAGCAGTCTGGTACTGGTACAAAGAAAGATGCACAGTTCAATGGAACAAAATTGAGAACCCAGCAGTAAATCCATCCACATGCAGTGATTCGATCTTTGACAAAAAGCCCAAACACATTAAGTGGAGAAGAGATAGTCTGTTTAACAAATGATTTTGGCAAAGCTGCAAATCCACTTGCAGAAGACTAAAACAAGACCCATATTTCACACCATATAAAAAATAATAATTCAGCATGAATCAAAGATCTGAATGTAAAACCAAAACTATAAAGATCATCAGTGGAAAATGAGGGACAAACTGTCAAACATAACTAAAACCACAAACAGTAGAAGACAAAATAGGATGTAGAACATTTTGTTTGTGGACTATGTTATGCCAGTTGACCATGGTGTCTCCTGAAATTAGAAGTTTTCATCATTATGCCTTCCATATGGTGTAGGATAAGGAAAGTCGGTTTGAACCTCAAGGTCAGCAGTTCAAACTTACCAGTCATTCATCAGGAACCCTATAAAGGGTTGCAATGAGTCAGAACTGACTTGACGGCACTTAATAACAAGAACAAAAATTAGACACTTATATGCATCAAAAGATTTCACCATAAAAGAACCCATAGACTGGTAAAAAAAAATTTTTTTTTTTTTTTGCAATGATATATCAGACAAGGGAGTAATCTCTAACATGTGCAAAAAACTTCAATATCTCTAAAAGAAAAAGAAAGCCCAATTAAAAAATGGGCACAGAACATGAACAGACACTTCATCAAGGAAGACATTCAGGCAGTCAATGAACACATGAAGAAATGTTGACGATCATTAGCCATTAGGGAAATGCAAATCAAAATAACAGTGATATATCATTTCACAGCAGCATTATATAGACTAGGGTTACTGGTCAGTAAGAGACTGGAGGAACCTGAGACTGTGGCCCTTGACCACCGTTCTGTTCTGAAAAGGAATTTACCCTCATGGCCCCAATTTTTTCTGTCCAATAGTTGTTGTTGTTAGGTGCCATCGAGTCGGTAATGACCCATAGCGACCTTATGCACAGCAGAACGAAACATTGCATGATCCTGGGCCAACCTCACTATTGTTGCCATGCTTGAGTCCATCGATACTGCCACTTGGCCAATCCATCTTGTTGGGGGTCTTCCTCTTTTCCTCTGACCCTCCACCTTACCAAACATAATATCCTTCTCCAGCGACTGTTCCCTCCTGGCAATATGTCCAAAGTATGAGAGACGAAGTTTAGTCATCTTGGCATCTAAGGAGCACTCTGGCAGCACTTCTTCCAAAACAGATCTATTGGTTCTTTTGGCAGCCCATGGCACTTTCAATATTCTCCTCCAACACCATAACTCAAATACATCAATTCTTCTACAGTCTTCCTTATTCACTGTTTAGCTTTCGCATGCATATAAGGTTATTGAAAATACCATGGCTTGGGTCAGGTGCACCTTAATCCTCAAGCTGACATCTTTCGCTCTTCAGCACTTGAAAAAAGTCTTGTGCAGAAGATTTGCCTAATGCAATATGTCGTTTGATCTCTTGACTGCTGCTTCCGTGAGTGTTGATAATTGATCCAAGAAGAATGAAGTCCTTGACTTCAATCTTTTCTCCATTGATAAGAATGTTGTTTACTGGTCCAGTGGTGAGGATTTTTGTTTTCTTTACATTGAGATGCAATCCATACTGAAGGCTGTACTCTTTGATCTTCACCAGTAAATGTTTTAAGTCCTCTTCACTTTCAGCAAGCAAGGTTGTATCATCTGCATATCTCAGGTTGTTAATGAGTCTTCCTCCAATCCTGATGCCACGTTTTTGTTTTCTATACACTGCTCAACAGTAGATAGTTATATAGCAGGGACAACAACACTAGTAAGGTATGCTCACAGTGGTATGGTCAATCGTTCAAAACCCAAAGGACAACATTTACCTAAGGACAAAGTGGAGAATGGGATGGGAAAGTGGGTGGGATAGAAATAAGAACCACAGGAAAGAAGTGGGATAACTGTTGTTGTATGGAAGGGATAGCAATCATTGGGATGAAACAAAGTGTCTGATTTGTTAAGTGTAAAACTTATGATCTTCTCTGTAAACCATCACTCAATTCACAGTAAAAGTTTTAAGAAAAGAAGCTCTGTTCTATAACTGCACTGTCAATATAGTTGTTAAACATTACAATAAGAGGCACACTGGCAGAAGAAAAGTGAAGGT
This sequence comes from Chrysochloris asiatica, assembly GCF_000296735.1. Classification (NCBI taxonomy): domain Eukaryota; kingdom Metazoa; phylum Chordata; class Mammalia; order Afrosoricida; family Chrysochloridae; genus Chrysochloris; species Chrysochloris asiatica. Next base: position 1,041,318 of record NW_006408904.1, read on the forward strand.
AGCAGAGCATGAGATGTTTTTGATAAGTACTGTTGAGTTGGTTCCAACTCATAGTGACCGTGTATAGGGTTTCTGAGGAGCACCTGGTAGGTTTGAACTGCTGACCTTGTGATTAGTAGTCCAGTGCTTACCCTATAGCACCATACAAATACTAAAATGGGAAGACATAGGGGGGAGCAAAAGAGTAATGTGACTAGAGGTAAATACTGCTAACTGATGGTATATAGAAGAGATTGCAATCATTGTAATGAAACGAAGTACATGATTTATTTAATGTCAAACTGATGATCTGCTCTGTATATAAACAAAAATGTAAACTAAAAGTAAGAAAACAAAAAACACCCTTCATTTTACAGATGAGAAATATGAGCTCAGGATAGTAATGTAATTTTCTCAAGGTCACAGAGCTAGATAATGGTCCTAACTTAGAAAACACACATTTTTGTTGTGTATTTGAAGTACTTCTAAATTATTTCTCTGTAACCTAAGGGGAATCTTTGTAATAAAAGTGTTAACTCAGAGAATTTTGTATAATTGTTTTGTTTTGTTCCGTAACTTATTTTAATTACAGAACTTGGAGACTGCTTGGCCTAAGTTTCTCTCAGAAACAATGCTTGTTGACAGTAATTCTTCCAGTAAAGAGGCCAGGAAAGGCAGCATCTGGTTTTAAATACTGTTAACACAATGGAGTTAGCACAATGGAATGAAGACCCTGGTGAATTTACATAGAACAACCCAAGAGGCCTTGGGGATGGAATTTTGCTCTCTTTTCTTGGTGGCTGATCAAGAGAGGCATTGTGTAAGGAAAGCATCACGGTTTTAGGCAATGGTTTTCACATTTGCAAGGGATTCAAGGGTTATTTGTAAGTGAAGTTTAGCTTGTGTTGTCTGAAATTATTGCTTGTCTTTGTTGTTTTCCACATTTTCGTTTTCTGTTGATGTTATTCTGAGTCCAATGTCTTTCTCCTTTTTTGGTCTTCAAATTGTACTCTGTGCCTCATCCTTCAGCAAAACATTGGTTCCCAAATAATGTCAAGGAAACTAGCCAGAAAGCAAACAATGTAAGTACAACAGCTTAAAGGTGGAAATTTTATTACATTTTCCTTAACATGGCCCAGATGAAGAACAACATCAAGATGACTCAGAGTTTACTTGGCCCCAAATCCTTGTCTTCCTAGAATATTACAGTGAAAAACCATAGGCTCAGATTACAACCAGATAAATGTTTGATTCCAACCCACACTTAGTTTTGTTCAAGAACCTGTAGTGGATGTTTCAGCTCTCTGACTTCTCCATTGACAAGTACCAATGTCCACATCTCCACTGCAGGCCTAGAAGTTACATGTACTCTGATCCTACTGTCACCATGAAAATACTAAATTCTGCTACCAGTACAGTTGCTGCTGCCACCATTACTTCAAGTGTCATTTCTGCCACACAAAATAATATTTCCCCACAAGGACAAAAGTTCTTTATGCCCTACCATCCAGGGTTCTTTTACTAACCCATGCGTAGAATACATATTTCCTTTATCATTAAGTGTTATAACTAAAGTCACTTTTGGGGGGATATCTCACTTTTTCACTTAGCAGACTCTTTAGCGATTTGGGCCTGGTGGACTGAAATGGCACATTTACCTTCCGTAGCGTAGTGGTTACGAATTGGGCTGCGAACTGCAAGGTCAGCAGTTCGAAACTACCAGCTGTTCCGCAGGAGAAAGATGAGGCTTTCTGCTCCCGTAAAGATTTACAACCTCAGAAACCCTGTACAGGGTCGCCATGGGTCGGAACCGACTCCACATAACCATCACCACAACATATAACCACCACCATTCTAATACCTTAAGGCTAAGTATTTGTTCTCCAAGGCACCTTGATCTTCCAAATCCAGGCAATGAGGTAAACAGTATCTCTCCTTCTTTGTTGGAATGTCATTAAGCCCTAGAATTTTTTTGTATGTCTTTTTGTTATTGATAGATACTCTTGAGTTCACTCAACTCATGGTGATACCATGCACAATAAAACAAAACATTGCATAATCCCATTTTCATGATTGTTGGTATGCTCAAGTGCATTGTTGTAGGAGCTCACCATCCAACACTCTATTGAAAAATATTCTATTGTGATGTATAATGTTTTCATTGGCTAATTTTGAGAAATAGACCATCAAACTTTTCTTCCTAGTCTATAGTAGGCTGTAAGCTCTGTTGAAACATGTCCTCCATGGGTGCCCCGATACTGATATTTAAAATACTGTTGGCGTAGGTTCTAGCATCATAACGCTATTCAGATTAGCACAGTATGACAAATTGACAGGTGGGTGATGGTTTTGTCTTTTTAGGTGGACTGTAAAACCACACAAATATATGGTATTCTGTTGTGATGCTTAAGGATTCCTGTATGAGGCAAGCAGATCAGATCCTGACTATACCAATTTGGAATTTCTGTCACTTCACTGGGTTTGAAAACAATAGTGTAAAGGAAGTGTTTAAAATGTAGGTGCTAGTAAACTATTTATCATTTCTAACTTTAAATTGTGCATAAACTAATAGTCATATAGATGAGGTTTGCTGTGGGAAGTTCCTGACTCTTTTCTTGGCTCCTTTGCCCATCTCCTGCTGCCCAATGTTTTGTTTAAATGATGCCAAACATTTGGATAGTTGGTTAGATCTTCAGTTTTTCACCCAGATGTTTGGAATCCTGTGGACATTGTCAAAGATTTGTTTATTATCATACAGCTTGTAATCACACTGTGTCTGCATAATCTTCATCTTCCAGATGAAAACTGAAAAAGTCAGTCAGTCATCCAGATGTCTCCAAATGTCGGGGTGTTTGTCAGTGCCAAAGAACATCTGGATGATTGCAATCTTTTTTCAGTTTTTATTCATGTCTTTGGCACAGACACACAGTCTTGGGTTTAGTTGCTCTGGATACTGCACAATAAATCGCCTTAACGCACATGGGTAGATATTTAACAGAGATCCATTGACAGGGTTCCTGTGGTTAAAATGTCAGTCACTGGACTACACAATTGGAAAATTATTGCCATCTGAGAATGTCTCCAGGAAAATGACAGGGTGACCCCTCCGTGCTCTCTTTAGAGATCTGTGAGAATTCTAGGAGTTAGGAAGTTGAGCATCATCTGTATTTGTGTAGAGAGAGTCTCTGAGGTTACAGAGACAACTGCAAGAAAAAGGATATGAGCAAACTATAATGAAAAACAAGAAGCAATGGCCTTGGTACCATTTATAGCTCAAAACATGAAACTAACCACCATAATAATTATAAGCAGATATTCAAACAAATCTTGGGGAACTTGTTTGCCTTTTGGGGGCAACTGTAAAATGAAGGCGCTAGATTAGATAATCTAGCTCATTGCACAAAGGAAGCCAAATGGCCCAGAGGTTAAGACTGGCCTTCAGATCAGAAATACCAGGTTCTCGTATGGATGTTGCTCTTCTTCTCTGCATGGACTGGACTGAGGCAAGCTCACTTTCTTTGCCTTTAAAAATGAAATAACTCAGAACTTTGCTGTCATGATTAACCCAGACAATGTATTTTGAGAGTTACATAGTACATGGTGCACCACAAGACTCTAGAAAAATAAACTCAATGAAGAGTTAAGCTTCATTCTTTAATTTATGTTCAAATTGAGTCTGGAGTTCAGAAGAAGGTCTCCATTGGGGTGACATACTTGGGAGTCAGACAAAAAATGAGTTGGGAGCAGAAGGATAAAGGAAGGGCTAAGAAGAGAGGGCAGAGAGTGAGGATGAGAAACAGAGAATCAAGGCTAGAGATATTATAGTATAAGTGTTGAAGAAGGAACTGAGGAAAACTGAGAGAGTGTGGTGTCCTGGGTGTCAAGAGAGATTTTTCAAGGATGGAGTGAGTTGCTGAGTCACATGCTGTTGATTGGTCATTGAGATGAAACAGGGAAATGTGTGTTAGCATCAGCATTACGAAGTGTGTCTTGCTTTGACCTCCTTCAGAAGCAGATTCTGAGTCAGAGACTTCTGTGAAAGTAGTTGATTTAAGACATGAAGATAGGGGAGAGGGGAAGGAAGACTAGAAAAGGAAGACCATCAATAAATGATATATTATCAAGTCCAGTACCACTGTAGGTGACTCATATTTGTTACCACTGGGGAAACTCTGGGGGTCAGTGTCAAATACACTCCTCAGAGGGTTCAAGCCATCTGAGGATTCATACTTCAATCCTCTCAGTTATTGATTGGGTCCTGCTTCTGGAGTTGGAGAAGGCATTAATTCCCCAGCATTTCTGATCTAAAGTGGACTCCCACAGCAAGAGAAGAACTGCAGACAGGCATGGAACTGGTAAGAAAATGGAGAAAGGCAGTGTTCATGGAGGGACTCCAGACTATAGTGGGCTAAGCAGTGAATCACAGTAAGGATGTGGGAATGGCTTGTGCTGATAACTTTTTTTAAGGAGCTCTGGTAGAGTAGTCATTACGAATTGGGCTGCTAACCTCACGGTCAGCAGTTCGAAACTACCAGCTGTTCCACGGGAGAAAGATGAGGCATTCTGCTCCCGTAAAGATTTACAGCCTCGGAAACCCTGTCCAGGGTCACTATGAGTCAGAACTGACTCCATGGCACATAACAACAACAACAACAAATATAAAGTAGTTAAGTGCTGTCAAGTTGGAGCGGCTGTTGAGTTTGAACCACCAAACTTGCAGTTCAAACCAACCTTGAGATTGAGTACTTATCTTATGGAGTAACAGGTCAATAAATGAGTTATTAGCCAATGTAGGAAGTAGTTTCAAAGGAAGGCAGTTTTTAAAATGGGATGCTCTTCTTTACACTACATTTCTATGGATTGTAATGATCCAACAGAGAGGGAGAGGCCAATGACAAAAGAGACAGTGTAAAATTGGAGTAAGGCCCCTGAGAAAGGGCAAACAAACACAAGATTGTGCCCTGTAGAGGGATTAACTTCAATAGATGTGGAGATGGTTTTCCATTCCACAACTCGATAATACTTAACAACAATACAGTGGTTTTGTGGGAGTTTTAGTGACTACAGCTAGAAGGATTATAACAGGGAATACAATGCCTGCAGAACTCAATTCAATCCTTATTATAATTACATTCTATTTCCAAATAAGGTCAGATTTGGATATTCCCTGTGGACAAGAATTTTTGGAAGACACTATGCAACTCACTGCACTATCTTTTAGAGTTGAGCTTAACCTAGAGAATCATTGTTTCCAAAGAGGCAGCATGGTGTGATAGAGTTATAGATCCTGGATTTTATTACCAAGTTCCATTTTATAATTACATAATTTTTCATCTGTTAAATGAAGCTAACAATATTAACTTCCCCCAAAACAAATCCACTGCCGTCTACTCCAATTCATAGAGATCCTATAGGACAGAGTAGAACTGCCCCCATAGGGCATCGATGTCAAGGCTGTAAATCTTTATTGAAACAGATTCTCTCATCTGTCTCTTGCAGAGCATATGGAGGGTTCATACCAAAGACCTTTTGGTTAGCAGTTCAATGATTGACCATTGTGCCATCAGAGTTTCTCATTAACGTCACTGGTTTAGGAAAGCATTTGGTAAAATACGAGTGTGAGTCAAAAATTATCTGCATTCTGACTGCAGAATTTATTTTAATCAATGTTTATAAAAGACAAATACATTATTTTTGACATAATTTCCTTACTTTTCAATACACTTTGTTTATCTGTCAACAAGCTTTCATATTCCCTTATTAAATTCTTTTTCAGGCTGAGTTATGAGCCACAAATGTACCACTATATTCACTTCTTCATCACAGGTAAATCTTTGTCCTTCAAGATCTGCTTTTAGGGAACCAAACAGGTAAAAGTCCAGTGAAGCAAGATCAAGACTATAGGGAGGATGCTTTAACACCTCAAAATGAAGTTTATGAAGAGTGTCAACAGTGTGGGCAGAGGTGTGGGGACATGCATTGTCATGCAAGTTCATAATGCCCATGGATAGCAATCCTCTGCATTTTATCTGAAGTTTAGGCTTCAGCACTTCAGTGAGCATATCATTGTAAGGAGCACTGCTGATTGTTAAACCTCTTTCCGGATAGTATTCCAAAACTGGCCCTTGAGAATCCCAGAAAACTGTAAGCATCAATTTTCTAGCTGATGTGTGACTTCTTAACTTTTTCTTGGTCAGCAACTGAGGATGTTTACATTCCATACTCTGCCATTTACCCTCAGGATGGTAGTGAAGAATCCATGTCTCATCCAGTAATGATTTTTTTAAAAAAACGTTTACCTTCCTTTGAGTATATGTCCAAATTCTCTTTGAAGCTGTCCAGATGCTTCTGTTTATGCTCTCTCAAAAAGTTTGTGCAAGATGGGGATTGATACAACTCATAGGGAAGACAGTGGTGCATTCGTGACTCCCAGATCAGTCTAAAGCATTTTTAAAATAAGGTAATACATTAAATAAATACAGATAGACAAAATGTATTGAAAAGCAAGGACAGCATGTCAATAAATGATGTAATTGTCTTTTCTAATTAAAGCGATTTGTATAGCCACAGTGTAGGTAATTTTTGTCTTACTCTCACAGTAAATGTGAAGCACTCAACCTAGTTTCCTAACACATAGTAGGCATTCAACAGCATCTCATTATTATGCTTCATATTCCAGAAGTCCTTAAAACAAGCCCATATGAAAGAGCTTAGTAAACTGTAACAAGTGAGCGATAATGCTACTAATAGCTAACTCTCTATTACATCTTTACAAAGTCATTTTTTACCTCACATATATGTTTTCACTGACATACTAGAATAATCTAGTGAAGCAAGGATTGTTTTTACTAATCTGTTTTACAGAGTGAGCCTTAGAGATATAATGTCAATTCATCAGCACAACTAATTCATTTAGAGCTAAAGTCTTCTGATTCCAAAAAAAAAAATGCCTCTCCAGCCTGAAAGTGCACTAACAGCATGTCTTTCCAAACAGCCCCCACCCTGTAGAGAACCCTCTACACCACTGCCTTCTGAAAAACAGCTGAACTATATTGAGGTCTCTCAAAGGAACCTTGCAATGCCACTCTACGTCATATCCTGTAAATCTTGAAGCACAGCTATATAGTGAGATGCTTTATCAGATGTCATCATACTATTTGTCAGAAGAGCTTTCTGTGAACACAGTTGAGGTAGTATTATTTGTTCTATCATTAATGGAAAGTGAGCTGCAACCTTACCCTGCAGAAATGTTGAATGTTGTCACTTGGATCATTTATGACTTGTTATTAAACTAAAAGTAAATTCACAAGTAACTGAGAAAAATGAACAACTGCTTAAACAGAAAAATTACTATCTTAGGAAGGAGATCAAAATTCAAAGTGCATAGGCATGACAGATAGGGAGAATTCTTGGCTTTGGAGACTTATCATTCTTGACTTTTTGGACTTACCTGTTTATGCTCTTTCTTTTTTTAGATAGAATATGAATTATGGCCTTAACTTTTTGGGGGTGGGGGAAGTGACAGATTAAAACAAATTCTTTCTCACCAATTTTGATATTTGTTGGACTAATACATAAGAACAAAGATGGGCAAATTCTCAATCATCTTCCGTTCTCTTATGGAAGTTTACAAGGAACAGGACTTTCAGGTATTTTTGAGTTATGGACCTGTAAAAACAGGTTGTGTTGACATTTTCCCTAAGAACTGCTTTTACAATGCTGTCAAATAACTCAAAGCCATTTGAACTTTTGTACCCAGCTCGGACACGGTCTAGATTTCATTTGCTTTTCTGAGCCTTATGAAAGCCGAGAGTGTCTGCGTATAGTCACTACTCTGCCATATATAAGGCACAGAAGCAGTGCTCAGTCAAATCTAGGGAATAGGATGTAGGTGCAGCTTCACCAGAGAGGTATAAAATAAAGTTTCTCTAAAAGAAATGCAAGTGAGTAAACAAATCAGCAAGATGAAAGCAAAGAAGAACTAGAGTTCAAAAGATTAACAAAACCGTAACTGACTAACTTGTACAAACTCCAATTTTTTTGTATAGATAAAATAAACAGCTTCCTGAATCCTGCAAGTCATTCAATCAAAAATATTTATTGAGCATCTACTATGCACCAGGCACTGTCCTGAACACTGGCAATACAACAGACAGCAGTGTCTACCCTCAGGGTGCTTACTTTGTAGCAAAAGGAAGTTAAACCAGTAGACTCATAGTGACCTCATGCACATTAGAGAAAATCATTGCTACATAGCTTCCAGTGGTTGAATTTTGTTAGTATACTTTTCTTCCATGACACCTTTGAGCAAGTTGAATCTCCAACCTTTAGGTTAACAGGTGAACAAGTTAGTCTTTTGTACCACCCTCAAGCCTAAACTAAACTCACTGCCATCAAGTTGATTCGGACTCATAGTGACCCTATATGTTATTGTTGTTGTTAGGTGCCATTGAGTCGATACCAATTCATAGCAACCTTATGCACAACAGAATGAAACTTTGCCCAATCCTGTGCCAACCTGACAATCGTGGCTACATTTGAGCCCATTGCTGCTGCCAATATGCCAATCCATCTAGTTGGCAGCCCTAATCTTTTTCTCTGACACTGCACTTTACCAAACATGACATCCTTCTTCAGGGACTGGTTCCTCCTGGTAATATGTCTGAAGTGTGAGAGACCAAGTCTGGCCATCTTGGCTTCCAAGGAGCATTCTGGCTGTATGTCTTCCAACATAGATTGGTTTGTTCTTTTGGCAGGCCATGGAACTTTTAATATTCTCCATCAACACCACAACTCAAATGCATCATTTTTTCTATGGTCTTCCTAAATCTTTAAGGAAGCAGACAGCCTCATCTTTCACCCACTGAGCTGCTGGTAGATATGAGTTGCTGTTCTTGTGATTAGCAATCCAGTACTTATTTCACATGGTCAATTGGCATAACATAGTTCCCAAAGCCAATGTTCTACATTCTACTTGGTTGAGTAGTGACTGGCATCTTAAAAACTCATGAGAGGCCAAGTAAGGTTCAACTATTAGTCTCTCCCTTCCTGGAGGGAAAATGACTGATGGAAATTAAAGATGCTTGGGATCAATTCGTTCAATGGACTAATGGCACACATGGACATCAGTCTTCATGACCCTGAGACAAGAAGAAACTAGCTGGTGCCCAGCTACCACTACCAACTGCCCTGAAAGAGATCACAGTAGAAGGTCCTGGATAGAGTGGGAGACAACGTGGAACAAAACTCAAAATCAAAAACAAAAAAAAAACTGGGATTACTGGTCAGAAGGAATTCTGGTGTGGTACTATAGGCCAAGCACTGGAATGCTAACCACAAGGTAGGCAGTTCAAACCTACCAATTGCTTCTTGGAAACCCTATAGAGGGTTGCTATGAGTCAGAACAGACTGGACAGCATACAACAACAAGAACTGGTCAGAATGAGAGTGGAGGAACCTGAGACTATGACTCTCAGGCAGTCTTCAGGTCTGGAACTGAATTCACCCTGTTGGCCCAATTTTCAACCAAGCAGTAGATAGGACTATTGTTATGAAGTGCCTTCAAGTCGGTTCCAACTCATAGTGACCGTGTATAGGGTTTCTGAGTTGCAGCTGCCAACCCTGTGTGTGGTTCAAACCAACTTTACAATCCATTGCATTAACTTGCTGCGCCATACCAGGACTCCAGGAGATAGGGCTATAGGGGAGAAATAGTATTAATAAGATATGCTCACCATGGAATGGCCAATCATTCATGATCACAAGGGCAAAGAAAAGTACAGAAAAGTTGCAGAGGAGAGTAGAATGGAAATAAGAGTCACAGGGGGGACGTGCAATAACTATTGTTCCATGGAGGGGATTGCAATCATTGAGATAGAATGAAGTGTATGATTTATTGAGTGTAAATCTAATGATTTTGTCTGTAAACCTTGACTCAATTCACAATAAAAAGGTGGTGATTTTTAAATTGAGATATTTCAGCCATCATTTCTTCAAATATTCCTTCTGCCTTTTGCCCTCTCCCTCTCTTCTCTTTCTGGGATTATTAGTATGTCTGTGATAGGATACCTGATGATATCCACATGTGTCTGAGCTTCTCTTAATTAAAAAAAAAAAATGTTTTTCTGTTACACATAATGGATAATTGTTGTTTTTTTTTTTCTTTCTTTCTTTCCTGCTCAAATCGGCTCTTTAGCCTCTCTAGTAGAATTCCAATGATTGAATTCTTCAATTTTAGAATTCTTTTTTATTATTATTTTTAATTTGGTGAAATATGATTCTTTTTTTTCTTTTCTTATTTTTAATCTGAGAACATTCATTGCACAACTAGATGCTGAAATCCTTAAGATGAACTGGATACACCAACAGCTGCCCTCTTGAGTTTAGGTGTTGTTCCTTCACAGAATCCATGCCTGAATCTGTGGTATACAATATTTAGGTGTCTCATTCGACCAGTACCAGTGGTATTTCATCTTTTGACCTTGGCACTCCAGTTATGCTTTCTCTTCTGCTTGGCAGGGTAGCCATATTTGCCACAGGTTGACTTCTGAAGATGGTAGGCCTTTGAGCCACAGCACGACACAGCATGTGCATCTTATTGAGATGCTTTCCAAACAATCAGACCAAAGAGCTGAAATATAATTCTTATATTTTGCTTAATTCCTTAGACACATTTTCCTTTAATTTTTTTTGTGTGTGTAAATTAGTGATTCATAGCGACCCTATGCACAACAAAATGAAACACTGCCAGATCCTGGGCCAACCTCACAATTGTTGCCACTCTTGAACTCATTGATTCTGCCACTTTGTCAATTTATCTCACTGGGGTGTCTTCCTTTTTTTCTGTGACCCTCCACCTTACCATATATGATATCCTTCCCTCCTAGTCTTGTTAGGATGTCTTACATTAAAAAAAAAAAAAAAAAAAAAAGGTCAAATCAAAACCATGGCTTCTGACAAGATATGCTGGATCAGTTCAATTCAAGTCAAAGCAGAGAGATCAAGTCAGAAAGTTATGGGATTGTTTTTAAGGATTCCAAAAGACTAATCTTTTTTTTTTTAAATGTTTTATTGTGAATTATGTGATAGTTTACATGGGAGAACATTAGCTTTATATTCATGCTACCAGATATCGTTTCATTGACATGGTTACAATCCTCTCCATGCATTATACCAACCAAAGGGTATACCCTGAAAGCCTGGCCCCCAGTAGTCAGCACACAGCCCCTCTCCCTATCTGGGTCTAGAATCCCCAGCCACTCCGTCTCTCCACGTCATCGTCTCTGCCTCCATCTCTGGTCAACCTGGTCTCTACCTGCATTCACAGGAGTCTATTGAACGTTGTAAGGTTTAACTCACAGCTTCATTGCTATTTTTCCCTCACTTCCCCTTACTGGTGACGAATGTGTTCACCAATCAGAGCATGTATTCCCACTGAGTCTTAGTCTTAGAAGGGGGTTTTCCCTGAGGGGACCCGACCACTTGCCTTCATATCTTCTGTGTGATCAACTTGCTTGTTCTTGTAGTAATCAGTCTGACTGCCTTTATTGCTTTGTATTTTTCCTGTGGGTCTTTCTTTCAAGAAGTCTCTTCTGTTCTTCTAGCCACTCCAGGCTGGTCTGGTTGTCCTTTCAAGTGGAAATTTCCCACCTCAGAAGGTTCTGGATGTGGTTCAGGATTCCACCTACAGTCTTATGTAATACAGAAGCTCTACAAGAAGCCTCCTTCACTGGGCACAATGTAGCCCCATTTTAGGTATTCCAATCAGTTATAGGCAGAAGACGGACTTACAAATTTTCTATGGTGATATTTCTGGCTATTCCTTTCTCTCCCCCTCAAGTATCTATTTTATAATGATATGCAAGGGAAACCAAGATTCAAAAGACAGCCAAGCATCTTAACATTATTTCCCCCCTTTTGCCCATTCCAACCATGTCTCAATCCGTGTATCCCAGAGCTCTGTTGTTCCAAGGTTATGCATACATCATTATTTACCTCTGTCCCACTTAGCCCATGCAAACCTGCCTAAATGTTCTCCCATCTGCTTTGTTCTTCCATTCCTCTCCCCCTTCTTGTGTATTGCCTCCCAAACTATCCTGTGTCTATTCCCTACCCTGTGCTCCACCTTCCCTTCCCTTCCCTCACTCCATCCACCACATCCCAGTAACCAGCAAAGACTTCCCTCTCCCCTGTAGTATGGGTTCTTTTTCTTAGTCTTTTACAGTAGTGGTCCTATGCAGTATTTCTCCTTTGGTGATTGACTAATTTCACTCAACATAAATGTCCTCAATGTTCATCCATGCTATGTGGTGGCTTACAGCTTCCTTGTTATTCTTCAAGGTAACATAATATTCCATTGTGTGTATGTACCACAGTTTGTTTATCCATTCTTCAGTTGATTGGCACTTAGGCTGTCTTCATCTTTTTTCTGTTGCAAATAGTGCTGCTATGAACGTTGGTGTGCATATGTTTACTCATGGTATGGCTTGTATTTCTTGTGGGTAAATACCAAGTAGAGGACTTGCTGGATCATAAGGTATTCTTATTTTCAAACTTCTGAGGAAGCGCCATATTGCTTTCTAGAGAGGTTGGACCATTTTGCAATCCCACCAGCAATGCAGGAGTGTCCCAGTCTCTCCACATCCCCACCAACATTTATTGTCCTCTACTTTTTTGATCTTTGCTGTTATTGCTGGTGTGAGATGATATCTCATTGTTGTTTTAATTTGCATCTCTCTGATAGCTAGTGATTGTGAACGTGTCTTCATATGTTTGTTGGTTGTCTTGATCTCCTTCTTGGTGAAGTGTCTGTTCATGTCCTGTGCCCATTTTTTAATTGGGTTTTCTTTTTCTTGTAGAGGTGTAGTTTCCTATTCATTTTGTAAATGAGTCCCTTGTCTGATGTGTCGTTGCAAAAGATTTTTTCCCTTTCTGTGGGTTCCCTTTTTACTTTTCTGGTGAAGTCTTTTGATGCACATAAGTTTTTAATTTTTAGCATGTCCCACTCATCTATTTTGTCTACTTTTGTTTGTGTAATTTTCAAAATGTTTGGTAGTCTGTATATTGCCTGAATTAGTGCCCTCACATTTGTCTCTATTTTTTCATTGATGTCCTTTATAATTCTGTGATTCACATTTAAGTCTTTAATCCATGTTGATTTGGTTTTTGTATAAGGTGTGAGTGAGGTGAAGGTCTTGTTTCAATCTTTTGCATATCACTTTCCAGTTCTGCCAGCACCAACTGTTGAAGAGATATATTTAGGTACTTTATCAAAATTCAGTTGGTTGTATGTGGATGGATTGATTTCTTGATTCTTGATTCTGTTCCATTGATCAATGTATCTTTCATTGTACTGGTACCAAGCTTTTTTGACCACTTTTCTTGTTGTTAAGTACAGTGCAGTCAGTTCCAACTCATAGTGACCCTGTACATGGTTTCCAAGGATGTAAATCTTTATGGGAGCAGAACACCTCATCTTTCTCCTGCCGAATGGCTGGTAGTTTCGAACTTCTGACTTTGAGGTTGCGGCCTGATTTGTAACCACTACAATACCAGAGCTCCTTTTTGACCACTGTAGCCATGTAATAAATTTTGAATTTGAGGTGTGAGAGGTTTCCAACCTTATTCTTCTTATGCAGTGCTTTGCTTATCCTGGATCTCTTTCCTTTCCATATGAAGTTTGTAATTGTTTTTTCCATCTCTTTGAAGAATGTCATTGGAATCTGGATTGGGATTGCATTATATGTGTAAATTGCTTTGGGCAGTATTGACATTTTCACAATGTTATGTGTTCCTATCCAGGAGCATGGTACATTCTTCCATTTTTGTAGGTTTCTTTTGGTTTCTTGTAGTAGTGTTTTGTCGTTTTCTTTGTATAAGTCCTTTGTTTTTCTGGTTATATTTATTGCTAGATATTTCATCCTTTGGGCAGCTATTGAAAATGGTATTGCTTTCCTAATGTCCTTTTCAGCTCTGTCATATTTGGTATAGAGGAATCCAACTAAGTTTTGTATGTTGGTCTTATATCCTGCCACATCACCCCTTTGGTGAATCTTCCAGTGAGGTCTAGTAGCTTTTTTATTGAGTCTTTGAGGTTTTCTACATATAGGATCACATTGTTTGCAAATAGAGAGAGTTTTACTTCCTCTTTGCCAATTTGGATGCCTTTAATTTCCCTGTCTTGCTGTATAGCTCTTGCTAAGACTTCCAGCACAGTATTGAATAGGAGTGGTGACAAAGTGCATCCTTGCCTGGTTCCTGTTCACAGAAGGAAAGCTTTCAGTTTCTCTCCACTGAGAGTAATGTAGAACTTCTCCAGACATTTCTGGAGCATAGTTTCCTCCTATGAGTGTTCACATTCCTACACATGTGTATGACTTTCTTGATTCTTAAGAATATGTCAGTTTTTCAGTATCACCTTTGTGCTGTTGCTGTTAAGGAGAGTGACATGAGCACTCTTATTGCTGTTGCTGTTAAGTGCAGTTTTGTCAGTTTCAACCCATAACAACACATATAGAGTTTCTGAGGAGCAGCTGGTGAGCTTGAACTACCAACCTTGAAGTTCAAACCAACCTTTCAATCCAACATATTAACCAATAGCGCCCACACCAGACCATGATTGTTATCCACTGACTCAGATTGTTTTTAAGTTAACTCCCAAGGAGAAGAATGAGTTCATTGGGTAAATTCTCTAAATGGTGGCTTTGCAGAAGCTCAAACCTTTATCTGACTTCTCCAGTAGCTTCCAGGTGCTGGTTTGCACTGCAATTGTGGGCTACTGGTTTTCAAGGTCACCTTACAGTTGGTGCGGTAAATAGCTGGGATTAGCATGATTAAAGTACCACAAAGCTTGCTGTTCTGATCCAAATTCAGTCAATTTTCTTGGATAAATGTTTTCCAGATGTCTGCAAGTCTATAAATTTTTAGAGTTCTAAAAAAGTTGATCAAGTCATTTTTTTTTTTTTTTTTTTAACCATTGTTCTTATGGTGGAGAGATTTTCCAAGGTCATTACCCTGGAACTTTGCTGGTGGACAGCATGTGGGTTGGAGAGAAAGAGAGAAGGTAAGTGTGAGTCCACGGTTTTTATATCATTTATATGAAGTTTCCATTTCCTTATATGGGGAAAACCTGAGATCATCAGGTTTCAAAGGGGAAGGTCAGGAGTTTATGTCTGTCCATGGTGCCTCTGTCCATTAGCCTTTTAAAGGGAAGTGTCAGCCAGGCAGTTGATATCTGGGCACTGAGAGTAGAGATCCAGAGTACAACTATAAATTTGTAGGCAAAACTTACATCCAGGATGCCACTTAATATCCTGCTGATCCAGAAACATGTCATACATTGTCCTACCTTTTTTGTTTATGTCACTCTCCTTAATAGTCATTGTCCCTCTTTGTTTAAAATCAAGCTTTCTTTCTAAAAATCAGTTGATGTTATACTTTCTTTGCAAATCTTTCTTGCCAAGTGAAGCCTTAACTGTTTACTCCTTCTCTCTCTCCATTGTTTACTACCAGGGCACGTTCATTTAATTCACCTTTTACCATGAGTACACTTATCTTCCAGTATATATAACACCTTGACTATATTGTAGTTACTTGTTTATATATCTGATCTCTCATTAAGCTTTGAAGTCATTGAGGACATGGACAAGTCATCTCCTCTGGGAGATGACACGGTAATAGAAAAACACAATATCTGTGCAGCATAGGTTTCATTTGTTGTTACAGTTTTTTCCCATTGGAATTCCCCATGGTAAAAATAAGCTAAATATCCCTCCTTTTCCAAGGAAATAGGAACATTTCATGATTCCCATTTCAATGGAGCAAATGAGGATATTGGGAGTAAGTTCCTTAGAGTGGCGCTGTAAGATAAGCACTCAACTGCAAGGTCAGTTTGAATGTGTCATCTCCTAGAGGAAACACAAGGGTAAGTGAGTAAATAACAGTGGTGCTGGTGGTGTGCTGTGGAGTCGGTTCTGAATCATAGCGACCCCGTGCAGGATTTCTGAGGCTGTAAATCTTTACAGGAGCAGAAAGCCTCCACTTTCTCCCATGGAACAGCTGGTAGTTTTGAACTGCTGACCGTGTGGTTTGCAGCCCGATTCATAACCACTAAGCTAATATATAACATTTATTTTGCAGTTGAACTTTACCAAGTCTTTTCACGTGAATTAGCCCATTTAAGTCTCCCAATAGTCCAGTGAGTTAGGAATTGTTAATCATGTTTTATAGACAAGGAAACTAAAACTCAAAGAAGAAAGCCCAAAACAGTATTTCATAAAATCATGGACTTCTAGAATGTTAGATTTGCAGGGCATTATAGGAGTGACCTGTTGTTGTTGTTGTTTAGTGACATTGAGTCAATTCCGACTCATAGCAACCCTGTATAAGGTTTCCAAGGATTGGCTGGTAAGTTTGAACCACCAACCTTGCCATTCAAGTCAACCATATGGTTGAGAGTTTATCCTACAGCATCATACCAAAACTCCAGGCTTGATCTAGTCAGTCTCTAATTCAATTCAGGTCAATTTAACTTGATGTGAATGGATTCAAAAGATGTTTATTTAGTACCTGGTTGTGTTTAGCACTGTGTCAGACACTGATTATAAACATAAGAATTGGTCTTGCTTGATATCTTTTAAAGGTACACCTTCTAATAGTCAAGAAAGAATTCTCATGCTGGAAAGTAGGTACTGCCTAGAGGAGGTATGTGTGATGGGCTGGAAGGAGCCATTATTCTAACTAGATGGGAAGAAGAGCAAAAACTGTGGTCCAGAGGGGTCCTTCGAGCTGGAGGCCAAGTAGGGGAAGGTGGTTGTCAGCAGAGTTGGGCCATGCAAATGGAGGAGGCAGCATGAGCAAAGGCCAATGGGATGCTGTACTAGAGAATAACAGCAGCTCTACCTGACTACAGGAAGGAGAGTTGTGTGTGATGAGGGAAGTAACTATTGAGGAGTTGGAAAAGTAATCAGGCTAAGACTTAGAAGGACTTTGAATTTCATGTTAAGTCATTCAAACTTTCTGCTTTAGGGAAAAAGGCCCATCTAAGGGCTTTAAGCAGAGGAGAGCAATAATAATAATTATTATGTTCGCAGGTAGCATGTATTGAGTACTTACCAGTTCATCATCTCAAAAAAACTTTGAGGAAGCATCTCTTATAATGTCCATTTTACAGATAAGGAGATTAAGGTTAAGGAGTTGAAGAAGCTGGTTATGGCAGAGTCAGCATCTTTATCTGTGACAGACTCAGATAGCTGTAGTTCTTAAAAGGACAGAAGAGGACTTAAAATATTTATTGATAAAGATCAAAGCACACAGCCTTCAGTATGGGTTGCATCTCAATGTAAAGAAAACAAAAATCCTCACCACTGGGCCAATTAACAACATTCTTATCAACAGAGAAAAGATTAAAGTAGTCAAGGACTTCATTCTTCTTAGATCAACTATCAACACTCAAGGAAGCAGCAGTCAAGAAATCAAATGACGTATTGTATTAGGCAAATCTGCTGCACAAGACCTTTTTAAAGTGTTGAAGAGCAAAGATGTCAGCTTGAGGACTAAGGTGTGCCTGACCCAAGCCATGGTGTTTTCAATAGCCTCATATGCATGTGAAAGTTGGACAGTAAATAAGGAAAACCGTAGAAGAATTGATGCTTTTGAATTATGGTGTTGGAGGAGAATATTGAAAGTGCCACGGGCTGCCCATAGAACCAACAGATTCATGTTGGAAGAAGTGCAGCTAGAGTGCTCCTTGGAGGACAAGATGGCCAAACTTCGTCTCTCATACTTTGGGCATATTGTCAGGAGGGACCAGTCGCTGGAGAGGGATATCACGTTTGGTAAGGTGGAGGTTCAGAGCAAAAGACGAAGACTCCCAATGAGATGGATTGGCCACGTGGCAGCATCAATGGGCTCACGTGTAGCAACAATAGTGAGATTAGCCCAGGATCGGGCAGTGTTTCATTCTGCTGTGCATAAGGTCGTAATGAGTCGCTACTGACTCAATGGCACATAACAACAACAACAACATAGAAAAGTAGACCTCAATAGAAAAAGGAGCTCTTATACCCAGAAAAGTAAAAATCAGACCCCACAAGAATACCCTCAATTTCAGAGCTGGAGAGGGAAATGCTTCCCTAGGAAACTCAGGAAGAATGTGACCCTGCTTACCAAGCCAAGTAGCTACTGCCTATTGCTGGTTCCCACCATCTCTGCTTGGATTTATTAGTGATATTTCTGATGTTCATCAGTCCAGTCAAGGCTGTCTTTCCTAGGAGGTGAACAACATGCAGCGTAGGGAGACACCTGTGGTCCAGGATACGTTGAGGAAGCAGGATGAGCAGAGAACACCATGCCATTAGCAACTTAGAGAGCAGTTCCCAGAAAAAATTTAATGTGGCTAATGTAATTGTGAATGTATTGGTTAAAGAGATGAAATGGCTGAACTGTAAATCAGTTTATTTAAATGCATTTTTTGATAGCAGTGTATAGGCATATCATTAGCTTGTAAATGTGTCTAATAAGCCTGTCTTCACTAATATGCCAAAAAGAGCCTAATTAAGTTTTTTCTCTTCCAGTTAGACAGTCGTATGAGGATCCATGATCACATTTCCACACCATCTTTTTAGCATCAGCAAAGCGGCACTCAAACAGCCCCTGTGACATCTATAAAAATGCTAGTTTATAATTAGGACGATCTTGGCTTGAACAATAATGTTGCAATTTGTAGTGATGGCTTCTGTTTCTCTTTAATTTTAATGTATTAGCCTACAATGCTCTGGAGATTTCTAGGCAGACTATCCTGTTTCCGTTTCCAAAATTACTGGCATTATATACTATAGGGAAAGGAAGGAGAAGCAGCTAAAATTTGATGGATTTGCCACTCCCCCCCTTCCCCAGGAAAGATTTATAGTGGCAGAAGGGATACCTATGAGAAAAGCTAAGTATAGCATCACCCTATT
>NW_006408904.1:1061703-1075015 GCF_000296735.1 Chrysochloris asiatica
TTTCCTTAGTTCATTGTCTCTTAAAATATCACTAGGTCTTTCTTCTGAAGTGCCTCTGGATAGACTCCACCTTTTGGTTAGTAGCTAAGTGTTTAACTATTTGTGCCCTCTGGGATACTATCACAATACCAAAACCAAACCAAAGGTAATCCACTGTTGATGAGTTGTTTCGGACTCATAGCAACCCTGACTAAGGTTTCTGAAGGCTGTAAAATAAATCATTATAAGAGCAGAAAATATCTTTCTCCCATGGAGCAGCTCGTGGATTTGAACTGCCAGCCTTATGGTTAGCATCCAGTGCTTATCTTACAGCACCAGGAGTCTGCAAAAGTCAGTCATGGGTTTCATGAAGAAAATTCAGGTATCATAGTCAATTTCCTCTTTTAGCCCTATAATTCTTCCTGGGCTTTATTTGGATAGTGACACAAAGATGCTAATGCCATTGTCAGATCCACATCACTAAAACCAGCCTTGTTTCTTCTTCCAGGCCAAGGATGCTATTGCTCCTTGTTGCATAAAGCTAGTGTTCTTAATACGTGATAAAAAGCATAGGTAGGCATCAGGAAATCTGGGAATACCCTGAAATAGAATGCAATTCTGACTGAACCTGTACCAAAACCAGAGTATCACCACTGGAGAATCCAATTCAGGATAGCCTGGGTAAAACTTCTATTCTGATTTTTAAAAAGTTCACCCCCAACTCCCAGAGATAATTTTGATAGAATACCTTTAAATGGGGAGAATGTTCACAACTTTATCAGAATTTCTGCTAAATTTTGCTCCCCAAAAGCATAAGAACCATTTATCTAAAGGAGGATATCTGTGTTTCTCTGCCTGGCACTCCCTCACACACCCCTTAATCTGGCTTCATCTTTTCTTTCCAACCTTTTTCCTGTAGGTATTGGGGGACCCAATAAATAGTACCATTCTTCTCTGCCTGTTGATAAATAAGACAACTGAACCAGTTGAGAAATAAGACAAATGAATAAAGCAGAAATGAGATCAATGTAACACCATTTATTTTCTAAATGGTTAACAGTAAAGAATGTGGCATATAGCTAGCTATAGGCTTGTGGGTTTAATAGTACTGAAACCCCAGGTTTGAATAGACCTAGCCAATCGGGTTCAGGCAGTGTAGGACTGGGGCCAGAATGGAACTTGCCCCAGAAACTTATAATTTGGAGGACAGGTTTGGCTTCAAGGGGAAAGAACAGGGGATGGAAGAATGTATTTTGCTTCTTTCCCAAACTTCTCTGGAGAACATTTGGGTAGGTTAAGAGTGTTGTTTCAACAGATGGGCTAAATGTGACAGAGGTAAATAGTGATATATGCTCAACCTTAGGCCAACAGGGCTCTGTGATACAGGGATCAAGACATAGTCTGAATGGGTAAAAGGGGGAAAATAATGTTAAGAGCTTGACTGTCTTATGAATATTGGTTTCCCTTGCCAACTATTGTAAAATAGACACTTGAGTGGGATAGAAAGGAATATTGGGAAACATGATTACAGAAAACTTGTAACACATCTTCAGCCTATAACTGACTGGTGGCATGCCATGGAGTTGATTTCAACTCATAGCAACCCTTCATATGGTTTCTGAGGTTGTAAATCTTTGTGGGAGCAGAAAGCCTCATCTTTCTCCCATGGAACTGCTGGTAGTTTTGAACTGCTGACCGTGAGGTTAGCAGCCCAACTTGTAACCACTACACTACCAGAACTGACTGGAATCTCTAAAAGGGGTTCTAGAACTTGCCCAGTGAAATAGGTTTCTTGCAGAGCCTTTGTAGTGTATAGGACCTTAGGTCAAATCCTGAGCCCCATCCAGTACCTTCTGAAGTGGGACATTCCCACTTGAAAGGACAAGCAGACCAGCCTGGAACAGCAAGAGAAAGAGAAGATATTTCTTGAAAGAAAGACCAGCAGGAAAAATCCAAAACAAAAATGGCAGTCTGATTAGCTACTACAAGAACAAGCAAGTTGTTTGCCAGGGAGCCATCAAAGCAAGCAATCAAGTCCCTTTAGGACAAACCCTCCTCCAAGACTGAAACTCAAAGGGAAAACATGAGCAGGCATATAAGATTACTGATGGCCACTTTGGTCAACTGGTGAGGAGGGGCAAAGCAGCCATAAAGATATGGACTGAGTTTGACCACTTTCCATAGACTCATATTGACCTGAAGATGAGAAAGAGAAGAGGAAGATCTGGTTGGTCCAAAGTGTGGTGAGACCTAGGGACTCCTAAGCCCATGAAAAGGATACAGCTACAGAGGGCTAGAGCTGAGCATGAAGTGTCCAGCTGGTATGAAGTGAGGGGAGATGCACAAGAACACCCAAACTTGTAGATAGTACCCATTTGACCTTGCCTCAATGGCTTGATGATCAGAACTTGACAAGGGGAAGATTAAAAAAAATTATTGATAAAGGAACTGAGTGTAAATTGCTACAATTTGATGAACTTGACCTATATTTATGGATGTAATAGCTCAAAATACCAACTGAGAGGGAAGGAGTCTTCACATCAAAGATCATTCCTATCCCCTGTACACAGGGTTGATAGGGACAGGCAATTTAGACATTGGCTACCTAAAATGGGGTGGGGGAGGGGCTATAAAGGCACGAAGTGACTAGCTCACAAGTTTTCAAGAGAAAACTTAGTTTCAGAGTGTGGGGGGGAAAGGTAGAATCCCCACTGAATAGTTTTTATCTTGTCTGAAGGAGTCTTCACATCAAAGATCATTCCTATCCCCTGTGTACACAGGGTTGAAAGGGACGGGCAACTTAGACATTGGCTACCTAAAATGGGGTGGGGGAGGGGCTATAAAGGCACGAAGTGACTGGTTCACAAGTTTTCAAGAGGAAGCTTAGTTTCAGAGTGTGTGGGGGAAGGTACAATCCCCACTGAATAGTTTTTATCTTGTCTAAATGGGTCTGGTAAAAGGAGATGGGGATAAGATTCTAATGATTCAATAGTGAGTAATTGTTATCATGACTAATTGCGACTGTCATAACTGTAAAGCTAAGAGTTTTGTAACAAAAAGGGAGAGTAGTTAATTTTACAGTCCGGGAATAGATGACCCTAGGACCAACAAAGTAGAAGAGCATAAGCAGAATGTGGGACCCTATCCAGAGAAGCAGCAACATGAGAAATGGAGGCAGAGATGAGGACATGGAGAGAGAGACCAGCTGAGGACTCTAGACTCATGGAAAGAGAAAGATTGTGTGCTGGCAGCCAGGAGGCAGGCTTACAGAATGTGCCCTTTGGTTGTTTAAATGATAATATATTCCTGAGTGCTTTTTGTGTACATCCCCCCCCTCCCCCAAAAAAGCAGATGGAATAGGAGCAAATACTGTTGAATGATAATGCATGGAGAAGATTGTATTCATTGCAATGAAATGATAGTGTGAAATCGATGTTCTCCCATGTAAACTATCACTCAATTCACAATAAAAACTAAAAAAAAAAAAGGGCGTTGCTTCAACAGAACTCTTTCTACATGGAGGAAGCATCAGGACCCCTGGTGGCATACTGGATTGTGAGCTAGGCTGTTAACCACAAGGTCAGCAATTCGAATCTACCAGCTGCTCTGTGGGAGAAAGATGAGACTTTCTGCTCCAAAAACGATTTTCAGCCTAGGAAACCTTATTCAACTATGAGTTGCAACTGATTCTACAGCACACAACCACCACCAACACCAGCATCTCCTATCATTCTCCAAATAGCCATGTGTTTCTTAGCTTTGTATCCTTTTGTTCCCATCCATCTTATCTAAAAAGTCTTTTCTCCCATCAACGTTTACCTGAATGTCATTCATCCTTAAAAAATCGACCTTCTGTGGAGTCTTTTCTAGCACCTTCCTTGTACACCCCTTCATGATGCCAAAAGTTCATATGCTTCAAACTCACACAGTGGTGCTCTAAAGCCCAGTTGAACATCACAATGACCTAGGGGAGAATTTACTGATGCCCAAACCTGCCTCTCTCCATTGAAGAATAAGCATTGGTTCTACCCTGTTCTATAGTGTTTCCTTATGAGTCAGAATTAACTTATGGTAACAGGTTTGGTATTTGGTTTGGGAGTTTGCAAATCTGTTGAAAATATTTTTAAAACACAGTCCTGCCCCATCCCCACTCCCAATAATTCTGCTAATCTACAGTTAACCACATTAACCAGCTGCACCGGTGAGAGACTCCATTGCACAAACTAGTAATGGCCAATTGTTAGCACAAGGGGTTAAATAATACAATTCCCATGCCTCATTGGTTTCTTGGACTTTAATTACAAGGAATACAAGAAATCCCTTGTCTTCAATCAGGAAGCATATGTAAATGTAACAGATTTTCATGATCAATATTTTTATCTTTCCATGTGTACAGTGTTACTACTATTTTTTTCTCAAGTTCAGAATCACAGACATATCTTTTCAAAGAACAATACAACTATTTGTAGTCTATAAAAACTGGTATGGATGCGAGAAACCATCTTGCTGAAATTCCTCATTCTATATATGTGGGACTTTTCTGAAATCACAGTCTGTGAGTGGCAGATCTATACCTCAAACCCAGATTTTCTAATTCAGTGTCTGGTGTGATCAACTAAAGAAGTACTTGTGACTCAGGAGAGTGTCCTTCCAGCAGGATTTAAGCAATCTCAGCTGTGTCCTCATCCTGCAGGCCTTTTATCCTGCCCCTGTCTCAAACACCCTTTTCCTCTTCTGCCAGTAACCATCATTTCTAGTTCTTGATATTCATTGAAATAGTGCTGATGTGGCTGCTCAGATAGCAAGAGCAGCAGCTGTTTTTCTCTCCTTGCAGGCATTGCCTCTGGAGGTCCCCAACAACTGTCCAAAAGTGATGCTGATACCAGGGAAGATAGAGTCAAGAGTGATCCCACTCCCTTATCTCAAGACACACAGTTTTATCAGGCGATGCTGTTGCTATCAGGCTCTAAGACTTTGAATCATCATAGAGCCCAGGACAGAGATAGGACAGTGTCCTTTATAAAGAACTTCAGGTAACCTACAAAATCAATTGAGACACATTTTGCATAGGTAAATATTGGCCTCAAACATTATATGTTATACATGCTGCTTTGAGGGAAAGCTGTGGCTCAGTTGTAGAAATCTCATCTTTTGTGTGGGAGACCCAACTTCAGAAATTCCTGGCCAGTGTATCTCAAGCACAGCCATCACCTTTTTGTCAGTGAAGGCTTGCTATGAGGCTGAACGGATTTCAATAGAATTGCCAACCTATGATTGTCTAAGAAGAAAGGACTGCCAATCTACTCATGAAAATCAGTCAATGAAAACCTTATGAATTGTAATGAACCTATTGTGGGAATGGAGACCCATGCTAGCTCCCATGTGTATGGGGTTGTCACAAGTCAGACGCCAACTCAATGACAGCTAACAACAACAGCTTTCTGTCTTTGCATTCATTTTCTCATTCTTAATAATTGTTATGGAGTCCTGGTGTGCTGCTATAGGTTAAGGTTGGTTTGAACTTCAAGGTCGGCAGTTCAAACTCACCAGTCATTCCTCAAAAACTCTATATTGGGTCACAATGAATCAGACAAGGCTCAATGGCACTTAGCAACAACAAAAATGATTGTTATTAGCTTGTGTTAGGTCAATTCTGACTCATAGCGACCCTATGCACAACAGAACAAAACTTTACCTGGTCCCTTGCCATTCTCACAATTGTTACGTATAAGCCCATTGTTTCTTAACAGTGTTGTTTGCTGTTAAGTGCTACCAAGTTAGTTATGACTCACAGTGACCCTGTATAGAGTTTTCAAGGAGCAGTTAGCACTCCAGTGTTTATCCTACAGCACCGATGTGCTAGTGGTGGTGGTAGTTATGTGCTGTGGAGTTGATTCTGACTCGTAGCAACCCTGCATAGGGTTTCCGAGGCTATAAATCTTTACGGAAGCAGAAAGCCTCATCTTTCTCCTGTGAAACCGCTGGTAGTTTCAAAGTGCTGACCTTGACGTTAGCAGCAGGACTTGTATCCACTACACTACCAGAACTCATTCAGCACAATTGTAGCTGTAGTAAAAGTGATGGCGGAAGTAGTAACAGTAGTAATGTTTCTTAGCTATACAATGGAATCCTCTCAGATTGTGGATCACTAATACCTTTGGACATTTTATGAAAGCTGTTACCTGTCTCTTAGGAAAAATGGCCAGACAAGTAAACACATAATTGTGAGATTGGAGGGATTTCATGAACCTCCTGAAATCTGGACCTCAAATTAAGAACCACAGTAGACAGAAAAGAGAGTCTTAGTGCTGCAGTGGTTAAAGTGCTTAACTGCTAACCAAAAGGTCAGTGATTCAAACCCACCATCCACTCCATGGAAGAAGGATGTGGCAGTCTGCTTCCAGAAACATTTGCAGCTTTGGAAACCCGGTATGGCAGTTCTAGTCTGTCTTATAGAGTTGCTATGAGTCAAAATCTGCTTGATGATAGTTGGTTTGGTTTGGGGTTCAGTGGAGAGAAAACTGGATCCTGGAGTCAGCAGGCCTTGAGGTTACATTGATTATTTTCTGTGCTGTTTTGGGTAAACCATGTTATTGTTGATATATTTTGGACATTTTCTTCTGATTACTCAGCTTAACATGGGACTGCACAGCGTTATGTATAGCTGAGCTGAAGAAGGTTACAGGACAGGGCCAGGACTGGTGGAATCTCAGTCACTGGAGTGAGCAGGGGATGGGACAGACAGGATGTTCAGTAAGTGACCAGAAAATCACCATCATTCTGGTAGAGAGATACAGAGTTTGTGGTTCTGTAAATGGAAGAATCGAACCTGCTTGGGGACTGTGAGGAGATGCTACAAGAGGGACCTGTGGCAGATGATAGGCAATAGGCTGCCTTAGAAAGGCCCACCCTCCGGAATTAGACAGGGGTTGTTGTTGTTGTTAAGTGCCATCGAGTCAGCTCCAACCCATAGCAACCCTGTTTAGGGTTTCTGAGGAGCAGCTGGTGAGCTCGAACCACCGACCTTGCAGTTCAAAGAGCTTTGCAGTATGGCGCATTAACCCACAGCGCCACAAGTCAGGGGTAGGGGGAGGTTAATGGATAGATCCCAGTAGGTAGGCTATTTAGAAGGTGATCATTTTATAGCTCCTGATAGGAAACCAGCAGTCAGTGTAAGGGAAGTTTGAATGGAATTGTCAGGAATTGAATCCGTAGTCTGGAGATCAGGGGCAGAACTGCAGTCCCTGGGAAGGTTTGTAGGTCAGCAGTCCAAGATGAAGTGGAACACTAGGCAGGTTCTAGATGAAAGACCAGCACAAGAAGTGGAGCTCAATCTTGGTCTAAGACATAGGACAAAGCAGCCCTTCATGGAAACCAGACTGATTAAGGTCAAGCAAAGGCAGTTTATGAAAGAATACAATTAGTCAATATGGCTATAAAAATGTTGAACCTCAATATTAATCAAATAACTGCCAGTTCAAAGAACACAAGACGCCATCTTTCACTTACAAAAATAGCAGTCATTTTTGAAAAAGGTGAAAAAAGCGAAAATACACTAATGCTAGTTAGGTAGTAGGACATGAATATACATACTCAATGCTGGGTATATTTATAGATACAGTCTCTCCTAATTTGGGAAAATTAAGTCTAAAACCTTGAAAGATATAGACATATTTTGCCCCACTGTTTATATCTTGAGAAATTCATTCTAAGGAAAAATTTAAAAATGTAAGCATACAATTAGCTACAAGAATGCTAATTGCAGAGAAGTCAGATGTCCACCAATGGTGGTGATGGTGGTTATGTGCCATGGAATTGGTTCCAATTCATAACCCTGCATACGGTTTCTGAGGCCATAAATGTTTACAAGAGCAGAAAGTCTCATCTTTCTCCCACAGAGCAGCTGGTCAATTAAAACTGCTAACCTTTTCATTTTCAGCCTAACTCACTATGTTATCATAGCTTTTTGAAGTCCAACAATAACTGTATGATATGATAATATATGGATATTGTCAAGTCCAACCTATGAAAGGTGGAAACTGTATAAAGCAGAAACCTGTTCTAAAAAAAACCCAAAAACTCCTGTTTTCCACTAAATGGGGTTATAGAAAAATGGTAATACTGCACACTGTCAAAGGCAGAAAAACCCACAAAAACAATGTTGTTGTTGTTAAGTGCCATCAAGTCAGCTCTGACCCATAGCAACCCTGGATAGGGTTTCCAAGGAGTAGCTGGTGAGCTTGAACCTCCAACCTTGCAGTTCAAACAGCTTTGTAGTCTGGCGCCTTAACCCACAGCGCCACACCAGAACTCCACAAACACAAGGTAGTCCTCTAGAATTCTGGCTCTCACTGTTTTCCCTGTGTTAATTATATATATATATTTGTTGTTGTTAAGTGCCGTCGAGTTGGTTCCGACCCATAGCGACCCTGTACAGGGTTTCTGAGGGTGTAAATCTTTACGGGAGTAGAAAGCCTCATCTTTCTCCTGCGGATTCATCACTCTGAGCCTGAGAGTAAACAGCAGAGTATGGCATGGAAACATCCTCAATCTCTGACCAAGAAAAAGTTCAAAAGTCAACCATCAGCTGGAAGATTGCTGCTTGTCATTTTCTGGGATTTACAAGTGCTAGTATTGGAATACTATCAGGAAAAAAGTTCAATAATCAGTAGTGATAGTTACAGCAAGGTGCTCACTGAAGAGCTGAAGACTAAACTTTGGATTAAAAGCAAAAGACTCCTATCCAAGGGCCTTGTGATCTTGCGTAACAATGCATATCCACACACTGTTGATACTCTGAAAATACGTCATTTTGAGGTGTTAAAACATCCTCCCTATAGTCCAGAGCTTGCTCCATTGAACTTTCACCCAGTCCCTTTAGATCAGTCCTTTGAGGACAAAGATTCACCTCTGATGAAGAAGTGAAGACAGCAGTGCATTTGTGGCTTGCAGTTCATCCTAAGACATTTTAAAATAGGGAATAACAAAGCTTGTTGACAGATAGAAAAAGTGTATTGAAACGCAAAGGGAGTATGTCAAAAAATGATGTATTAGTCTCTTCTTCTAAGAGTTGATTAAAATAAATTCTACAGCCAGAGTGCAAATAATTTTTGACTCACCCTCATGTATGTGTATGTGTATATATATGTGTGTGTGTGTGTGTGTGTGTGTGTGTGGTGTAGCTCTGGTAGCATAGCAGTTATGATTTGGGCTGCTAACCTCAAGGTCAGCTAGTCGAAGTTACCAGTTGTTCTATGGAAGAAAGATGAGGCTTTCTGCTACCGTCCTTGTGGGATAATGCACTGGCTGCAAAATCTGTTTGAACCACAAGGCTGACGATTCAAACTCACCAGGCCCTCCTTGGAAACCGTAAAGAGGATTGCTATGAGTTGGAACTGACTTAACGGCACTTAGCAACTGGTGTGACGTTGTAGGATAAGCACTGGACTGTTACTCCCAAAGTTGGCAGTTCAAACATACCAACTGCACCTTGGATACCCTATTCAAGGTTGCTGTGAGATGGCAGTTAGCAACAACAACAAAATGTATATGTATACATACACTTATATTTGTCAATTTTTTGTATTGTGGTGGCTTCTGCGTTATTGTGATACATGAAGCTATGCCACTGATATTTTAAATACTAGTTTCAGTGGCACTTCCAGACAAAGACAGACTAGGAAGGAGAGGCAGGCCATTTCTGAAGGGTTAGCCACTTCATAGCAGATCATTGTCAGATATAGTGCCAAAAGATGAGCCCCTCAGATTGGAAAGCACTCAAAATAGGATAAACTTCATTCTCAAAGTAGAGTTGACCATAATGACATGAATGGAGTAAAACTTTCAGGACCTTCATTTACTCATGTGGCACAACTCAAAATTAGAAGAAACAGCCATAAGATCCATTAATAAATGGAATGTGGAATGTATGAACTATGAATCTAGTAAAACTGGAAGTTGTCAGAAATGAAATGGAACACATAAAGATAAATATCCTAGTCATGAGTGAATGGAAATGAACTGGTATTGGGAATTTTGAATCAGGTAATCACATAGTTTATTGTGCCAGGAATGACAAATTAAAGAAGAGTGGCATCATATTCATCACTAAAAACAGTATTTCAGTATCTATCTTGAAGTACAATGCTGTCTGTGATCGGATAATATCCATATTCTTATAAGGAAGACCAGTTAATACCACTATCATTCAAATTTACACATCAACCACAAAAGCCAATGATGATGAAACTGAAGAATTCTACAAACTTCTTCAGCCTGAAGTTGATCAAATACGCAATCAAGATGCATTGGTAATTACTGATGATTGGAATGCAAAAGCTGGGAATGAAGAGAAAGAAGATGGAGTTAGAACATATGACCCTGGTGATACAAATGATGCTAGAGATTGCATTATAGAATTTTGCAAAACAAATGACTTATTCATTGCAAATACCTTTTTGAATAAAATAATAGACAATGAAATACAAAAGAATGAATTAACTGCATCATGGAGACACCATGGAGAAGCTCAATACTGTCAAGCAAAACGAGACCAGTGGCAGTATGGATTGCTCATATGCAAATTCAATTGCTCATAATCAAATTTAGGCTTAGGTGAAGAAGATTAAAACAAGTCCATGAGAGCAAAAATCGTACTTTGAGTATATCCTACTTGAATTTAGAGATTATTTCAATAATAGATTTGATCCATTAGACATTGATGACTGAAAACCAGAAGAGTTGTGGGATGACATCAAGAACACAATATATTAAATAGAGGAAAGAATAAAAGACAAAAGTGGATGACAGTAGAGACTCTGAAACTTGCTTGTGGGCTTAAAGAAATGAAAGTAAATGGAAGAAATGAAGAAATAAGATAAGTGAATGAAAATTTTAAAAGGAGCTCTAGAAGAAACCGAATGTTATAATGAAATGTGAAAAGACCTGGAGTTAGAAAACCAACAGGCAAGAACATGCTAGACATTTTTCAAGCTGAAAGAACTGAAGAAAAAATTCAAGCCTCAGGTTGCAATATTGAAGGATTCTATGGACAAAATATAGAATGATGCTGGAAACATCAAAAGAAGATGAAAGGAATATACTTTGTGTCTCTGTACCAAAAATAATTGTTCAATGGGTATTTCAACGGTCCCACATGATAAAGAACCTATGGTACTTAAGGAACTAGTTGAAGTTGTATTAAAGACAATGGAAAAACACAAGACTCCAGAAATTGGAGGAAAGCAAATTGAAATGTTTCCACAAACTGATGCAGCACTGGGGGCACACACTTGTCAATGCTAAGAAATTTAGAAGACCTGACTAACCTATTGGAAGAGATCCATATTTACCTATTCCAAACAAAGGTAAACCAATGGAATATGGAAACCATTGAACAATATCATTATCACATGCAAAAAAACTTATTGAAGATCATTTTTAAAATGATTACAGCAGTACATCAACAGGGAGCTGCCAGAAATTCAAGCTAGATTCAGAAGAGGATGGGGAATGAGGGATATCATTGCTCATGTCAGATGGATCTAACTGAAACAGAAAATATCAGAAAGATGTCTACTTGTGCTTTACTAACTATGCAAAGGCATTCACCCGTATGAATCACAACAAAATATAGATAACATTGTGAAGAATGGGTAATCAAGAACATTTCATTGAATTTATTCAATCCGCATGCTGAGAATATAATCCAAGAAACTGGATTATATGAAGAATAACATGACATCAAGATTGGAAGAAGTCATTAACATCCTTCTATATGCAGATGACACAACCTTGATTGCTGAAAGCAAAGCATTTGAAATACTTATTAATGAAGAGCAAAGATTACAGCCTTCAGTATGGATTGCACCTCTATATAAAGACAACAAAAATCCTGACAACTGGAACAACAAATAACATTATGGTAAGTGGAGAAAAGATGGAAATTGTGAAAGACTTCAGTTTGCTTGGATCCACAATCAATGATTATGGAAGCAGCAGACAAGAAATTAAAAACAAAAAAATTATATTGGGCAAAGATGCTGCAAAATGCCTTTTTAAAGTGTTCAAGAGCAAAGATTTCTTTGATAGGGTTTTTTTGTCAGCTTGACTGGGCCAGTGTTCTCAGTGGCTTGGCAATTGAGATATAGTTATCTCCACTATAAGAACTAATACAAGGTAATTAACTCTATGATGAGGAGCCAATCAATTGTACAGAAATTTACTTGAGGGTATAGTCTGCTTCCAATATGTTGGATTCTCATGCAAAACTTGCTTGCTCTCTGCTGGTTCTGGATCTTGCACCTGGCTTGTCTTCCAACCTCTGTGTCTTTGGAGTAGAGCATGGCCTGTTCCATTAGTTGCTGATCTTGGGAGTTGTCAGCAGCCTGCTTTCTTACCTACCAGACCTGCTTACCTGCTGTGAGTCAGACGCCTCCAGCCTGACATCTAA
Organism: Chrysochloris asiatica; assembly: GCF_000296735.1. Taxonomy (NCBI): domain Eukaryota; kingdom Metazoa; phylum Chordata; class Mammalia; order Afrosoricida; family Chrysochloridae; genus Chrysochloris; species Chrysochloris asiatica. The sequence goes on from NW_006408904.1 coordinate 1,074,134, forward strand.
TTTATAGATTTAGGACTAACCACCTCTACAACTGTGTGAGCCATTTCCTTGATATAAACTTCTCTTTATATATATATATATAAATATAAGCTTCCCTGGTTTTGCTTCTCTAGAGATCCCAGTCTAAGACAATGTCAACTGAAGGACTAAGGTGTGTCTGACCCAAGCCATGGTTTCAATTGCCTCATATGCAGTGAAAGTTAAACAATGAATGAGGGAAACCAGAGAACTGATGCATTTGAATTATGATGTTGGCGAAGAATATTTAAAGTATGATGGACTGCCAGAAGAACAAACAAATCTGACTTGGAAGAAGTACAACCAGAAAGCTCTTTAGGGGCCAAGATGAAGATGTTGTCACTCATACTTTGGACACATCATCAGGAAGTACCAGTCCCTGGAGAAGTGGAGGATCTGCAAAAAAAGAGAGAGACCTCCAACAAGTTGTATTGACACAGTGGCACTCTCAAAGACTCAAACATAACAACAATTGTGAGGGCGGTGCAGGACCAAGTAGTGTTTCATTCTGTTGTGTATAGGGTCGTTATGAGTAGGAACAACTTGATGGCACCTAACAACAACAAACAATGTATGCATATAGCTATGGTTTCTGAGTCTGTACATCTTTGTGGGAGCAGAAAGCCTTATCTTTTTTTCTGGATAATAACATGTTTATATATATGGTGGTTAGTGGTTAAGTGTTGTCAAATCAATTTCAACTCACAGCGATCTTGTATAGGGTTTCCAAAGAGCTGCTGGTGAGGGTGAGTTTGAACTGCTGACCTTGTTTTCTAGTGCTTATCTTACAAAGCCATACCACCATACCAAGACTTTCTCTATATATGTATCTATATCTTTATCTCTCTCTCTCTCTCTCTCTCT
>NW_006408904.1:1075115-1089100 GCF_000296735.1 Chrysochloris asiatica
TGTTCTTAAGTGCTGTTGAGTTGGTTCTGACTCATCATGATCCTGTATGGGCTAATGAGTTTGAACTGCCAACTTGTGGTTAGCAGTTGAGTGCTATTGTTAATCAGTTGAGCCAGTTCCAACTCATATTGACTCTACACACACCAGCACAAAACACTGCCTGATCCTGTGCCATCCTCACAACCATTTATATATTTGATTTCATTGTTGTAGCTATTGCATCAATTCATTTCCTTGAGGGTCTTCCTCTTTTTCATTGACCCTCCACTTTACCAAGAATAATATCCTACTCCAGGTTTTAGTCCCTCCTCATAACATGTCCAAAATATATGGGATGAAGTTCTCATCATCCTCATTTCTAAGGTGTATACTGGCTATATTTCTTCTAAGACAGATTTGTTCAGTCTTCTGGAAATCCATGGTATATTTAATATTCTTCACCCACAACATAATTTAAAAGCATCGATTCTTCTTTGGGCTTACTTAACAATTGTCCAGCTTTCATACTCATATGAGATGGTGAAAACACCATGAGCTAGGCAAATTTTAATCTTAAAAGTGACATCTTTGCTTTTTAACACTTTAAAGAGATTTATTTTGCAGCAGCATCAGCAGCTGATTAACGCAACGCAATATATCATTTGATTTCCTGATTGCTGCTTCCATGAGCATTGATTGTAGACTCAAGCAGAATGAAATTCTTAACAACTTAATCTTTTCTCCATTTATCATATGTTGCTTATTTGCCCAGTTGTGAAGATTTTTGTTTTCTTTATGTTGAGGTTTAATCCATAACATATATTATACAAGATCATTATGCATTTTGAACAAGTATAAGTGATGGTATATAATTATGTTTATTGGAATTGAAAGATGTTCATGGTATTTTGCTAAGTAAAAAAAAAACCTGGTTGAAAATATGTATATTCATATGTTTCTGACATGTATCACGCACTTACTAAAAATGTGACTGATTGGTATGGTATAACCCTAACAAGGAGAACATAAACCACATGTCAAAATCATTACCCCTGGTTGGTGGAAATTGGGAATTGTTATTTTCTTCTTTTATGCTTGTCTGTTTTCCTGATTTTCTTCGAATAGCATGTATTATTTGTACAATACAGAAAAAGTAAGAATTAATTTTTTAAAGTGCAGATCATTAACTTGATGCCTTCCTGTCATGGGTGTAAAGAATACTAATTCACACAACATGTCTATGTCCGGATCTGTGGGTCAAGATTGGATGACCTCCCCAACCCATGCATTTTCAGGAACAGTAGGCATTTTCATGGATAACATGTCTCTGCTGTCCCATCCAGCTCATCTGATAAATCTTTGAGTAACTAATTAATATAATGCTTATGAAACAATGTGGAGAAAAACAGCAAGAAAATAATATCAGGTTTTGTGAGCATCTTTAATATGTTTTATATAATTTCAGGAGTTCCAATGGTGAAGAAAAATGTGGTGTCAGGATTGGAAGAAGACTCATTAACAACTCATTAACAAGGTTGTATGCAGATGATACAACCTTGCTTGCTGAAAGTGAAGAGGACTTAAAATATTTATTGATGAAGATCTAAGAGTACAGCCTTCGGTATGGATTGCATCTCAATGAAAAGAAAACAAAAATCCTCACCACTGGACCAATAAACAACATTCTTATCAACGGAGAAAACATTAAAGTTGCCAAGCACTTCATTCTTCTTGGATCAACTATCAACACTCATGGAAGCAGCAATCAAGGAATCAAACGACTTATTGCATTAGGCAAATCTGCTGCATAAGACCTTTTTAAAGTGTTGAAGAGCAAAGATGTCAGCTTGAAGACAAAGGTGCACCTGACCTAAGCCATGGTATTTTCGGTAACCTTATATGGATGTGAAAGCTGGACAGTGAATAAGGAAGACCATAGAAGAACTGATGCTTTTAAGTTACGGTGTTGGAGGAGAATATTGAAAGTGCCATGGGCTGCCAAAAGAACCAACAGATCTGTGTTGGGAGAAGTCCAGCCAGAGTGCTCCTTGGAGGCCAGGATGGACAAACTTTGTCTCTCATACTTTCAGGAGGGACCAGTAGCTGGAGAAGGATATCATGTTTGGTAAGGTACAGGGTCAGAGAAAAAGAGGAAGACCACCAATGAGATGGAATGGCACAGTGACAGCATCAATAAGCTCAAGTGTGGCAACAATTGTGAGGTTGGCCCAGGATCGGGCAGTGTTTCATTCTGCTATGCATAAGGTCACTATGAGTTGGTACCAACTCGATGGCACCTAACAACAACAATAATGGTGTGGTTCTGTGGTTTACTGTGCTGGACTGCAAGGTCAGTTTGAACCACAAGGTCCGTGGTTTAAGCTCACCAGTCACTCCTCAGAAACCCTATACACAGTTGCTATGAGTCAGAACCAACTCAATGACACTTAACAACAACAACAACAATGACTCTTAAAAGTCCTGTTATAGCACTGGCATGTAAGGTCAATTGAATCGTAAGATCAGTTGTTCAAATTCACCAACCGCTCTTTGGAAATCCTATACAGAGTTGCTATGAGTTGGAATCTACTCAAGGACACTTAACAACAATAACAATGGCTCTTAAGATGTTTCTTTAAAAAAAAGAAAAAGTTGTTGTGGAGTTGACTCCAAGTCATAGTGACTTCTTGTGTATCAGAGTAGAACTGTGCTCTACCAAGTTTCCAATGGATAATATTTTGGAATTAAGAAATCAAACAACATATTGCACTACATAAATCTGCTGTACAAGACCTCTTTAAAGTGTTCAAGAGCAATAATATTGGTTTGAAGAATAAGGTGTACCTGACCCAAGCCATGGTATTTTCAATAAGCTCATATGCATGCGAAAGCTGGACAGTGAATAAAGGAGACCGTAGAAAAATTGATGCATTTGAGTTATGGCATTGGAAAAGAAAGTACCATGGACTTCCAAAAGCAACAAGCAGGTCTGTTAGAAGAGGTACCAGAATGATCCTTGGAGGCATTTGAGAGTTCATCTTTCATACTTTGGGCATATTATCAGGAGGGACAAATCCCTAGGGAAGAACATCATGCTTAGTAAAGTAAAGGATCAATGAAAAACAGGAAGACATTCAATGAGATGAATTGACACAGTTACACAGCAACAGACTCAACATTACAATTGTGAGGACCCAGCAGTGTTTTGCTCTGTTGTGCACAAGGCCGCTATGAATCAAAACTGACTCCACGACGGTATGCAACAACAATTTTTTGGAAGTGGATCACCAGGCCTTTCTTTCAAGAAGCCTCTGAGTAGACGCAATCTTCCAGTCTTTGGGTTAGTCATAGTCATGCTAACAATTTGCACCATACATGGATTCCAAGATCTCTGTAGGGTGGAAGTTAACGACACAAACTCTGGAACTCAGGATTTTTGGGTTTTAAAGCCTAGCTTTACTTCTTATTAGCTCTGATACTTTGAGAAAGATACTTGATTTCTCTAAGCCTTCGTGTTGCCTTTGGTATCTCTGCCCTTGTGTAATATCCTCCCACACTCAATCTCTGCTAACCTTTGATCTGATAAAACTCATAGAAGGGAACTAAAAAGTGATGTTATGATGATTGAGAACTCAGGCATGCAGAAGACCTTGCATGTTGTCCCTTTACAAGCTCTCAGTTACCATGCAAGAAGTCTATCCTTCTGGGGAGACTGTCTAAGGAGGTGAGATCCTGAGGTCACATGCAGAAGGAAATCGACCTAGCATCCTGTATCTAAGGTGAGCCTAGAGGTCTCCAGCCCTCACAGCATCTGACTGCAACTACTTGAGTCATTGGAGAGACCCTACACGAGACCCGCAGTAGAATCCCAGCTGAATCAAATAACCCCCAGAACTGTCAGAGATAATAAAAATGATTATTTTAAGTCACCAAATTACTGTTATATAGCAATAGATACTCACCATCTGGAACAATAGTTTCTACCTTATAGTCTAAAAACAATCATGCAGACAGAGCACCTGGAACTTAATAATTGTTCAGTGAGTGTTCATTATACTGATTGAAATTTTGTGGACAGGTCTATAAGGGAATTATGGACACCTCCATTTTCATGATGAGAAACCTTCAGCATAAAACAGACGGGAAGAGTAGAGAGAGGATTCCAGAAGCCAAATCCATCTACTCCAAAGACGTATCTTTCTCCTTGAATCACAACCATCTCTATACGGAAGGTGACCGTGGCCTAAAGTCTTAGGAAATAAGCAGCCTAGTTTTCCTACCGGACCCCTTCAGTAATCCAGAATGAGGGAATGAAGGACTGATTGCAGCAGCAGACGTGTGTGCTCTCATGATGGATCTGGTTGCTGTGGGGATGGCTGTGACATCTCCAGTTGATGATGATTTCAGCTGGGGAAATGAGCCACAGGAGTGGTTGCACTGGAAAGCAACAACAATCTTTCTCTTAATGCAATGTAATGAAAGGAGTTAAGCTGCAAATGAATGAAAATCGGGATGGAATATTTTCTAAAGATAACGTTTCCCGGTATCTCCATAGCGCTCTAACCAACATTATCAGTTGGCAGAATGAGAGCAGCAGCGAGTGCCATTCAGTGTTAATTACATTCAAATGTAAATCTAAAGGCTTCAGACTCCGACAAGTCATTTTTAATAACACCTCATCCAGAGCTATTAAAATTTTTGTTTGTCACCATCTAATTGATTTGTGTCCATTTCAATTATGTGTTTCCTTGGCTTTCCAAGGCCAGTTGGAACAGGCTGGTCAGCAACCTTCATTTCTTCCTTTTACTCATTCACATTCTTAGCAACCCACTGTCCTAAATATCAGCCTTTGGACCTATACGAAGTAGTTCATTTCCTCCCTGCTCTTTGACTGGTAAGATTAGCCTTCTGGTGATCTGAATCAATCCCTTGCCCTTCACAACCCAGCTCAAAAGTTACCTCAGGAGGTTTCTCTGAGGAACCCTACCTAACTCTCATTACTTTTCTATATTCTTTACTCAATCAAATCACTGGGAATCTGCATCAGTTTGCTTCTCAGTTTGTATCACTCCTGACTTGTGTACATATATGTTTTGTCTTATCAGGTATCAATAAATAACCTCTTCAAAGGAGCCCTGGTGGTGCTACAAGTTAGGCATTGGGCTGCTAACTGCAAGGTAGGTGGTTCAAGCTCACTAGAAGCTCTATGGGAGAAAGATGAGGTTATCTGTTCTTGCAAGAAAACCTTATATTTAGGGTTGGTATGAGTTAGAATGAACTCAATGCCAGTAAGTTTGGTTTTTTTGGTTTGTAAGCTCTTCATGGGTAAAGGTGGGCTTATTGTCTTCTATATCAACTGTTTTCTTAACATACGCCAAACACACATACACATATATCTTACAGAAATACTTTGGATCAAGTCCTAGTTCCTCTCATTAAAACCTACCCATCGTGTGTTCATTTTTTCAAACTATAAGAGCCAACAGTTGTTGTTGTTAAGTACCGTGGAGTTGGTTCCGACTCATAGTGACCCTGCACAGGGTTTCCGAGGCTATAAATCTTTATGGGAGCAGAAAGCTTCATCTTTCTCCCACAGAACGGCTGGTCATTTCGAACAGCTGACCTTGAGGTTAGCATTGCGATTCGTAACCACTACGCTACCAGAGCTCCTTACTGTGGTAATGAATTAAACAATGAAACGAAGCTCTGCTAATCTGTGGATCGCATGTGTGATCCTTGCTAGATAATATGATCTACGGTGCTGTAGGATAAGCACTGGACTGCTAACAGAAAGTTCAGTGGTTCAAATCCACTAGCAACTCCTCGGAAACTCTGTACATGATCACCATGAGTCTGAATAGACTCAGCTGCACTTAAAAACAATAACAATAAATTAAAGGAAAACGCATGTATCTCTTTAAGATAAACATTGAATTGATGCTGGAAAATAGGCACAATATATCAGACTAAGGGGTTCTGGTGTGGTGCTGTAGGATAAGTACTGAACTGCTAACTACAAGTTTGGTGGTTCAAACCTACCAGTAGCTCCAAAATTCTGTACAGGGTCATTATGAGTTGGAGCTGACTCAGAAGCACTTAACAACCATGTATTAGACTAAGAGGGTAGATAATTTAGAATAAGAAGGCCTTTCTAGAGCTAAAGATCATACTAAGAAGTCCATTGCCTAGTATGCCCATACCTTTGAATGGCTGGTTTCAGAGTACCTTTGTTTCGCAGACTTGATAGTGGTGGTCATTGTAATTTGGTCCTCCAGTTCCTTCAGTCCACTTGTCATATAAAATGAAGCAGATGGGAGGTGCTGCTCAGTGGTGCTATAGGATGGAGGCAAGAGTAGAGTGCATGCAATACATCGGAGTGTGCGTGCATTTCCCCTCTGCTCACTCCCTCCCCATCTGTGCTCCACTATGGTCCTCCATTCTCAGACAGTGTGCTCATGTCTTTGAATGCCTCCATCTTGAGACATGATGTTTTTCCATAGCAGCATGAATCAAAGTAAATGTGGCTTCCAAAGAGCTAACGGGGGTGGCATTTGCCCATCGCTGCAGGCACAAGCACCGGAGGCGCAGGCAGTTGACAATATGTTTGTAACAGATCACTGGGCAATTTTCCAGTCTGATACTTTCACTCTGCCTGTGTCCTCCAAGCCACTAGGTATCAGGGAAGTTGACAGTCTAGTGTGATGAAGCCTTTGAAACACAAGCCCCATCACACACCACATTTCAGCTTCGATGCTGAAATGCATCCAAATCAAAGGACACTCCAGATTCATTTGCAAGCCTCTGAGTCCCAGGTTAATTGTACCAAACAATAGTCCTGACCCATCAGTACTCAGAAGAGGCTGGCAGACTCACAAGCAATTGTTCCAGCTATTTCACCCCTCTAAGTGTCAAGGTACTTAGATGCGAATGTGCACAGGCAGTGAGCATAGGAATATGCATGAGCAAAGCATATTAAATACAGTATACTTACACATGAAAGGAGCTCTGGTAGTATAGTGGTTACGATTGGGCTGCAAACCACAAGGTCAGCAGTTCAAAACTACCAGCTGTTCTGTGTGAGAAAGATGAGGCTTTCTGCTCCCATAAAGATTTACAGCCTCAGAAATCCTGTGTAGAGTCGCTATGAGTCAGAACCGACTCCACGGCACATAACAACAACAACAACAACTTACACATGAAGAGCCACATGCACAGACATGCACACATACACACACACATATTCATGCACACGCACACATAATCATACACACAAACACAAGATATAATAGAGATAAATCATCTTGAGCCAAACCAACTGGATTTGGCTTTATCATTCTTCTCACAGAACTGGAGAATGCGACTCTATAGTGCTCTGAGTAGAAAGCACATTCTGGCTCCTGACAGGTACCTGAGACTATACTAAAGTCTGCTTCCCAATAGAGCCCAGCTGCCACAACCATGAAGCAGAATGACTTCTCACAGATGCCTGACCTCCATCCAGGGTGCCTTGGTGACTTCTTTCACTACTGCAGGGAGTCACCAAGCTCTGTTCCATAGTTATCCTACCCCATGGCTCCCATTGGTCACTAGACTGATGAACATCTGTCCACTTTTACATTTCCTCCTGTTACTCCAGGTATGGTTCCAGTTGGCAGGGCTGCCACACATGTGTTTAGTGAGAATGCCAAATGCCTACTTAACTCACACCTAAAGACTTCTGGCTGTATCACAATCTAGTATAGGCAGGAAAATGATGGGTTTAAGAGCAAGGGCATTAGAAACTGACCTGGAGTTGAATTGTTATTATTTTGCTTTGTGTCCTTGGGAGCTCAGTTTTCTCAACTATGCAATGTGGATGGAGAATGTCTATTTCATAAGATGATTATAAAAATTGGCTGAATGTATGCCAAGACCTTAGCACAGTGCCAAGCACATACTAAGTTCCTAATAAATATTGGGCTTCACCATCATCATAAGCAAATGATTAGATTCAGACTCAGACATAATACACATGCTGGAAATCTGTGCCAGGAAATTTAAAAGAATTGTGATTAATGTTTCAATTTTCAGTTTTCCTAGATTTAAATTTGTACATTTCATGTTTCAATTATTAATGAATATTCACAACTATTTCTCCCCATTTTGAGTTGCACACCACTGGCCATTTTGAATCTGATAATCCTATGGTTTACTATGCCAGGAACAACAAATTCAAGAGGAATGGCATAGAATACATCATCAAAAGAGCTCTCTTGAAGTACAGTGTAATATGTGTTAGGATGAATATTCATATGCACACAAAGGATGACCATTTAATATCACTATTATTCCAATTTATGCTCCAACCACAAAAGACAGTGGTGATGAAATTGAAGAATTCTACCAACTTCTTCAGTCTGAGATTGATCAAACATGCAATCAAGATTTATTGATAATTAATGGTAACTGAAATACAAAGCTTGGAAACAAAGAGGAAGTTGGAAAAGATGGCTTGATGATAGAAATGATGCTGAAGATCACATGATAAAATTTTGTAAGACAAGTGACTTATTTAGTGCAAATACCTTTTTTAAACAACATAAAAGGAAACTATACACATGGATCTCACCAGATGGAATTTTCAGGAATCAACTTGACTACATCCATGGGAAGAGACTGTGGAAAAACCAAAACAGGGACAGGAGCTGATTGTGGAACAGACCATCAATTGCTCATCTGTAAGTTCAGGTTGAAGCTGAAGAAAATTAAATCAAGTTCATGAGAACCAAAATAATATGTTGAGCATATCCCATGTGAATTTAGAGACCATCTCAAGAAAAGACTAGATGCATTAGACATTAATACCCAAATACTAGAAAAGCTGTTTGAGAACATCAAGAACATCATACAGAAGAAAGCAATAGGTCACTAAAAAGACGGAAAAGAAAGGAAAGACCAAAATTGGTATCAGGAAAGACTCTGAAACTTGCTCTCCAGTGTAGCGATGCTAAAGCAATTGGAAGAAATGAGGAAGTAAAAGAGCTGAAGGGAAGATTTCAATGGATAGCTTGAGTTGACAAAATAAAATATAACGAAATGTGCAAAGATCTGAAGTTAGAAAACTTAAAGGGAAGTATGCATTCAGCATTTCTTAATCTGAAAGAACTGAAGAAAAAATACAAGTCCCAACTTGCAATATTGAAGGATTTTGTGGGCAAAATATTGAATGATGCAGAAAACCTAAAAAGAAGGTGGAAGGAATACACAGAATCAATGTACTAAAACGAAATGGCTGACATTCAATCATTTTAAGAGGTAGCATATGGTCACAAGCCAAAATAGTACCGGAGAAGAAGTCCAAACTGCACTGAAGGCATTGGGAAAAATAAGGCTTCAGGAATTGATGGAATATAAATAGAAATCTGTCAGCAAACTGATGCAGCACTGGATGCATTTGAATTATGGTGTTGACGAAGAAGATTGAATATTTCAGGACTACTAGAAGGATGAATAAATTTCTCTTGGAAGAAGTACAGCCAGAATGCTCCTGAGAAGATAGCATGACCAGACTTTGTCTCTCATACGCTGGACTTGTTATCAGGAGGGACCTAGAGAAGGACATCGTGTTTGGTAAGCCAGAGGGTCAGCGAATAAGAGGAAGACCCTCAATAAGAATCATTGGCAAAGTGGTTGCAAAATGGGTTTAAACCTAGCAGCATCTCTGAGGATGGTACAATACCAAACAGTATTTCGTTTTATTCTACATAGGATTGTTGAGTCAGAACTGACTGAAAGGTACCCAACAACAGCAATAATCAACCTACTCTACAAGAACAATAATGTTCTCAGGCAGAAAGAATGTGATAGACTGAAACTCTGATTGGTAAAAAGAAATGAAGATGGCTAGAAATGAGATAAATAAAGGTAATATTACATTCTTTTTTATATTTGTAATTTCTTTAAATTATAAATGAATTTAAAAGCAAAAAACAGAAAGGAGATATTATGGTTTTATATATAAAGGTCATAATAAAACTAACACAAATGATGAGAAGGAATTTGTAATATGCTGCTGTAAGTTCCTTATAGTACATTCGAAGCGGTATAAGGCTATGCAAAGGTAAATTCTAATTAATCTTATTAATTGTGAAGACTAGGGCATATAGCTGTATGCAATTGTCAAAATCCATGGACGTGTACAGACAAAAGTACTTAATTATACTGTATATAAATGGGGGAAAATCCCAACCACAATGTGAGAGTAAACACGGAATGCAGACTGTGACAAATCAGTCATTCTCTGTTACAAATGAATCACAAAATCACCCTAATGAGGATGGGGAAAGAAAAGAGCAATTTTGGAAAACAGAGTTCTGATTGGATACTGTAAAGCTATAGATAAGAAGGACTATCTATATAAATGATGCACTCTATTGGATAAGTCTTTTACACATTTAATATCTGAAAATATTTTTAAACTTGTTGTTGTTTGGGTTGAACAAATAAATAAATACATTGTAGATGAAGTCCAGAGCAAAAAAGCTACAAATAAGGAAACTGGAAAGGCTAGAATAAATCCACTGTTTTGGAATGTGTCAAAGATATAAATATGGACTATAGTTCCAGGTACATAGATAGACAATGGACAGATATATAGAAAGAGATAGAGATAGAGATATAAACAGATACAGATAAATGTAAGTACAGTATTCATACTTCCATTAGTATTCATACATATATTTCTAGCTCAGTAGAGAGGGGCTAGAACCAGCAACACAAAGGTAGCAATGAGTGCACCTAGCTAGCACCCATATCTTGATGTTTAAACAGCATTGCCATGCTGAAGCAGGGCAAATACAGGATGAACCTGGAGTTCTTTTCATGCTAGGAAATAAGGGCGTATGCTGCAGGATAATGCACTGGACCACATGATTGATTTGAACAGCAAAGTTGGCAGTTCCAATCCACACAGCTGCTCCTTGGAAACCCTAAACAAGGTCATGATGAATCAGAACTGATTTGATGGCACTTAACAACAATAACAAAAATTGGATATCAAAAGAACACAGGAACCAACCAGAAAGATCTCCCAAAGGCTTAAGATGGAATAACTGAAAAACAAGTAAACAACTACAGTAGTGTAACTTGAATAATAAAATAATATGCATGAGTTATACTATAACAATAAATAATTGAATAAATAGATAAATGCAAGACAAGCAACACCACTTACTTGAAGAAGAACTCAGATTTTTAAAATGCAGAAAGAATGTGTACCCTTGGTACATAGGGTTGACAGGGATTGGCAACTTGGACATTGGCCACCCAAAATGGGGGTGAGGGGGCTACAAAGGCAAGAAATGATTGGCTTACAAGCTTTCAAGAGGGAGCCTAGATCCAGAGGGCTCCACTGAGTAGTATCCAATCTGGGTGGGCTGATGAAAGGGGATGGGGATAGCACTCATGTGGCACAATAGTGAATAATTACTATCAGGACTGACTGTGAGGGTAGGAAATGTAAAGGTAGATGTTTTGTAGCAAAAGGAGGGGAGTGGTTGACTTTGCAGGCCAGGAGCGGAGGTGGTCCCTGGGACTATTAAGGGAGAAGAGTGGAATGCGGAACCCTACCCAGAGAAACAGCGATGCCAGAGATGGAGGAAGAGACAATAACATGGAGAGATGGAGTAGCTGGGGACTCTAGACCCAGAGAGGGAAAGGGACTGTGTGCTGAAGACCGAGGAACAGGCTTGCAGTTGGTTGATGATGCATGGAGGGGATTGTAACCATGGCAATGAAACAATATATGATGTTGTTGTTGTCAAGTGCCATTGAGTAGATTCCAACCCATAGCAACCCTGTATAGGGTTTCCAAGGAGCAGCTGATGAGCTTGAACCACTAACCTTGCAGTTCAAATGGCTTTGCAAACTGGCGCATTAACCCACAGTGCCAACGATATACAATAGGATGTATGTAAAGCTAATGTTTTCCCATGTAAAGTATCACACAATTCACAATAAAACATTTTTTAAAAAGAATGAGGAAATAGGAAATCACCATTGGAGCACTACAGTAACATTTGCTGTTCACAAGACCAGTCATGGATTCTAAAAAGTAGGTGAGAGTAAGTAGAAGAAACAGCTTATTTGCTAAGTCTGAAATTATGTCCCCCAATACCTAATAATTCAGAAACTAATAATTATACAGAGGAAATACTGATGTACAGCACCACAGCAAAGTGATCAAGAGGAACATCATCAGTAATATGCATTACCACCAAGTACCCCCGGATATAATGCACTGAGCAGGATATATCACCTTTGCAGCATCCTTCCTACTAACGCATGACTCATGCTATCAGAAGAAAACATCACACAAACCCAACTGAAATACATTCTAAACTCCAACTGAAATACTGACCAAAATTTCCAAAAGTGAAAGACAAGACTGAGTAATGTTAAAGACTGGGAAAGACTATAAGACATGACAATCAAATGCAATGTGGACAGGATCTTAGAATAGAAAAAAAGAGTATTAGTGGAAAAGAACATCAGTGGATAGGATTTCAGAACAGAAGAAAAGAGCATTACTGAAAATCTATTGAAATCCAAATAAACTCTGTGTTTTAGTTAATAGGATTGCATTAAGGTTAATTTTCTAAATATCATAAATGTTTTATGAAGTCCTGGTATGGCACTGTAGGCTAAGTACTGAACTGCTAACTTCAAGGTTAGCGGCTCAAACCCACCAGCCACTCCTCAGAAACCCTATACAGGGTTCCTGTGAGTCAAAACAGAATCAACATAGCTTAACAACAATGGCTATCTTAAACAGAAACACTAGGGAGTGATGGCTGCCAGTATACATGAACTCTCTATCCTATTTTTGGCATCGGTGCTATAAACAGAAAAAATTTATAATAAAGATATTTTTTAAGATACGGGAACAACTGATTGCCATTAGAATTCCAGAAACCCATTGTTTGATTCTGATTGCTCATTAAACTACTGACTGAAAGGTGTTAGTTTTCTGTATCTGCACTCCTCCAACACTCTGATGATTATGTCTATAAACAAGCTCATAATTTTGCTGGTGTAACATTTTGAAAGATGCATTGACATTTTTCAAACAAATTCTATTTTTAAACTGTATGCTTTGCCTCCATTTTATAGGCTTTGTAAATTTCATTTTCACCTATCAGACTATGTAAGTTAATGTTGTTGTTGTGAAGTGCTGCCAAGTAGATTCCAGCTCATAGCGACATTGTATAGGGTTTCCAAGGAGCAGCTGGTGGGTTTGAACCACCAACCTGTGGTTCGCAGTCCAGTGCTGAACCTACGGTGCCACACCAAAATGAATATACTATGCACTTTCACACCTCGGTACGATGGTAAGTCAAAAAGTATTACTACTAGGGTTCCAGTTCACACATGCATGGGTTTATTCCAAAGGAAACATGTTTAAACATGTGTCTGCAATCAGTGGATGGCTGCAGGCAAATTCTCAGTTAGATGCTTATTTTAATCTCCTTAGGGTGCCTTCAAAAAGGTCCAATTAAAACAATGGCTTCCGAGGAGGATCTGCTGGGCCAGTTAAATTCAAGAAAGAGAGGACAGCTCATAAGAATGTGGCAACTGTTTGGGGGGATTTCAAAGGAGTCCTGATGTGGCACTGTAGGATAAGCACTGGTCTGCTAACTGCAAGGTTGGTCAGCAGTGTAGAGTAGGAACCAACTCGGGTACTTAGCAAAAATCTACATAGATTTTTTGGGGGACAGACGCAGGGCAATTACAAGGTATTATTATTATTATGAGGAAAATGAAAGAAAATCGAAAACTATATTAATGAGAAAAAGGATAGGAAAGTTGCACTCAGGAATTTTTTTCTATCACGACATACCTAAGTCTTGGAGGGTAGCAAAGGCTGTCCTAAGAGAATTTCATTGGGAAACCTTACCCCATCTGCTTTACAGCCTTGATCTCTTCAGACCTCTGTTTGTTCCCCCAACTCAGAGAACATTTAAAACAAA
>NW_006408904.1:1089520-1092027 GCF_000296735.1 Chrysochloris asiatica
AGCCTTGGAAACCCTATACAGGGTCACTGAGAGTCAAAGCTGACTTGGTGACACCCAAACATAACCACCATGATGTTGTAGCAGCACTTTTTGACTTACCCTAGTATCTGTGTTCTTGCTTTTTCCTCAGATGAAGCAGGATTTCCACTTGTTCTCTACTAGTCCTCCTCATTACTCTAAAGGCAAATAAAAAGCTCTACTTTCTGTCTTTTGTGATCTCTTCACAACTAT
Organism: Chrysochloris asiatica; assembly: GCF_000296735.1. Taxonomy (NCBI): domain Eukaryota; kingdom Metazoa; phylum Chordata; class Mammalia; order Afrosoricida; family Chrysochloridae; genus Chrysochloris; species Chrysochloris asiatica. Next base: position 1,089,752 of record NW_006408904.1, read on the forward strand.
AACATTCAGAATATTGAAAAGCTATTGCATAATAAGCACTTACTTATCAGGACTGACATTGGTTATTAACATCTGGTTTGGCCATATTGGCATATAATGTTTGAATATCAATCCTTCTTTTGTATCCAATTCCACATTTCAATCAACCTTAGAATTTAATGTTTTAAAAATCATGTCTGTTTTTGACCACTGGATTTTCAGACCTTTTACAAGTGGTAATACCAATGTACACCCTTAATGAATGTAACACAGTGCTCTTCATCTAACATAGCTCTAAGGACCCCAAAAAGCTGAGTGATGGAACTGGAATTTGAACCCCTATCTTATGACTGCAAATTTCATACTCTTTGCACTGTGCCTCTCATATACAATGTGTCAGGATGTCTCTAACTCCAAGAAAGAGCACAATATTCCTTGATGACTTTGTCAATGAAGAAATGTAATTATTTCACATAATAAGAACTCTGGAGATGTATGCTACCAGATTTCTCAATATCATTAGATGCTGAGAATCCTAGCTCACTCTCTCCTTTTTGCCATCCTGATTGAGTTGGTTTTTTGTGATTGGCTTGTTTATTGTTTGAGGCCATAAAATAATCCCAAGCAAAAAAGACATACATGAAAGCACACATGTCATATAAATAGAGCTGTAGGGGACAAAAAAAATCTCTATACCCCAAGTAACTTTCCCTTATGTCTCATTGTCCAAAAGAGGTCCAACTGCTTAAAACTTGATTAATCACTGACAATAGGAAATGGGATGTCTGTGATTAACTTAGACCTATCCTGGTTCTTTCTCTGGAGTTAGGGTGGGGACCAACATCCCCAAAGCTTGTTCAATCTATCCCATACCTGAAGAAACTTGGGGTTCTGTTAACAAGCAAGAAGGAGAGGAGAACTGTGGGGGTAGACATCTAACATCTGCCATATTTGCTATCTTGAGTTATTCTATATATTTTTAATATGTATTTAAATTGTCCTTCTGGCTATATCTGTTAGCCTATAGAAGGGAATAGACCTTAGACTTCTTTTATATTCTCTACAGTCTAGTCCAAAGATGAGCTGAATAAATATTTGTTGATTGGTTGGAAAGAGGGGGGAAAAAACGTCAAAGGGTTGAAGACACTGTCATTCACATTGACTTCCTATTTTCATACCAGCCCTAGATGGGTCCCTTTGGTGCATTTTCAGTAGATGCCAACTTGAAAAAAAGGACACCAGGAATTCTGTGAGGTGATATTAAGTTCAAAGACTGGGCATGCACACATGCCAAATTATACACCAGACAGGCATTGGGACACCTGCTTTGACAAAGCATGTCTATTATGGGATTTGCATGGCTACTAATGGCAGAAGCAGATTACTCCACATTCTTCAAGCTGTGTCTCATCTCTGTATGTTTGCTCATGTTAACCCCATTTTCCTGGGATTCCTTCCCCTTCTACGCCACCCCTCCACTAACTTAATTCTGCTCATCATTTAAGTCTCTTATTCCCAGATACTTTCTACCACTCTGGGTTTGAGAGCTCCTCCTCAGAGTTTCTGGGTGAATATCTTAATAATTGCACTAAATGATATTATGTATTATATTTGCTACTGTTGTTCAGAGAGCTCTGGTAGCATGTTGTTGTTGCTGTTATGTGCCGTGGAGTCGGTTCCGACTCATAGCGATCCTGTACAGAGTTTCAGAGGCTGTAAATCTTTACGGGAACAGAAAGCCTCATCTTTCTCCCTCAGAACAGCTGGTAGTTTCGAACTGCTGACCTTGCGATTCGCAGCCCGATTCGTAACCACTGTGCTACCAGAGCTCCTTAAGGGAGGATAACACTAGTGAGGTATGCATACCATGGCATCTTTAACCATTCAAAATAAAAAGGGCAGCATTTGCTTAAACACAAAACCTAGGAATGCTGTTCCAGGAGTAGTTGTGGTAACTCTAACAAGAGGACTTTGCAATACTGAAATGTTTGCCTGTTTTTTTGAAGTTATAGGTGTTGACACAGTCCTGAACTGGGAACATCGTCAAATATGCTTCTAACTAGTGGAGCTCCACTTTTGTCTTTATGAGCTGGTACAGCTGGATGTGGCGGTGACCCTCCTGCAAGTAAAGGTAATACCATTTCCATTAATCTTACTGAAAGGCCAATAATAGATTGGGATTGTGGACTCACTGGAGCTGGCAAATCCCCCATTAAAAATCCAGGAAAAAACTGAGCATTAACTCCCACCTTTGGAGAGGTAGGTGAATCCTGCATCATTGATTCAGATCACAGTGC
>NW_006408904.1:1092127-1096047 GCF_000296735.1 Chrysochloris asiatica
ATATTTGCTACTGTTGTTCAGAGAGCTCTGGTAGCATGTTGTTGTTGCTGTTATGTGCCGTGGAGTCGGTTCCGACTCATAGCGATCCTGTACAGAGTTTCAGAGGCTGTAAATCTTTACGGGAACAGAAAGCCTCATCTTTCTCCCTCAGAACAGCTGGTAGTTTCGAACTGCTGACCTTGCGATTCGCAGCCCGATTCGTAACCACTGTGCTACCAGAGCTCCTTAAGGGAGGATAACACTAGTGAGGTATGCATACCATGGCATCTTTAACCATTCAAAATAAAAAGGGCAGCATTTGCTTAAACACAAAACCTAGGAATGCTGTTCCAGGAGTAGTTGTGGTAACTCTAACAAGAGGACTTTGCAATACTGAAATGTTTGCCTGTTTTTTTGAAGTTATAGGTGTTGACACAGTCCTGAACTGGGAACATCGTCAAATATGCTTCTAACTAGTGGAGCTCCACTTTTGTCTTTATGAGCTGGTACAGCTGGATGTGGCGGTGACCCTCCTGCAAGTAAAGGTAATACCATTTCCATTAATCTTACTGAAAGGCCAATAATAGATTGGGATTGTGGACTCACTGGAGCTGGCAAATCCCCCATTAAAAATCCAGGAAAAAACTGAGCATTAACTCCCACCTTTGGAGAGGTAGGTGAATCCTGCATCATTGATTCAGATCACAGTGCAGGCGTCTGGGGATCCATGGCAAAGACTGCCATCACGGCAACAATTATAGTAACTCAGGGACACTCCAAGTTTTCAAAAATGGCGGAAAGTAGACATGGTAATATTTGCTACTTATAAAGTGTGCTAGGCTTGAGGTCAATTTTTTAAGCATATTTTCTCCATTAAAAATGCCTTATACCACTTAGGGAATCCTGGTATGCTGCTAAAGGTTAATGTGCTGGACTGCAAGGTTGATCTGAACTGCAAGGTCAGTGTGAAGTTCAAGCTAACCAGCTGCCCTCAGAAACCCTGCACAGGATTGATATGAGTTGGAATTAACTCCACCACACTTAACAACAACAAAAATGTTACTTAGAGATGAGGAAGCTGAATCTTCAGTCCACTTGATGATACAGATTGGTTTGGAAAAAGGGAGAGGCTGGCATAAAAAACTGAAAAGGGTCACAAGAAGGGGAAGGGATGAAAGTTGAGAGGACAGGGCCAGAGAAACAGGTTTGAGCCAGACTCTAAGGTCTAAAAAGAGGGCTGACTCATTGAGGGCTGGGACTCTGATTTACGTTATGTGTCTTGTGCCAAAAACCCAGCCTATTGTGAGTATTTGATAAATGTGTTACATTTATTTATATAGTTGTGTTTGGGGTCAAGGTGACTTTTACATGGTTATTATTAATAGTTAGTTTTTGACTGACTGCAGAACACAGTATTATCTCTCTTTTGTTGACTTTGGGTCATGTCATTTCTTTAACGCCTTGTTTGTAGTTTGGGGATGCTTAAGTAGCATACATCAACCTATACCATAAATTAAATATGGAATATGGACAGTGTATATACTAAATAAAAACTTAAAGTATGTAGTCTCATGAGGAACTGTGCATTTATTTATATGAATAGATTGCAAAGGAATACAAATTATTATTCACACATTAAGTCACTTTTACCTTGCATTTATTTTTTTGAAACTTTTTGTTGTGAATTGAGTGAAAGCTTACAGAGAAGATCATCAGTTTTACATCCAACTAATCTCACATTTTGTTTCATTTGAGAGATTTCAATCCCTTCCATGTAACAACAGTTATCCCACTTCCTTCTTGTAGTTCTTACTTTCATTCTATTCCCAATGAACCTTGTTCTTAAGTAAATGTTGCCCTTTTGATCTTAAACAGCTGACCATTCAATGGTAAACATACCTCACTAGTGCTGTTAGCCCTTTTATACCTATTCACCACTTGATTAAAAATTGGGTCTGAGGGTTAATTATGCTTCAAACCATAGCCTCAGCTTACTCCAGTCTCTTTCTGACCAATAAGCCCAGTCTATTCATAATTTTGATTTTTGTTACACATTGTCTCCCACTCTGTCCCAGACCTTTTAATGTGATTATTTTCAGAGTAGTTAGTAGTGGTAGCCAGGAGCCATCTACTTCTTCTGGTCTCAAAGTTGTGAAGACTTATGTTTACACGTTCAATTAGTCCTTTGGACTAATTGATTCTAAGCATCTTCAATTTGCACCATTCGTCTTTCTTCCTTACATGGAAAGATCAATAGTTGCACCTTAGATGGCTGCTCATGAGCTTTTAAGATCCCGTAGGATGTAGAAAACTGTCTTTGTGGACAACATTACCTTGGATTGATTTCTATTATAAATATTATTATAAATAAAATCAGGACAATTCTGGAAAATGTTCAATGGCAATTTCCAAATCAGCAATATGCTCCCCATGATGATAATACCTAGGTGAAAGTTTTAAGATGTGGAAAGGTTAGAGGTTTGAGGTGACACATTTAATTATTGTCTATCTCACATTCTTTAGTGCTATCAAGTAAAATAAATCCAAAGACAGAAAAAATGTGGAGCTGTTTTTGAAAAGTCTTTGGGTCACTTCTGTGAGTCTTTAAATGAGACTTCACATACACTCATAAACCTTCTCTGAGCTCCACTCAGCATTCCAGCTTCAGTTCCTACTAATCACTCTGCTTCACTTATTATTTGAATGCACCCCCTTGTTGTTCCTTGTGAAGATGCAAACCTTGTCACTGAGTCCCTGAGTCACCATTGCTCAGGGTGCCAGAGTTCATGGGGAAGCTAGGAGGAAAGCATCCTCCCTAACTCCATGCCACGCTGTCAGCTAAAACTTGAGTCTGATCTCTCAGTTCAGCATCTTACAGATATTAGTATGGACAGTTTCCATTCCCATCTCACTAACTTGAAGGACTCAAGGTCAATTGGGTCATCCCGAGGTTCCCAAGACCTCGAGTGATTTTCTTTGGGGACTCACCACTTGCCATTGAGTTAATTCTGGATAAAATTGTGCTCTATAGGGTCTCAGTGCTTGATTTTTTTGTAGATTGCCAGGCTTGTATTCTAAGGTGCTTCTGGGTAACTTAAACATCCAACGTTTCAGTTAGCAGTCAAGCTCATCCAATGTACCTTTCAGGGACTCTGGTGGACTCACATGATTCAGGATACAGTCATATTCTCATTTACAATTTATCACAGCAAGAGTCCAAATTAAATTTAAAAGTGATAGAGTGCATTGGGTAAAGATTGGGGGAAACCAGAAACAACCTTCCAAAGGTCTTCTTTCATTGGAGCCACACAAAATGTGCATAATGCCCCCCAAAATAAGTTGTAATAACAAATGCAAAATGCTGTCAACCAGGGCAACTCATTAAAAACTCAGTAGATCTTCACTGGGGCCTGCTCATACAGTTACCTCCTGCCTGGCAGTTGGCCAACAAGTCAACACTGCCAGAAAGAAAGCAGGAGATCAGGATAAACTATATTGTTTGAGCCTTTCTAATCAGGTAATGGTAGGGACTCTTCTGAAACCCAAGATTGTATAGGTCAACAAAGGCCCAACCTTGTAAACATACCTTTCTAAGAGTAAACTCTCAGACTGGTTATGTTAACTCTTTTCTTCAGATCAGTTCAAAAGTTTGGACAGAAAATAAGATACCATACACTCTCTCCTCAGTCCTCTTCTTTTCTCCTATTTCCCAATCCACACCAAATTCCTCCTTCTTCTTCTCGTTGCAAACCAAAGATCTTGTTCATTCAAAGATGCTAAGTAAAAAATTCTAATGTAATCCTTACATTAGAAGCATATGGACTCTCTGGAAGGTCAAAATGTCATATTATATCTAGGCAAATGGGCTCATAATATCTATCTTACATCTGTGCAAATGGAATCATAGTACCTATCTCATTGTTGTTGTTGTCAGATGCCAT
>NW_006408904.1:1096612-1107599 GCF_000296735.1 Chrysochloris asiatica
TTTTTTTTTTTTTTCCCTTAAGAAAGTAGTGACCATCATCATGGCCACTTATTAAATACACGTACTCAGGGCCAAGTAGGCAGCAGTCTTTATCATCTCTTTAATTTATTCACTCATTTAACTCACAAACATTCATTATCAACTGTGTGGCAGAAATTGTTCTAGGAAATCATATAAACTCCCTGCCCATGGAGATTGCTTTCTAGTGGGGAGTATAGATAATTAAATGACCTTGGAACTAAAGGTATAGTTACATACTCGGAAAAATGCTGGGAAGAAAAACATTCAAAGGCCATCAAAACATTTCACAGGGCAACCAGACCTAATTTATTCTGAGGAAACAGCTTTTAAACTGAGAGCAAAGAACTGAGTGGACTTCAATTGGGCCAAGAGGAAAGGTGGAGAGAGCTGCAAGCAGAAGGAAGGATATCTCTAAAGGTCTGTGATGGGAGAGAGCAAAAAGGAGTAAAGAGGTCAGGAAAAGTGCATCCAGAGAATGACAGAAAATGGTCACGTCAAGCTGGGATGATGAGCAGGGCCAATCCACAAGGGCCCTAACAGGCTACACTCAGAACATTTTGTTGTTTATCTAAAAGCCACTGGGAGGAAGCTGAAAGGTATGAGATGTCTTAGAGAGGGTAAGTGTGTAGGGCTTTGATGCAGGAATTACATATCAGGTTTTGTTTAGTTCTTTCTTAAATTGTCTGGACTGCAGTGTAAAGACCTCAAAAAAGATAAACAAGATGAGATGTCGAGAAATATTTAGGAGGCTATTTCAATGGTGCAGACTCCTGGTGTGGCGCTGTAGGGTGAGCACTGGATGGTGAACCAGAAGGTCAATAGTTCAAACCCACCAACTGCTCATATAAAACCTTATACAAGGTTTTTATGAATTGGAACCTACTCAACAGCACTTAACAACAACCTTTCAGTGGTGCAGGAGAAAAAGCAAATAGTGGTCATGGAAATAAAGCAAAAGAGATGGATTCAAGTTGTATTTGTTTTATATTTTGCTGTAACAGTATCACAGATTTTGTGGCTTAAACAATACCACTCACAATGTGTCAAAAATCAGGATACAGAGAGGCTCAGTTGGATCTTTGGCTCAGGGACTTATCAGACTTATGTAAAGATTTTGGATAATCTGTACTCTTATTTGGGTGTTCTGGAGAAGATGATGTCCAAGCTTATTCAGGTTATTGGCAGAATTCAGTTTCTTAAGATTATAAGACTAAGGTCTCCATTTCCTTGTCATGTGTTCCTTCTTCAAGCCAACAACAATGCATCAAATCCTTTGTATGCTTTGAATTTCCAACTTCCTCTATAACTGTCTCTCTCTACTTTCCTCTTCTGCTTTCTTCTGCTTTTAAGGACTCATTTGATGGCACTGGACTCACCTGAATAATACAGCTTATTCTATCTTAACATCAGTTAATTTGTAGTCTTAATTATACCTGTGAAGTCCTTTTCTCTTACAAGGTAACATGACCATACTAATGACATCAGTGGGCCAAAGTCACATGGCCAAAATCTGCCTACCACAAAAGCTTAATTAAGGAGATAAAATCAACAGCTCTTAAAAGCTGATTGAAAGGACCTTAGTTATATTATTCTTGGAAGAGTGATTAAAATGGCAAGAAGTCACAGCCTGATAATAAACAACAGACTAGTGATGTTGGCCCAGGACCTGGCAGTGTTTCGTTCTGTTGTGCATAGGGTCTCTATGAGTCGGTACTGACTCGATGGCACCTAACAACAACAACTGTTATTTACTAGCTAATAAGGAGCCCTGGTGGTGCTGTGGGTCAGGCACTAGGCTGCTACAGAAAGTTTAGTGGTTCAATCCCATGAGATGCCCATGGGAGAAAGGCTGTTTGCTCCTGTAAAGATTCACAGTCTTGGAAATCCTATATAGAGTGAACATGAGTCAGAATTGACTCAGTGGAAGTAGGTGGGTTATTTATTAGTTAGTGTCATCCAGATAGAGCCCTTGGGTAATGCAAATTGTTAACGTGTCCAGCTTTAACCAAATGGTTCGACGTTCAAGTCCACCTATAGGAAGAAAGGCTTAATGATGTTTCAGATGTATCTGAAACATCAGCCACTGAAAAATCTTTGGAGTCAAAGTACATAAGATGATTTGCAAGCCTGGCATGAAATTCTGAGTAACAAGCATTGGATCATTAGAAGAATGGTCTGAGTCTATTTACTCTTAGCTCTGTGGGTCCTTGAGCAAGTCAGTCCACTCACCAGGGCTTTAGTTGCCTAGTTTATAAATGGAAAGAATTAGACTAGACAGCTTCTTCTAACTCAAATTTCTAACCCTGAGTTCATTATATTCATTTATGTTTTCTTGCTGCTACTTGATCGGGAACGGGCCAGGTGTGAGAAGGAGGAACTGTGGAAACGCTGGCAAATGCTGAATTCATCATGTCTTTTCATAGAGTGTAATGCCAACAGATGTTTCTGAGTCGTAATAAAAGGTTAAATATTTTAATAAAAAAGACACATGTTGAAGGTGATTTGGTTTTCTATTAAACTTCCCCCATACCCACAATTTTTCCACACATGCAAATGAACTGGAAGCTTATTAATGAGATGAGAGGCTGGAGTCTAATTAGCAACATGACTGGGGAAGCTTATATTAGCTGATTCAGCAAACTAACTGGATAATTACTGTAGCTGGACTTTGGCAGCTTCTTGAAAACCTTATTAATGTAACTCTCAGAAATTGCCTTGATTATGGCCTCTCAACCTGAGGGTTTAATCCAGGCCATAGACATTTTATGGTTATTCTATGCAGAGAATCACTCTCTTCTATCATCGTTAGTGGGCAGGCAGAATACAAACCATCTCCTCCTAGGTCAAAGCTTTATCAACTTGGGGACCCAAGGGAGCTTCTGTGTCTACTGCTGATCCAACCTTTTCTTGAGCCCAGGCTTTATTTGATCCTCAGCTTGGAGAGATAACACCTAATGGTACTTTTCACATTCATTGCCTGCTTGAGACTCAGAGGCCAAGGATTTTATGTGTTAATTTTAAATTGGACAAACACTTGGAGTTTAGCATTCCAGCCAGTGTTAAGTGATTGAGATTTATACAACCTCAAACCTCATTTAAACTTCACAATAACCCTGTGAGGTAGATGCTATTAGTACATATAATCAGTGTGCAGACAAGGAAATAGAGGCACAATATAACTTGTCTGAGATCATGTAACTAGCAAGGTTCAGAACCAAGATTTAAACACAAGAAGTTTGTCTCCTGAATCTAGAGTCTTAGACACATCATTGTGATGCCTCTACATTGTTGTTGTTAAGTACCATCGAGTTGGTTCTGATTCATAGCGACCCTGCATAGGGTTTCTGAGGAACAGCTAGTGAGTTTGAACCATTGATCTTGCAGTTCAAACCAATCTTATGATGGAGTGTTTATCCTACAATACCTTAACATAATAATAGTTCAGAGAGAAAATGGAACAAGGCAAGGAACGAGGCTCCACAATTAAGGTTGCCTGGTGCGGCACTGTAGACGAAAGCACTTGAAACCAACTTGGGGGCACTTAATAACAATTTGAAATACCAGTTGCTATAGAGTCAACCCCAACTCATGGTGATCCCATGTGTGTCAGAGTAGAACTGTGCTCCATCAGTTTTCAATATCAGATTTTTTGGAAGTAGACCTCCAGGCATTTCTTCCAAAGCATCTTGGTAGACTCACAACTCCAGGCTTCCTGTTGACAATTGAGTATGTTAACTGTTTGTAACACCCAGGGATTCTATCTGGAATAGTTGTTGTCAAAGGAGACCATCCACTGTAAATTAGTAGAAACATTTGATGAAATTTGACTTTTCCCAGATCTTATTTTTTTATGAAGTCCTGGTGTGGCACTGAAGGATAATGCACTGGACTGCAAGATCACATTGAGCCGTAACAACAGCAGTTCAAATCCACCAGTTGTTCCTCAGAAACCTTATACAGGGTTGGTATAAGTTGGTACAAACTTGAGGGCACTTAACAACAACACCATTATTTTGATATTAATTCTTTTCTATACTTAGTATTTCAAATCTATGCAATCAAATTTTTACAACTCATCATTATTTTGCCTGGCTCTTAAAATTCTTTGTTCACTTACTGGTCTTGTCTTGTTGTTGTTTTTGTTAAGTGTCATCGAGACAGTAAGGACTCATTTGTTGTTGTTGTTGTTAAATACCATCAAGTTAATTCTGACCCATAGCGACCCTGTATAGGATTTCCAAGCAGCTGGTGAGGTTGAACTGCCGACTTTGCAGTTCAAATGGCTTTGCAGTCTGGCGCATTAACCCACAACACTACACCAGGATTCCGTAGCAACCCTATATAGGGTTTCTGAGGAGCAATTGGTGAGTTTGAACTGCCACCTTGCAGTTCAAACCAACCTCATGGTCCAGTGCTTATCCTAGAGCGTGACACCAGGTCTTGTCTTAGTTTGTTTTAAACTATTCCTTTGAGCCACTACCACAAGGAGTAGAATGAGGAGGTCAAGGATCTCATCCTTGGTCCTAAGTCATTTGCTACAACCTTTACTTCACACCACAATCTTGGTCCTGATCTTCCTGAATTTGGGAAGATGGCTGGAAATACAGACTAAAATAGTGTGCAACTCTTGTTCTTGAGGAAGTTAAGAGTCTAAAAGACAAAATAAACCTTTGCTTTGAAAAATAAATAAATAACATACTATGATGTATGAATATAGGGCTCTCTGAAAGATTAGAAGAGGAAATTCATTTTGGAGAAGATGATATCTGACATGTGTTTTGAAAGGTAAATAAGAGTTAGATAGAGCAGTAGAGAAGTGAGAAGAGACAATGATGTCATCACAGAATGGAAGAGTTTGGCACATATGGGAATCACAAGCATTTTAAGAGTGACACTACAAGACAGCAAGTAGTTGTGTGAACTAAGGTTGACAAGATGGTAGGACCATGTCTTGGAAGATGTACATCCTGATAAGGCACTTAGGCTTAATCTGTAGGCAATGTAGATTTCATGAAAAGCATTGTTTAAGACAGTGAGTGGGCCCAATTTAGATGTTAAAGAGAGCTGTCTGATTGCAGTGGAAATAATAGATATAATGGGTCGAGACTGAAGGCAGGAAGACCAGTTAAGCTGTTACTACAGTTGTCAAGGACTTCATTCTTCTTGGATCAACTATCAACACTCAATGGAAGCAGCAGTCAAGAAATCAAATGATGTATTGCATTAGGCAAATCTGCTGCACAAGATCTTTTGAAAGTGTTGAAGAACAAAGATGTCAGTTTGAGGACTAAGGTTTGCCTGACCCAACCCATGGTATTTTCAATAACCTCATATGCATGCAAAAGCTGGGCAGTGAATAAGGAAGACCGTAGAAGAATTGATGCTTTTGAGTTATGTATAGTGTTGGAGAAGAATATTGAAAGTGCCATGGGCTGCCAAAGAACCAATAGATCCATTTTGGAAGAAGTGCAGCCAGAGTGCTCCTTGGAGGCCAAGATGGCCAAACTTCGTTTTTCGTACTTTGGACTTATTGTCAGGAGGGCCAGTTTTTGGAGAAGGATATCATGTTTGGTAAGGTGGAGGGTCAAAGAAAAAGAGGAAGACCCCCAACGAGATGGATTGGCCAAGTGGCAGCATCAATGGACTCAAGCGTGGCAACGGTAGTGAGGCTGGCCCAGGATTGGGCAGGGTTTTGTCCTCCTATGCATAAGCTCACTATGAGTTGGTACTGACTCGATAGCACCTAACAACAACAACAACAACACAGGCTTGCAAATGATATCTGGTTTACAACTCCTATGACTTCAATTACAAATTCCACTAAAGCACCTATGAACTCACCAAAAATGAAGCTGTGGACTACACAACAAAGAATTTTTGAGGTGTCTCTATTGAACAAAGGTAGAAGAAGATTAAATGAGGTAAACTTACCCAAATTTCACCTCATGTAAAAAGATATTTTGAGAAAAAGTAGAAAGATGCTTCATGTATCTGCATCAGAGGTCTCACTTGGCCTCCTCAGTTTGTGCAGGGAATCACACTCTTCCATCATCGTTAGTGGGCATGTGGAATACAAACCATCTCCTGCTAGGTCAAAGCTTTTATACACTCTTTGGGGTTTTATGTATTTTTTATCTCTCTCCGTTTTTAAATATAACTTTCTTGTACTAGTTATAGTCATGTGATATCTTCTTTTCTTCAGTGTCCTAAATATTCTTCAAATCATCATAGTGATTTCTGCTCTCACTACTCTACAAACTGTTCTTGTCCAGGTCACTAGTGATATTCCTGTTACGATTTCCAATGGAATCTCCTCAGCTCTGATCTTATGTAACCTGTCAGCAGCATTTGACCCATCCAGCGACACTTTCCTTTTTGAAACACGTTCTTTTGTGACTTTCGTGATACTTTCTTTTCTTGGGTTTTGTCCTCTCTTACTGATTACTCCTTTCTAGTTCCTTTTTTCTGTTCTTCTTCACTGTAAAATGTTAAGATTCCACATGTCTCAGTCCTAGGCTATCTTTTTTTTCATGTTCTTCCAAGGTTATCTCGTGATCGAATAAATTATTTATTTAGATTAGGTATTTCCTCTGATCTCCAGACTGTCATTTCCAACTCTATTTTTGATATCTCACACATACTAAATATTACATATCTAAAATGAAATTCTTGATTTATACTTCCTACACTGGTGTGGCACTGTTGGATAAGCACTGGACCACAAGGTTGGTTTGAACCCCACCCAGGGTTGGTGATTCAAATTCATTAGCCACTCCTTGGAAACCCTACACAAGGTTGTCATGAGTTGGAACTGACCTGATGGCACTTAACCAAAACAACAACAACAGACAAGGAGTTCTGGTAGCATAGTAGATTACAAACTGGGCTGCTAATGTCTGCAGTTCCAATCTACCAGTCACTCCGTGTGAGAAAGATGAGGCTTTCTGTTCCCGTGAAGACTTACAGCCTTGGAAACCCTATAGAGGTCACTATGGGTCTGAATCAACTTGGTGGCGAGCAACCACCACCACCACCCACAACTTGTCTCTTTTGCAATAAGACTTCTGTCTTCCAGGAATTGTACCACTATCCATCATTATACTAAAGGCATACTGAATACAGTATATTCTAAGACAAAAAGAACTAACATTTTTAAAACAATTTAACTGTTTTTAGTAATCATATTACTTGGTGATAGAATTGGTATTTTTATTCTAAGATTATTACAGCTGTATAGTTGTGCTGCGAGTTAATGTGCTGGACTGCAAGGTCAGTTTGAACAGCAAGGTCAGCTGTTCAAGCTCACCGGCCACTCTTTGGAAACCTTCTCAGGATTTTACTTAACATATTTTATCTTACATAGGAATGTTATTATTGTTGTTAAGTGCTATCAAGTTGATTTTGAGGAGCAGCTGGTAGGTTTGAATTGCCACCTTGCAGTTCAAATTCTACAGTGCCACAACAGGACTCCTTTTTACGACTAAATCTTAAGAAAATTGAAAACTATATTAGTAAGGAAAAGACCAGGAAAGTTGTATCAAGGAATTGTTTTACATCATGACACTGTACCTGCTCATTCTTCAATAGTTGTAAGGACAATTCTAGAAGAAGTTCATTGGGAAACCTCACCCCATCCATGCTTTATCCTTGATCTTTCCCCTCCAGATTTCTTTTGATTCCCCAAACTGAAAGAACATGTCAAAGAGTGTGATTTGAGTCTTAGGAGGATACCCAAACTGCCATTTTGATGTGGTGTAAATCTAAGTGTGCAGAATTCTTTGGAGAAAGGCTAGAGACATGAAAACATCACCTTCAGAAGTGTATATATAGTTTTGGATGGTAGATTTGTCAAGAAACAATAATTTACATTTTGATATTTTTGTTTAATGAAGGTTTCTATGATTTTATAGCAAAAATTTTAATATATAATTGATGTAAAATTTGAGACAATAAGAAGTGCAAACACTGGGTATTAGATTATGTTTAGTAATTATCATTAATATTTTACTTGTGAAAATATTATTATGGTATCATTTTTTCAAGATCTGATATATCTTACTTTAAGAGTTACAAACTGAATATTTATGGGTGAAACAATATGATGGTTGATATTTACTTCAAAATAATATGGGGTAGGGGTAGTAGGCAAGTGCATACATCAAGTAAGATATACTTTAAGTTGTTTTTGAAAGCTGAATGATGCATACAGTGGAGTTTATTATACTATTTGGAGTATATAATTGGTATTTTCACATTAATTTTAAAAAAGAATTTCACCTTCTTTGAAACAAGAGTTTCGTTTTCTTTAACAAAACCAAAGGGAACTACTTTAAATAATCTGGAATGACATGGCATGGAGTAACTGAATAGAGTTTTAGTTTTTATTAGATACACAACTGGTTTGAAGGGTAGAAATGGCATCTGGATATAAGCATAAGACCTGCTTGTTTATCCCCCAGGATGGAAATTATGGTATTTGTTTAAACCAAAACTGAACAAATCTGACACTGCAAGAGACTGTAGACTTCCTGAACAGTGTCGTTGGCAGAAACCCCTGCCTCTGCGGGATATAAGCTTCCAGATTCTTGGATGTTCATCAAGAGCAGATTGAGTCTTTAGGGCTTTACCCATCACCAAGCAAAAGGATGTTTTGCTGCTTTTCCCCATCACACATCACTGAAGATCAGGATTTCCCAGCTAAAATCTTACCCTTATGTAGTTGTTAGGTGCACATCTCACTTTCTTAAGACCAACAAGTAAGTCAGCATCCCAACAGTCACCAGTTCCCCTCCCCGCAAAAGGGAAGGCCAGTCTTTCGTGTACTGTTGGTTCACAGGATGCAATATAGTTTTAGAAGACTACATAACTCTACAGAAAATTTCTGTAGTCATGAACGTTTTTTGTGGGGTTTGTTTTTTGTTTTTTGTTTTATGAGTTCAAAATCTTTGCTGAGACAGTAAGGAGCCATACAGTGAGCAAATGCTCTGTAAAAAACATTGTTCTCAGAATCTCAAAGAAGAATAATGGGGAGAAAGAAAGTATTTTGGTTTTTCTTTTAGAAATTGAGTTTTATAAATTTGCAAAAAATTTTTTAAATTAAGTTTAGTGTTTTGCCAGCCTCATGTGATTCTGCTATAGTCTGGGTAAGATGATGATTCTCAACCCCAGATCCACAAAAGAATCACTCAAGAGACTTGGAAACATACTGGCGATTGGCCCCACTTCTAGAGATGTTCGCTGTTGTTGTTGTTAAGTGCCGTCAAGTTGGTTCTGACTCATAGCAACCCTGTATAGAATTTCCAAGGAGTGGCTGGTTCGAATTTCATTATTGGTATGAAATTGGGACCAGATATAAGTTTTTGGGTGTTTTTTTTTTTAGTTTTCCAGAGGACTCTAATGTTCATTCAAGGCTGAGTACCATGATTATAAGGTATTTACTAACATAAATGACAATATAAAGTTTTGTGTATGAGCAAGCTTCTTGAATGCTTATCACATCTACAAACACCCATGGAGAAGGTAGAGAGAAAATATAAACTGCTATTAAAAACATTAAAGATTTCTTCTGGAACTGAACTTGATTGCTGTTTTACAGTTTTGTGTCTTCTGATCATTTCAACAGGCAAACAGCTGTGTTGTGAGCCCTTCCACTCACTTTTGTTCACTGCTGTTCACCTCTGGAATGAAAGGATTATGATGGCAGGTATGGACAGAGCACAGAAGTGGGAGTCAGGAGAAGTAGGTTCTAGTCCTAGCTCAGCCATTAGCTTCTTAACCTATCTAAGCTATAGTGTACCCTCAACCATCTCGTTTCCATCTCTGGGCCCTGCCTCAGTTAGTCTGCAACCACTAAAGCTCATCTCAGGGAATTACTCACCTCTGCTTAGACCCTGGTTTGCTTTGTTTTAGTGTATTTCCGTGCCCCAGTTTCACCCCATTGCCTTAAACCTAATTTCCATTTATTTGCCTAGCTCCTTTGGACTTCATTTCAATGTAATTGAGTTTA
The DNA here is from genome assembly GCF_000296735.1 of Chrysochloris asiatica. Classification (NCBI taxonomy): domain Eukaryota; kingdom Metazoa; phylum Chordata; class Mammalia; order Afrosoricida; family Chrysochloridae; genus Chrysochloris; species Chrysochloris asiatica. The sequence continues at coordinate 1,106,640 of NW_006408904.1, forward strand.
GCTCCAGACTCTGCATTTCGGATTTCCTCAAGCATCACAATTCACAGCAACACAATCCCATTCCTGCTGGAAGCCCAAACTGTTAGAATCCCTAACTCCTACCTTATATTCAGCACTCCTATCCGGATCCCAAGTTTGATCTCCAACGCTATCATTCTAAGTCTCATTGTAAAAAATCTATTATAGAGAGATTTTAGTGTTGGCCAAGACTGAATTTGAATTTCAACTCTTCTGTGTAATGTTCTTAACTTCTTTGCACTTTTTAACTTGTGTGGGTTAATCTTTATCCATTAAAAATAGTGCAGAAATTAAATTGTGTAATATATGGAATTTTGGTGAAGGATAAGTACTGAACTGCAAGGTCAGTTTGAACTGCAACATCAGGAGTTCAAACTCACCAGCCACTCCTCAAAAACCCTATACAGAGTCTCTATGGGTCTGAATCAACTCCATAGAAATTAACAACATAACAACATATGTAACATGTCAAGCATATAATAGACACTATGTCAATATCAACATACTGTCTTTCAGCTTCAAATTCACCCTTTATTGCCTGCTTCGTGGAAATACAAATGGCCCCTTTGAATATTTCTCAATTTCAAACTGATTCAATGTTAAACTTTGTCAGTAGAGGGTACTAGAGGAACACTGGTAGAGGATGAAGTTTTCTTTTCTGGTCCCATTGTGTTGTCTTAGCAACTTGCTGCAGCATGCACAACTTCCTCAGTGCCCAGCCCCTGCAGTGCCAAATGCCTGCAGCAGGCACAGCATCTTCTGCAGCACAGGCAGTTTTCCCAGTTCCTGGTTCCTGCAGCATGGCAAGTCTCCTTAGCCTGACTCTTCCAATGAATGGCTTCTGAGGCATGCCTGTAGCCAGCAGTCAGCCTAAGACCCCTCAAGTGGCTTACAATGGAGCCTGCCAGCAAGGCACCTCCCTATCATAAGTTTCCCTGGCTC
>NW_006408904.1:1111926-1113042 GCF_000296735.1 Chrysochloris asiatica
AGGAGCCTTCCAACCTTCTAAATATTCCTTTATATGTGGTTCAGAGTTCTGGGACCAACCCCTGAACCTGCTTGGTCGGGTATTCTGTGTTGTTGTTGGCGGAGCTCTCTGCTATACGTCCACTGGATCCACCATCTTGTTTCCTCCCCTGGCTCATTTTACTTGGGCATTTTCAGATATAGCACCTCTATGTCAATAGATAGCTTCCCCTAGCTTTCCAGATGACAGGCTCCCAGTAAAGTTCACAGATTTGACACCAAAGTGGCTTTTCCTCTATCCAGGGATCTGTAGCTGCTCAGCCCTGAGGCATGGAGGGAAGAGGAAGGGGCCTTTCTTAAGCACAGACCTAGTGGTAGCAGTTGCTCCTTATATCTGCTAACCTAGATTTTTTTAGAGATACCTTTATTTACTACAGCCCATCCTATGCTATTGTTGAATTTAAGTGCTGTCGAGTTGATTCAGATTCTCTGGAGTCACAAGAAGTGACTGATGGGTTTGAACTATCAACCTTATGATAAGAAGCACAGTGCTTATTCCATAGTTAGTAATTATATGGATTAAATTTTTCTTGATCAAAATACTGCGTGACTTCTATCTTCTGTCTGGACCCTGACAGGTACTTAATTCTTATTAGATGAGCTCCAAACTAAAGATTGGGTTACAGAATCACTCTCTCTCTCTCCTTTTTAAGCTTTTATTGTGAATTGAGTTATAGAGTTTACATAGGAGAACATCAGTTTTACACTCATTGTTTCATTGCAATGATTACAATCCCGTCCATGCATCATCATTCAACAGTATTTGCTTCTAGTCCCTCTGATTTTATTTTGGTTTTGTTTTCTTTTGGGAGGGGAGATGCATACAAAAATACTCAGGAATATATAATAATTTAAACAATCTAAGGGCACATTCTGTAAGCTTGTATCTTGGCCACCAGCACTCAATCTTTCTCTTTCCGTGAGTCTAGAGGCCAAGATGGCCAAACTTGTTTCTCATACTTTGGAGATATTGTCAGGAGGGACCAGTTGCTGGAGAAGGAGATCATGTTTGGTAAGGTGGAGAGTCAGAGAAAAAAAAGAAGACCCCCAGCGAGATGGATTGGCAAAGTGGCAGCAT
>NW_006408904.1:1113722-1122341 GCF_000296735.1 Chrysochloris asiatica
TTAAGTTGCCTATCCCTATCTACGCTGTATACAGAGGGGATAGGATTGATACCTGAGGTTTACATAGTCTTTTGTATTTCTCTTCCAGTTTTAAGATTTGGAAAAAGTCTATTCCATACAAATAGTGCTTTTTATGAGACTTAAAAAGTAACATCATGTATGAATTATGAATTCATACTTGAGACAAAACAACAATGAAAGTCCCATCATATGTCAAGTATTCATATTAACACAAGACCAGACTCAAGTCCAGCAGTTTTTCAGTAATCCACATATTCTGAATGAGGACATTTGTTCTGTAGTAATATACTCTCCTGCCTCAACTTCTGAAGATTTATTAGAAAAGAGATTCTATCAAGAAGGAATTTGTTCTTTCCTGGAATGCCCTCAATATGGCTTCATGGGTTGTTTATGACCAAAAAACAAAATGTTCTTAGGACTTCAGAAAAATTCAGTGGAAAAAATATCTATATTAGTGGTTGTTAAAGAAACTGCATAACAAGCATGAGAAAAGTTTGGCTAACAAAGGTCGAAGTGTTAATTGTACTACTAAGCTGGTAGTCATTTTAATTTCCTGCCAATGGGATGTTGTTGAGAAATGTCTTAAAATTAAAGGCAGCCTATTTCCCAAGGAGTCACTAGTAATTGGTGCCTTTGAAAAGACTGCACAGGACTTACGACTTGAGGTTGCTTTCTTAATTTGCATTTTTAATTAGATGGGATCTCAAGGGTTTCCGAGCCTTTTTTCTTTTTGCCTTTTGCATTGCCTTTTTGGGGTTGTTGCTCTGCAATTAGAATTGGTAACAAATGAGTTGCTGGCATATAAATGTCAACTCTGAGATAAAATATTATGGTTGCTGAAGAACTGAGTAGGATTCTGACCATTACTTTTTAAATGAAAGCACTTTCCTAAAGGATAATATATTCCACCAATGAGAGGGATTCAGCTGGGCAAAAAGAAAGGATGTTCAGATTAAATTCAAGTTAAAATTCTTCCTCTCAACTCTCAAGAACAGGTTTGACGTATTGAACATTAATAACCAAAAACAAGATGAGTTGTGGGATAACATCAAGGACAGCATACATGAAGAAAGCAAAAGGTCATTAGAAAGAGAGAAAAGAAAAGAAAAAAGACCAAAATGGATGTCAGAAGAAACTATGAAAGAAACTGCCAGAAGAGACTGGAAAAAGCACTTGTGTTAAAGTGCTGAACAAAAGATTTCAAAGGGAGATTCAAGAAGACAAAATAAAATATTATAATAAAATGTACAAAGTCCTGGAGTTAGAAAGTTAATAAGGAAGAACATAATCAACACTTCTCAAGCTGAAAGAGCTGAGGAAAATATTCAAGTCTTGAGTCATAGTATTAGAGGATCCTCAACACTGGACATTCTTATCAATAGAGAAAGGATTGACGTTGTCAAGGACTTCGTTCTTCTTGGATCAACTATCAACACTTATGGAAGCAGCAGTCAAGAGATCAGACAATGTATTGCATTAGGCAAATCTGCTGCAGAGGACCTTTTTAAAGTATTGAAAAGCAAAGATGTCAGCTTGAGGACTATGGTGCACCTGACGCAAGCCATGGTATTTTCAATAACCTCATATGCATGCGAAAGCTGGACAGTGAATAAGGAAGACCATAGAAGAATTGATGCTTTTGAGTTATGGTGTTGTAGAAGAGTACTGAAAGTGCCAATGGCTGCCAAAAGAACCAACAAATCTGTGTTGAAAGAAGTGCAGCCAGAGTGCTCCTTGGAGGCCAGGTTGGCCAAACTTCATCTCTCATACTTCAGACATATTGTCAGGAGGGACCAGTTTCTGGCAAAGGAAATCATGTTTGGTAAGGTGGAGGGTCACAAAAAAAGAGGAAGACTCCCAGTGAGATAGATTGGCAAAGTGGCAGCATCAATGGGCTCAAGCATGGCAACAATTGTGAGTTTGGCCCAGGATCAGGTAGTGTTTTGTTCTGTTGTGCATAGGGTTGCTATGAGTTGGTACCAACTCAATGGCACCTAACAACAACAACAATGGGCAAAAAATTGAATGCTCAGAAAGCATCAAGATGGAAAGAATTCACAGAACTTCTGTATCAAAAATAATTGATTGGTGCTTAACATTCCAGGAGCTAGCATATGAACAAAACCCAGGTATTGGGGTAAAGCAAGTCTCCCAGAATTGGCAGAACACCTACTGAGATGTTTCAAGAAACTGATACAACGTTGAAAGCACTCACTCATCTAGATCAAGAAATTTGGAAAATGCTAACTGACCAACCAACTGGAAGAGACCCATATCCATGCCCATTCCAAGGAAAAGTGATTCAATGGAATGTTAAAATTATTGAGTAATATCATTAATATTCTATGCAAGTAAAATAATGCTGGTGATAATTCAAAACTGGTTGCAGTATTACATCAACTGAGAATTTAAAGGAATTAAAGTTGGATTCAGAAAAGGATGTGGAATGAAGGATCTCACTGCGTATGTAAAATAGATCTTGGCCGAACACAAAGAATACCAGAAAGATGTTTGCCTATATTTTATTGGCTATGCATAGGCACTCAGTTGTGTGAATCATAACAAATTATGGATAACATTGCAAAAAATGGTAATTCCAGAACACTTAATTGAGCTAATGTGGAATCTGTACATAGATCAAGAGGTAGTCATTCAAACAGGACAAGCGGATACTACATGGTTGAAAATCAGGAAAAGTGGGCATCACGGCTATATCATCATTCAATTTATATGCTGAGCAAATAATCTGAGCAGCTGAGCTATACGAAGAAAACTACAGCAACAGGGTTGTGGGAAGGCTCGTTAACAACTTGTGATATGCGGATGATACAACCTTGCTTACTGAAACTGAAGAGGACATAAAGCACTTACTAAAGAAAATAAAAAACTAAGACCATCAGTATAGATCACACCTTAACATAAAGAAAACAAAATTATTCACAACTGGACCAGTAGGCAATATCATGATGAAGGGGTAAATGCTGAAGTTGTTAAGGATTTCATTTTACTCGGAGCCACAATCAACATCCATGGAAGCAGCAGTCAGTAAATCCAATGACATGTTGTATTGGGCAAAACTTCTTTAAAGTGTTTGAATGTGAAGATGTCACCTTTGAGGATAAAGGTCCACTTTAACCAAACCATGGTATTTTCAGTTGACTCATATGCATGAGAACACTGGACCATGAATAAGGAAGACGGAAGAAGAATTGATGGTTTTGAATTATGGTGTTGACCAAGAATATTGAACATACCATGGGCTGACAGAACTAATACATCTGTCTTGGGAGAAACAGAGCCAGAATGCTCCTTAGAAGTGAGGATGGTAAGACTTTCTGACATTACTTTGGACCTGTTATTCTTAAGAGGAATCAGTCCTTGGAGAAAGACCTGCTTGGCAAAGTAGAGGGTCAGTGAAAATAGGTAGACCCTCAATGAGATGAAATGACACAATGGCTGCAGCAGTGGTTTCAAAAATAAGCAATAATTGTGAGGATGGCACAGGACCAAGTAGCATTTCATTCTGTTGTGCATGGGGTCTGTATGTCAGAACTGATTCTACAGCACCTAACAATAACAGCAACAAGTTATTCCCATAAACGGTTTCCTTCTATCATCATTACATCATTGTATCCAAACTCTCAACTTCAATTATTTATTCACCATTTTCAGTTATATGTCCCTGTTGGTAGGCAAAGATAAAGAAACTTGGTCTTTTCTATTTCCTACTTTAACTGGCACAAACGCTTATGTGCTCCACTGCTAATCAAAAGATTTGTGGTTTAAACCTATCTAATGTGGTGCTGCGGATTAATGCGCTGAACTGCAAGGTTGGTTTGAACCGCAAGGTAAGCGGTTCAAGCTCACCGGCCACTCCTCAGAAACCCTCAGAAACTTACTCGACAGTACTTAACAACAACAACAGAGAGGCTTCAGAAGAAAGGCCTGGTGAACTGATTCCCAAAGTTGAAAATCTTAAGGAGTGCAGTTCTACTCTGAAATTCATGGAGTGGCCATAAGAGAGAATCAACTTGACAGCGAGTAGTTCTGTGTTTAGTGTTTGTACCTACAAGGATATATGGAAGGTACAGTGGACACAGGCAAAGCAAGGCACACATTGACCATTCCAGGCACAGATCATCTAAGCTATTTTTAAAGGCTTCTAGAGAAGAGAATTCTGTAAACTGCCACAATATCTGATCCAGTACACTGCCAGGAACCACTTCCTCATGTCTAGCTTAAGCCCCTCATTCTATGGTTAAGCCATTATTCTCTTGTTCTGTTCTCAACGGAGAGAGAAAACAGCTGCTCCCATCCTCCTTAGGTGAGCCTTTTATAGACTTCAAGACAGTGTCTGCCTTCTGTCTACTTGTGACAGGAAAGAAACTGGGGCTGCCAAAGAAGATAACAATAATAATTTTCACTTGGAGATAGAATTATTATTGCTATGGTTACTAGTAAGATTTTTTCCAAAGGGAGAAAAGAATTTATTCATCACTCTGCCTCTAAGAAGAACAAAGTGCTAATAAACCCTCCCTGGTTCATCTGCTTTGTTGATTACTCAGAAATGTCAAAAGGGAACTGGTAAAAATATATCCTGCTGCCATTTGGACTATAGTGGATAACTTGATGAAACCCAGTCCTTTCCTCCATTTGTGAACTACAAATGTTCAGTGCTTAAACCAAATAGAATCTCACGGGTTATTAAATTAGGGTAACTTCAAGAGGGGTTTTGAAAGAGGAAACAAGTAGAGTGTGAGCTAAAACTATAATTGGCATTTAGAGAAAAGAGATCCAATAACTTTTTTTCTTTTAGCTCTAAAGAAAACCCTGGGGAAGTCACACAATGGTCAAGACAGACTTAAGTGTGACGAGTGGCCTGGGTCTTGAAGAATGCCAGTCATTGCAGCCTTTCCAAAAAACATATTCCCTAGTGTCCAGCCAAGAGCCTGCTGTTCTCTGATTTTTTTCCATATCTGTAATTTAAGGCAGAAAAGGTCAAAATTAAAGTAAAATTTTCTTCTGGGACAAATAAAACATCTAGTCATTATCAGCTCTTAACTCTTGGATTCAAATTAGTTTGTTAGGTTAATTCTAGCCAAAAGCAGAGCTTTGAGGGAATGTATCCAAGACAGATGTATGCTCTCTGGGCTGAGAAACTACAGAGGGAGACGAAGGCCTGGGAGAACGTAACTGGGACACTTACTTCAGAATCAAACGTGTAGGAGAGGATGGGCAGGGACAGCCACTGAGAATAAGCTTACCAACATCCCAATTTTGGCTTAGGAAAGCCTGATGATTTACTTCTGAAACATTCAGCCATTGAAAACCCTATGGAGCTCAATTCTAATCTGACAAACATGTAGGCACCATGTGCTGGAATAGACTGATGCTGTTGTGTGCTGTTGAGTTGGTTTTGACTCATAGCGACCCTGTATAAGGTTTCTGAGAGCGGCTAATGGGCTTGAACTGCCAACCTTGAAGTTACCAGTCCAGTGTTTATCCTATAGCGCCATACCAGAGCTCAGAATAGACTCATAGCAGCTGGTAGTATATGCTTACACCTCACATCATCCAATACTTGCTTATTTTGTTTTGCTTTGTGTTTTGCAAATCAAATTAATTTTAATAAGAGGACTTTCCATTGCAATTATACTAAGCAAGTTGATAAAATACATATTATATAAATTTATTTTTACTTGTTACCTTTAAAAAGCATTTCTGGTAGCTTAAATAATTAAAAGTTAATCTACAATAATCAGAAACAGATTACTCAACAGGCAAGGTAAGCACATGCACAGGCCTTAATAAAACAGGGACACCAGATGTCCAAAGCAAATACCCATAGATGCCAAGCAGATAGGACACAAAGAAAACCAAGTATCACCGTGGGAGGGAACCAGTAGGGCACTAAATTAAATTGGTACCAGCTTCAGTGCATGAGTTCTGGTATGACACTGTGGGGTAAACACTGGACTGCTACCACAAGGTCTGTTGTTCAAAATCTACCAGTTGCTCCTCAGAAACCCCAGACAGGGTCACAATGACTTGGAACCAACTAAACAGCATATAACAACAACTGGTGCTTGATAATAACTCAAGCCAGAAATAAAAGTTCACATATGGTAACCAGGTACAAAGTTGTTTAAGCCATGAAACCCATATTACTGGAGTCCTGGTGTGGTGCTGTGGGTTAATGTGCTGGATTGCAAAGTCTGTTTGAACTGCAAGGTTGGTGGTTCAAGCTCACCAGTTGCTCCTAGGAATCCCTATACAGGGTTGCTATGAGTCAGAACCAACTTGACAGCACTCAACAATACCCAACAACTTCAACTCCTTTGTTTGCAGCTGTTTCCTATGGTCTCCTCCTGTAAAATTGAAACTCCTCATTTTGGTGGCTCTCTTAGGAGTGTACCATGTCTTTTTAATAAACAAGAGGTGGGGTGGGCTGCTGAGTCTAAATCTACATTCTTCACCCAATATGTAACTGGACCCAATATATGTGGTTATTGGACAAGAACAGATTCTATTAATAGATACTATGTATCTGATCTAAGAAATGTCTTGTGCATCCATATCTGTTGATCCAGCAGCTCCACCCAGGAAGACCAGCAATGCTTCCTCATTATACGAACTCAAAGATACATTCGTGTGTACATCCTGGCAAATAGCCAATGTGAACTTAAGTCCCAGATGACATGCAAAAGTGAGGGAACTCAAAAAAGTCTTCCATGGAAATGACTTCAAACCAGTTACTGTTTTAACTGCAGAGCATTTGCATACAGAGTTATGTCCTAAGTTTTGCAAGCAATTATGTTTATAATTTTAACTTTGAAATGTGCTTGGCATAAATGCAAATGCAATCCAGCACACATCAGTATTAATATACTAATATATTACTAATTTGTTGTCATTGTTGTTGTTAAGTGCCATTGAGTCAGTTCCAACCCATAGAGACCTTGTATAGGGTTTCCAAGGAGCAGCTGGTGAGCTTGAATTGGCGATCTTGTGATTCAAACCGACTTTGCAGTTCAGCGCATTAGTAAAATACTAATACAATATAATACTGATATAAGCAGTGTGATGCTGAAAGAGAAGCACTGGTTCAAATCTACCAGCCACTCCTCAGATACCCTATTCAGGGTAGCTGTGAGTCAGAATCAACTTGGTGGCACTTACAACAATCTATATTATTAAATATAGGTCACAATATAATTCAATGTTAATATAGCTAACATTAAGAAATATTGTAAATATTAACATTTATCTAACATGAAAAGTCTTAATTTATGTATCAAGTGAGTTTCGATTTTTATTGTCTGTTGCATACAACACAGTGCTTGATGTTTACATATGTTAATAAATTAGATATTAGGCACATTAATAGGACACAAAATTAAATATTTATCATGCAAACTAAGTTTCTGTTTTGAAACAATGGGTGTGGTTCTACATTTCTTCCAAGAATGCAACAAAAACTATTTAGCAGAATATTACATTTGTATTTTATTAGATTATTTATGTGTCTTTATATAAGAAATTGGAGTCCTGGTTTGGTTAATGCGCCAGACTGCAAAGCGATTTGAACTGCTAGGTCGGTGATTCAAGCTCACCAGCTGCTCCTCAGACACCCTGTACAGGGTCACTATGGGTCAGAATCGACTGGATGGCACTTAACAACAACAACAACATATAAGAAATTGAGCAATTCTTCAAGGAAATTAATTAATTGAATATTAAATAATACAAATGTATTTTCCATTTCTCTTCAGACTGACTTTCTTTAAAAATTTTATTGATATTGTTCTGACTCACAAAACAAACTTGCTCATTGAGAAGCGGTGCTATTGTTAGATCAGTTATATTCATATCTCTGAATATGGGAGTCAAACAATTCCAAAAAGTGACAAAATGTACATTTTGTAAATATTCTGTGTGATAATAATTATGTTTTCCTTTTCATTTTGAACCAATTAGGTATACTCACATAGTTTTCTTTCATCACTTAAAAATGCACCAATGGACTGTAATGTGGTACAATCAATCTGGAAAATAGCAAGGCACTTCTCAGAAAGCTGGAAATAGAAATACTGTATAAACCATCAGTTCCTCTATTTGCTGTATATTCATAAGAAATAAGATCCAGGACACCAGTACATATATGAATATGTTCATTCACAGCACTATTCACAATAGCAAAAAGATGGAGACAGCCTAAATGCCCATCAATGGAAGAGTGGATAAACAATCTTTGGTACATACAAACAATGGAATAATATGCAACATTGAAGTATAGTGATGAATCTGTGAAACTAATATAAGTAGTGAATGAACCTGGAGGATATTATGCTGAGTGAAATACATCAATCACAAAAGGACAAATATTGTATGAGATCACTATTGTACAAACTCAAGAAAAGGTTTTCATACTAAAAGAAACATTGTTTGATGGTTATCAGGGATGGGATGGGATATATATATTTAACTTAACAACAACAACAACCCTCTAGCCATTGAATTACTCTCCTTTTTTTTCTTCCAAGAATGCAACAAAAAGTATTTATCAGAATATTACATTTGCATTTTATTAGATTATTT
>NW_006408904.1:1122691-1124105 GCF_000296735.1 Chrysochloris asiatica
GCTTTCTACTCCCGTAAAGATTTACACCCTCGGAAACCCTGTACAGGGTCGCTATGGGTCGGAACCGACTCGACGGCACTTAACAACAACAACAACAACCACAGGAAGGAAGCAGAACAACTATTGTTACAAGGAGGGGATGGCAATCATTGAGAAGAAATAAAGTGTGTAATTTGTTGAATATAAAACTGATGATCTTATCTGAAAACCTTCACTCAATTCACAATTAAGAGTTAAAAAAATAAAATAAAAGCACCAGTGGCACTATAATTCCATGACTCATATGTATAGGGTCCTAGTCTACAAAAACCAAACGAGACTGAACATACCCTTGTATTTGTATCATGCTTTTGGCACTGTTCTTGCCTCCGTTGGGTATCTGCAATAATCCAATGAGCTGTAGAGATACAGTGTCAGAGGACAGAAAGTGATATGCATAAGATTATAAGTATTTAAAAAAAAAAAAGAACAATACTTGTGAACGAGAAGGGGCCGTCAATGAAAATGATATGACAAATGAATGAAATGAAATTATTTCTAATTGTCTTGTGAATACTATTCCTTTTGATGGTCTCAGACCTGAAGTACAAAATTATATGTTCCAGATTCATTTTTTATTACTAATTTTTAAATTACAAATTTTTATTACAATTTTTAACCAGTTGCCCTAGAATTGATTCTGACTATGTCAACACTATGTGTGTCAGAATCAAATATACATTTCTGTGTTACTGTACAAATTTAAATGTAAACTTCATTTTATAAATTTTGTTTATTTTCAATTATTCAAATTAATTTGCAGGAGAACCAAATTTTAAAAGTGACCTAATTTTATATCTAAGTAAAAATCTAACGGCAGTAACTAAGTGGAGTGCAAAAATGAAAGCTCACAGATTAAAAAATAAAAAAGCATTTGTGAATTCCTAAAACCAAATCCAAAATTAACTTCCCTTTTAAAACATAATGAATGAGAAAAAACGTCTTCCATTGGACATGCAAGTTTAATGGGTGCAAATAATTGTATTTTTACCATTAGTACCGGAATCACTAATTGCAATATGAATGTAATAGAATTTATTCCATATTTTGCATCCATTCCTTGCTGACATAAAAAAAAAAAAGTAATTGTGTAGAGGGTGAAATTATTTGAAAAGCTAAAATTGTCCTACCTGCAGATCCCATAAATAACAGAAAAATATAACCTACTTTGTAGAATCATTTTTCTTCTAATGACATAAGTTATTAGATCAAAAAAGGGCCAAATGATTGTAAACATCACAGTGGGCTATTTGAAAATTTGTGTCAAAAAATTCTGGATGTCAGTTGATATAAAGTGAATAGAGACTCACAAGAATGCTCAAACTTGCAGATAGTACCCATTTGACCTAGCCTTGATGGCTTGATGATCAGAACT
>NW_006408904.1:1124576-1128169 GCF_000296735.1 Chrysochloris asiatica
CCTAGGACCATCAAGGGAGAAGAGCACAAGTGGAATGTGGGACCCTATCCAGAGAAGTATCAACATCAGAGATGGAAGCAGAGATGGGGACATGGAGAGAGAGAGCAACTGAGAACTCTTGACTTTTGGAAAGAGAAAGACTGAGTGCTGGTGACCAAGAGGCAGGCTTGCTGAACGTGCCCTTTGGTTGTTTAAATTATTATATATTACTGAGTGTCTTTTTGTGTGCATCCTCACCTCTGAGTCCCCTATAAAACAGAGAGAATAGAAGCAAATACTGTTGAATGATGATGCACAGAGGTGATTGTAATCATAGCAATGAAACCAAGAGAGTAAAACCGATGTTCTCCCATGTAAACTACCACTCAATTCACAATAAAAACTTAAAAAAAAAAAAAATCTGGATGATAAACAAACAAGAATATATTTCCAAGGTGCAAAGTCAATGCTGAAAATTATAAGTGGGAGTGGCTACTGTATATCCATCAGGGAATTATGCATTTTGTTTTGTTTGCAAAATACGCAGTCCTAAACCATTTAGTTCTTGATTTGCTATGGATAGATTTAGCAACTGGCACAACTCAAATATGATTGATAAACATGAAAACAGCTCAATTCTTTCAGATTTCATGTTTTAATATTTAATCTGAAGACATGGTTTTGCCTTAATTCATTAACTGGAAATACAAATAAACAAAGAACACCAGTGTTGGAAAGTTATTTTGCCCTGCACTATTGCTATCATTACAACAATTCTTTCAATAAGGAAATAGAATTTTTGGGTTCCCACAAATTTTTTGTTTGTTTGTTTACTTAAACTTGTTGCTTAGCTTTAACAGCTCACATCTCAAAATATGGTAACACAGGAAAGGGTCACACATCATATACGTATGTCAAAAGAAATGTGAAAATTAGTGAACTGCATAAATGATAAAGTTCTATCAACCATTTTCAGCAAAATAAATACAACTCAATATTTCAGTGTGTCTGTATATTTCATTCCACATCTTTCTCATACAGATCAGCTAAATACTGTTTTTAAGATAAATATCTCCAACAGATGGAAAATCTCGCAAACAATTTATCACATTTACTAGCTTAAAAAGTCATACCAGTGAAGAATTCCAATTCGAGTACTTCATTATTTATGTGAAGTTTGCAAAATTTATTTTTCTAAGGGCAGAAGACAGTCCTATGACAATGCTGCCAAAGTCAGGACACTATCAAGGCATGCAACGGAAAATATTACTACATAGAGAATATGGCACTTTCATGTCATGGCCTGTGCATTTACTAAATCTTGTAGAATGTAGCACAGTAAACTGTGGTCTAGAAGTTGACTTTTTCTCTACTGTTTAGTTACTCTACACATTTTTGTCACCTATACTTACCAATGGAGTCCTGATGTGGCACTGCAGAGTAAGCATTGTACTGCTAACTAAATGGTCAGAGGTTCAAACCCACCAGTCATTCCTTAGAAACCCTATACATGGTCACTATGAATTGGAACTGATTCAACAGCACTTAACAATAGCACCAACTTATTGATGAGAAGTTCTTAAAAGGTATTTGCAGGAGAAAGATGAGACTTTCTGCTCCCTTAAAGTTTTACATCCTTGGAAACTCTAGACAGGATTTCTATTTATTTTGCAAGAAAAAAGGGCAAAAGTGTATGAAGGCCTTTCAAGTAGATTTTCTTTCTTAAACAATGTGAATATTGTATGAAGATGGTCAATAAATTAATTCAGGTTTATTCCAGTGATTTAAATATAAACATTTATAGAGAAGTGCCACAATTTCATTCTTACATGAGAATGGGGTTTATAAATTCAGGAAATTTTTTTTTTTTACTCACGTAGGCATGTGCCATCAGGATTGGAGGAAGACTTATTTACAATCTGCAATATGCAAATGATACAACCTTGCTTGCTGAAAAGGAAGAGGACTTAAAATACTTACTGAAAAAGATCAAAGATCACAACCTTTGGTATGCACTGCATCTCAAAGCAAAGAAAACAAAAATCTTCACCACTAGATCAAAAAATAACATCAAAGTAAATAGAGAAAAGATGGAAGTTGTGGAAGACTTCATTTTGCTCAAATCAATCATTAGCATAATGGAAACAAAATGTATTGCATTAGGCAAATCTGCTGCATGAAATCTCTTTAAAGTGTTCAAGAGTAAAGATGTCAGTTTGAAGACTAAGGTGTTACTGATCCCAAGCCATGGTATTTTCAATAACCTCGTATGCATGTGAAAGTTGGACAGTGAATAAGGAAGACAGTAGAAGAAATGATATATTTAAGTTATGGTGTTAGAGGAGAACAGTAAAAGTACCATGGGCTGCCAAAAAAACAAACTGATCTGTGTTGGAAGAAATACAACCAGAATGCTCCTTGGAAGCCAGGATGGCCAGACTTTGTTTCTCATACTTTGGATATATCTGGAGGGACCAGTCCCTGGAGAAGGACATCATGCTAGAAGAAGTGGAAAGTCAGAGAAAAAGTGTAAGACCCCCAAAGAGAAGAAATGGCAGCAGCAATGGACTCGAAGTAGCGGTGATTGTGATGTTGGAACAAGACTGGGCAATGTTTTGTTCTGTTGCACACAGGGTACCTGTGAATTGGTACCGACTCAATGACACCTAATAATAGCATAAGTTAACAGCATTCAGAAAACTCCCTCACGTTTCTTTCCAGTTCAGTCCAGGAATAGCTACTACCCCAACTCTAATTGCAGTGAACAATGTTTCTGTTATTTTTTTTTATATAACTGTCATCATATTGCATATATTCTTTTGTTGTTGTTCCTGAACTGTTTTGCTATCAACATTATATTTCTATGTAATTTCTATAGTTCACCCCATGTTTGACTAATGATTAGCATTCCACTGTGTGAATAAACCATAATGTATTTATCTGTTCTACTAAAAGTAATACAGAAACGTCTGCAGGCATACATTGACAAATAACTTCCAGAGGTTCAAGTTGAATTCAGAAGAGGATGTGGAATGAGGGATATTATTACTGATGTCAGATGGATCTTGGCTGAAAGCAGAGAATACCAGAAATATGTTTACCTGTGCTTTATTAACTACACAAAGATTTTCAATTGTGTGGATTATGGCAAGCTATGGACAGCATTGCGAAGTATAAGTATTCCAGAATACTTAATTGTGCTCATGAGGAATCTGTACATGGACTAAGAGGTGATTGTTTGAACAGAACATGGGAACACTGAATGGTTTAAAATTAAGAAAGGTGTGAAACAGGGTTGTATTCTTTCACTATACTTATTCAAACTGTATGTTGAGCAAATAATCCAAGAAGATGGGTTATATGAAGAAAAACATGACATCATGATTGGAGGAAGACTCATTAACAACCTGAACTATGCAAATGATACAACCGTGCTTGCTGAAAGTGAAGAAGACTTAAAATATTTACTGATGAAGCTCAAAGAACACAGCCTTTGGTATGAATTGCATCTCAGTGTAAAGAAAACAAAAATCCTCACCACTGGACCAATAAACAGCATTCTTATCAATGGAGAAAAGATTGAAGTTGTCAATGACTTCATTCTTCTTGGATCA
>NW_006408904.1:1139699-1146200 GCF_000296735.1 Chrysochloris asiatica
TTGGTCCTGTTTTCTGTGTTGTTCTCGGCAGAGCTCGTCACTACACTTCCACCCTATCCACTATCTTTTTCTGGAACTCCCGAAACAAATATGTTTTGCAAAAAAAATCTACTTTTACTAACAGTAACTTCCAGTTACTCTTAGTTCTTGGCATTTTCTTTTTTTGTTTTATTCATTTGAATGGGTATCACTGTGATTTGAATTTTCACTATCCTGATAATTAATGAAGTTAAGAATCTTTTCACATATTTATTGGCTATTTTAATTTTCTCTGAATTATTTTGCTTAATTAAATCTTTCACACAATTGTCTATTGGGTTGTCTATGATTTTCTTTATTGTTATATATTATGGAGTACAAGTCCTTTGATGTCTTCTCCAGTACTGTGGGGTTGCCTTTTACTCTTTTAGGATGTCATTTCTAAACAAAAATTTTCTCAATTTTTTTATATTGTCCAATTTTTAAAAATTAAAAAAAAAAAAAATTCTGTTATAGAAATCTTTACCTGTTCCAAGGTCATGAAAATAGTCTATAGTGTTTTTCTTTAAAAGCTTTACCTTTAAATCAGCAATTTCTCTGAAATTGATTTTTGTTTATACTGTAAAGTAGGGTCCATGTTACACTTTTTCCAAAAGGATGTATAATTCACTCCACACCATATACCATACTGAAAAGACTACATGTTTTCCACTGTACAGAACATCGAATGTGCTCTAAAGCAGTATCACTTTGTGTATTCTGTTCCATTGATCTGTTTGTTTATCTTTGTGCCAATAACACACTGTCTAAATTATTATAATTTTATAACAGGTACACATATCAGACAGTGTGAGCTCTGCAGCTTTTTTCCTCAAGATTTCCTTGAGTCTTCTTAATCCTTTAAGTTTTCATGTGAATTTTGGGGTCAACTTCTCAATTTTAATTTTCAAGCGTATACTGATATTTTGATAGCAATTTCATTAAATGTATAGATCAATTTGGGAAATTCTTGACATATTCAAAGTGCAGCATTTTTTCAATCTGTGAACATAGTCTCTCCCTTCATGTAATTCATCTTTCAGCACTGTTTAGTAGTTTTCAGTGGAATTGTTTTTTTAATTTTTTCAATAGATTTATTCATTTGTGTTTCATGCCTTTTGATGTTATAGTTTATATTTTATTTTATAAGTTTTGTTGCTGCATAATTTTTTATATTGGTGTTACAACTGCATCCTGGCTGAACTCATTTGTGATTCCAATGGTTTGTTGATCATTTTGAGTTTTCTGTGTGCACAAATTTATCCTCTATGAAAAGTGTTTCTTTTCAATGTATATGATCTGCATTTCTTTTTTTCTGGGCTTATTAGAAACTGTGGCAACTACATCCTTAGAATATTGACTAGAACTGGTGATAGCAAGAATTTTTGTCTCATTCCCTAGTTCAGGGAGTAAAGTTTTAACATTTTATTACTGAGTATGCTTGCTGTAGGTTTTTTGTAGATTAAAAAAAAAAGCAATTTAAAAAAATTCAATTCTGTTCTTAATTTGCTGAGGTTTTCATGAATGAATATTGAATTTTGACAGATGCTTTTTCTTTGCTATCAAGATGACAGCATTATTCTCTTCTTTTTTTCTATTAATACTGTCATTTACATGAATTCATTTTCTAATATTAAACTACCCTTCCATATCTAAAATAATCCCATTTAGTAATTTGTATTACTTTTTATATATCACTGAATTCTACAAAGGGGCATTAAAAACTTTATGGAAATCTCCCATTTTTGTTACTTCTTTTTGTCATCAACTTTTTGAAGTTCTCTTGTATTTGTTAATATTTGTGAAATAATATGAATCTATATTTAAGAGAGGTATTGGGCTATAAATTTCCTTACTTGTAATGTCTTTGTCAGGTTTTATAATCAAGGTTATGCTTGTCTCTTAAAAAGAGTTAGAAAGTGTTCTCTCATTCATTATTCTCTCAAAGTGTCTGTTTAAGACTGGTGCTAATTTTTTCTTAAATGTTCAGAAAATACTTTTTTAGCCTGCAAAAATCAGGTATTTACATATCTGTTTACTTGTCTTAACTTCATAATTCTAAAAAGTTATATATGATTCCCACTCAAGACAGTACTAGTTATTGTTATTGTTAAGTACCGTGGAGTTGGTTCTGACTCATAGCGACCCTGCACAGGGTTTCTGAGGCTGTAAATCCTTACGGGAGCAGAAAGCCTCATCTTTCTCTCATAGAATGGCTGGTAGTTTTTGAACTGCTGACCTTGAGGTAGTAGTAGTAGTAGATGACTTTTGACGTGTCAGTTCTATTTTTTTCTTTTTTAAAAAAACTATAAGGATCCTTTACACAATTTCATCAATGTATACATTATACACTGATTGCTCACATACAGTATAAAATATTTATTCCATAAATAAATAAGATATAATTGCAAAGGGCAGAGGTAGCATCTCCTTTGTCCAGTGGGATACTCCTGAGGGTCTATGCTGGATTTCCCAATCCCAGATATGCTTTAGAGGCTGAGACTGACAAAGTCTAGTGAAGACACTCTGGTCCCCGAACAGAGGGCTGGGAAGTCAATGGTAAAAGGAGATCTGGACAGCTCTTTCCATCAGGGATAAATATGTGCTCCCTAAGTTCACGAACCAGCAGTGGTTTTGCTGGGCTTAAATTCCCACCAGTATCATAAATTTCCTTTGAGATATTTACCCCAATATCTCTCTGCTCTCACCTGCAGAGATGGTACACATCATTTTTTCCCCAAGAAGCATGCAAATTGGGTTAGTTGGCAAACTGCTGAAGAAAGTCTTTCAGAGGATCTTTTAGCCTTAGACAGATGCTGTGTCTTTCTAAGACAATCTGTAGAGAAAATACATCCTTTCCCAACTGGAGCAAGAAGTCAAAGAACGTGGGAGGGTCCCCAAAGTCTCCCTGTGCATTAACCAGAAACACAAAGGTGAAAAGAGCAAATGGAATTGGAAGTAGATTAGAAAGGAGTTGAGTAAGAGGGTCACACTCTCAAACGTGAGTGCCGTATTTTTTTAATGTCAGCTCCATTGCCGGCAAACTGCCGGCAATAAAAGGAAGATACCAGCTCACCTTGGGACGTGCAGATACTTCTGAATTTATGAGAAAGGACATCTGTGGAGCATGGAAAAATACATTAAAAGCAGACAACAAGATTTGCTTTTAGAAGCTCTCTGGACAGGGAATTGAGATTCTACCAAGCTCACAGTGGAAAATGGGGGGTGCTGCCTGTTTCTTCAGACTTAGGGAAATGCCTCTCACCCCAACTCCCCTATGCAGTTGCTTCACTGTGCAAATACTTCCAGGCCTAAGGGACCAGTGGGAACTGACGCCAGCACCCTCCTGGGGATAGAACCTATTGTCTAATTCACTGGCGATAGTCTCTGTTGTTGTTTATGTTAGTTGCAGTTGAGTCCACTGTACAAACAGTTAAGTGTTCCACTACTGGCAGAAAAAGTTGGTATTTTGAGCCAACTCAGAGGCACCTCAGCAGACGGGTCAGGCGATCTGCTTCATTATGTAGCCACCTGGAAAACCCTATGAATCAGTTCTACAATTCACACATGGGGTTGCTATGAGATTACCCCAGGTCATCAAGATGTTTTCTGGAGTGGTGTTGCACAACCCATAGGGAAGACAATCTGTATCCTTGCTATTATCACCATATTTAAGTTGGAATGTAGCCCCCCTCCCCCGGCCCCTTTTCAGGTGTGTCATTTTCAGAGGCTATCATTTCTGAATGCTATTTATAAAATATCCATGATCTTAATTACTTTCAAGAAAATTGCAGGACTTCTCAGAAGCAAACACAAATTTTGGGGAAGAGAAATAATTGTAATTTTATCTTCTAGCATAAAATCAATCACTATATGGCTCTGAGTCCTGGTTTAATACTTACTTGTGTGCCTTTGGACAAGTCAATTGACTTCTCTGTGTCTTAGAGAAAGTCTTCATACTTTACACTTTGAAGCATATTTCCTCCTCCTTCTTCATGCCCATATTGACTTTTCACCTCTTGCTGCATAGTAATATTCATGTAAGAATTTAAAGCAAATGTTTAAAGCAATACCTGACGTATTGTAAGATCTCTAAAAAATGAGCTATTATGAATTACCATGATATCACCTGCTACTCAACAATACAGCTTTCTTAATATTCTTTCTGATGTCAAGAAAGTCAATACTGAATTGGTAAAGGAGACCTCCTTCCCCAAGTAATTTGCACAGTGATACACATTTAACCCACATAGTCCTTTCTTAAGGAGTTCTGGCTGCTAACCTCAAGGTCAGAAGATCAAAACTAAACTACCAGCCATTCTACAGGAGAAAAATGAGGTGTTCTGTTCACATAAAAATTTACACCCTCAGAAATCCTATACAGGGTCACTAAGAGTAGGAACCGACTCCACAGCACATCACCACCATTACCATCCCTTACTTATTGTTAAGGATTCTTGGGTAAAACCTGCTTTCTGTGAATACAGCTAGATATCATCCTTCTCTTATTTGAGAAAATGTAGAAGTAAATCTTGATGACAATTGTAATAATCTTTATGTGCCTCTTTGGATCCACACAGTTTATCTCTGGGTCCCGGGGTTGTGACTCGGATTGATTCCATGTAGACCACAGCTGAGTTCGTGCCTTCCTCATGTTTCTTCATGACCTTACTGCTCTTTACTGAGCCCTATCACCCCTGCCCAGGGGCTTGTCTGTTGTTGCTGAAACTTAAGCAGCCCAGTAGAACAGGGGCATTAACTCCCCCAGTGAGGTGGGCCTTTAACTAATGGGAAAAGGGGCCAACAGATGGAGTTTTCTTTCCTCCACCTGCGTGCTGTGTCCTGAGAAGCAACTCTTCATATGGTTGTACTTGACACAAACTACTTGGAAACATACTCTAGAATTGGCTCCCCTGCCTTTCCTGCTGTATTCCCGTTTTCCTTCACTTTTGCTTCTCTGGGATTGTAATAACACTTAGGCTTTTACCTCAAGTTTTGCTTTCTGGAAAACTCAGGCTATGAAAAAATCTGCAGGTCTTTTTTGTCCTTCTGTTTTGTTTGATCTTTAATAAGATTGTTTTCTTTTAAAACTTTACCCATTTATTTTGCATCTTTGTATATCAGAAACTGCACTATTATTTGATGCATCTTGATATCAACAGATTTCTGCACTGAAATTTTAATTTACTAATTTAGAAAACCTCTTCAATATTATTTTTTTTCTCTGAAAAACTTGGAGAAATCTTGACCTTACTGCAATATACACACTGACCGAGATCTAGTTCTAGCCACATGTTCTCAGTTCTAGCCCCACCTAAGATGTCTAATATACCTTCAAGGCTGGCTCTCATTGAGAACTTATTATTCTGCAAATCCTTTAACAGTTTCACACCAATCTTTGCAGATAATATAGGTATTCCTTCTTTATTTACCCACCAGTAGGGTGACATCTACCTTTCTTGATTCCCTTTACAATGGTATTCTTCTGTTTCCTACCTCCCTTACAATGATATAATTACAGGACATCCTCTATCTATTGTCACATAATACCTTTAGTATTTACACACTGTTATTTACACATTCAAGGAACTCTGGTAGTGTAGTGGTTACCAGTCGGGCTGCTAACCTCAAAGTTAGCAGTTCGAAACTACCAGCTGTTCCGTGGGAGAAAGATGAGGCTTTGTGCACTCATAAAGATTTACAGCCTTGGAAACCCTCTGCAGGGTGGCCATGAGACAGAATTAACTCCACAGAACACACCCACCACCACCACCATTTAGGCATACCAGATGTGATATGTAATGTGATAGAATATAAATTTGACTCAGGAGTACCTATGTTGTTGTTGTTATGTGCCATGGAGTCAACACATAACGTATGGAGTACCTTAGTTTAATATTATTCACCAGGAAGCTATTTATTATTGAGTTATGCTTTTGACAGTATGGCTATATGGCAAACTAATACCTATGCAAAAGACCCAGAATGTTTTAATAGCTCTTTACTTTCTTTCTCTGTTGCTGACTTAAACCCTTTTCTCAGTTTTCCCTCTTACTGAGTAGTTAATTCTTGAGAAAGAAATCACCACTCTCTCTTCCTACTCCCTGTGCATTTTTTCTGCCTCTACTTTAATGATGGGAACACAGTGATATTGTGGGAGAATAGTTTGCAGTATTAACATAAACAATGATCCTTGGTAAAGTCTCCTTTACCCAACTCTTTCCCCAACTCAACAACTCAATCCGTGAGATTCTTTATTCACTGTCAAGAATGCAGAAATGCAAGAAGCAGGTGCAGGTAGAAATCCAGTGTTTTCCCATCTTCTTAACTATACCTTTAAAATGCAACATTTGGAAATTTTAAAAAAATGATAGTGTGTTTTGAATCTTAGAAACATGACTTTTAGATATGGAAAAGTAAGACCCTTAAAATGCTAGGGAATAAAAATTATGTTTTAAAAATTGATTTGCTTAAGTGTGGCAA
>NW_006408904.1:1146795-1163118 GCF_000296735.1 Chrysochloris asiatica
GATTAACTTTTCAGTCTAGGAGCAGAGGTCCCTAGGACCATCAAAGGAGAGGAGCAGAGAGTGGGACCCTACCCAGAGAAGCAGTGATGCCTGAAATGGAGCTAGTGATGATGACATGGAGCGATGGAGCAGCTGGAGACTTTAGATCCAGAGAGGGAGAGTGACTGTGTGCTGAAGACCTGCGGGGTATGGGGGAAGGATTGCATGGAGGGGATTGTAACCATGGCAATGAGACAATATATGATAGAATGAATGTAAAACCAATGTTCTCCCATGTAAACTATCACATAATTCACAGTAAAACATTTAAGAAAAAAAAAAATTGATTTGCTGAGCCCATTTTTGTCCAAATGGGAAAATAAATTCCCTGGGAAGAGAGAAGAAAGCCAGAGAGAAAGCAGAAAGTTAGAATTACTAGAGATCTGAAGAAAAAGTCTCTCCATCCTTTCCTGCTCCATTCCATTCTCCAAGGATTTAAAAGAACACACTTTGAGCAGTGGATCCCATAGACAGTTATGTGCTATATCCTAGAATGGAAATAGTAGCAGGCCTTCTACAAGCAGAGAGGATCTGCAATAGCCCTATCCATTTTCTTGTCACACCATAATGGTACTAAAGAACAATTGATACTATCTTAGGTTGCAGCAGACTGAAAAGGCCTCATGGTGGGAATAAGGGAACTATGAACTGACTTCTGTGGAGACATGTCCAAGGCCAAACATCACCATGAAAGCCAGAGGAGGTTATGGATTGTGCAGACTGGAAGTGTAGCCTAAGAAATCATAGCTACTATATGTATTAACCAGAGTACTGGTGTGGCACTGTGGGTTAAAGTGCTGGACTGCAAGGTTGGTTTGAACTGCAAGGTTGGCAGTTCCAGCTCACCAGCTACTCCTTGGAAACACTATACAGGGTTTCTATGAGTCAGAACTGACTCGATGGCACTTAACAACAACATATATACTAACCATATCCTTTCACCATATTTTATTCAATCTGTATGCTGAGTAAATAATCCAAGAAGCTGGATTATATGAAGAACATGGAATCAGAATTGGAGGAAGACTCAGTAACAACCTGAGATATGTTGATAACACAATCTTGTTTGCTAAAAGCAAAGAGAACTTGAAGCACTTACTGATAAAAATCAAAGATTACAGCCATCAGTATGGATTACAACTCAATGTAAGGAAAACAAAAATACTCACAACTGGACCGATAAACAACATCATGATAAATGGAGGAAGGATTGAAGTTGTCAAATATTTCACTTTCCTTAGATCCACAATAATGCTCTTGGAAGCAGTAGTCAAGAAACTTAACAAATATTGCATTGAGCAAATCTGCTGAAAAAGACCTCTTGAAAGTGTTACAAAGCACATATGTTACTTTAAGCTCTAAATACATTTGGCCCAAGCTGTGTTATTTTCAGTCACTCATATTCATAAGAAGGCTGGGCAATGAATAAGGAAGATCAGAGGAGAACTGATGACTTTGAATTTAGCTATTGGTGAAAAATATTGAACATACCATAGACTGTGAGAAGAGCAAGCAAATGTGTGTTGGATTTGCAGTTTAAACTAACCTTGCAGTCCAATGCATTATCCTGCAGAACCACACCAGGACACCGTAACAAGCACAGCCATCCTTAAAAGTGAGGATGGCAATTCGTCTCACAGATTTTGGACATGTTGTCAGGAAGGACTAGTCCCTGGAGAAGGACAGCATTCTCAGTAAAGAAGAGGGTCAGTGAAAAAGAGAAAGACCCCACTGAGATGGGTTGACAGTGTGACTGAAACGATGGGCTCAAACCTAATTTGGGTAATGACACAGAACCAGGTAATGTTTCATTCTATTGTGCATAGGATCGCTATGATTCAGAGCCAACTTGACAATACCTAACAACAACAACAACATATGTAATTAGGTCCACTATATAAGAGTCTGGAGTCCTGGTGTGACACTGGGTTGATGTGCTGCAAGGTCAGTGGTTTAAGCTCACCAGCCAATTCTCAGAAACCCTATACAGGGTCACTAAGATTCCAAACCAACTCGAGGGCATTTAACAACAAACAACAATATAGGAGTCTAGTAGTGTACTGGGTTACATGTTGGGCTGCTCCGTGAGAGAAAAATGAGACTTTCAGCTCCTTTAGATTTATAACCTCAGAAACCTTATGAGTTGGGACTGACTCAATGGCACACAGCAGCAGCTATATTATATAGGAAAGGACTCCAAAGGCCCATGATGGATCAATGGTTTACTATGTACCCAGGTTTTCTTAACGTCTAGATAGTCTAACTGAATACTGAGAATTCAGTAGACATACCTTGTAATGGTGCAGCACTCACCACTATGGGCTTATGCTCTGGATTGCAAAGTCGCTTTGAACCACATGG
Source organism: Chrysochloris asiatica (assembly GCF_000296735.1). Classification (NCBI taxonomy): domain Eukaryota; kingdom Metazoa; phylum Chordata; class Mammalia; order Afrosoricida; family Chrysochloridae; genus Chrysochloris; species Chrysochloris asiatica. Next base: position 1,149,196 of record NW_006408904.1, read on the forward strand.
TCGAAGGTTCAAGCCCACCAACTGCTCCATGGAAACCCTGTACAGGGTCGCAATGGGTCAGAACTGATTCAATGGCAATTAACAACAACAGCAACCTTGTAATTGGAGTCTGAGTCCCTGGAATCCCTTCTACCATCCAACCTGACATCCCACACTTACTATTTCTAACTAGCACCATTATAGAAATAGTGGGAGAAGTCCTAGCCTCAGGAATTGAGAGTTTTGTGTTCAATTGCTCACCTTTCCATTGCAAGAATTATGTGATATCCCATTCCTCTGTCCTTTTCTGTGAAAGTAGAAAATTATATTTTCATTCCATTTATAGACAGGTGGAAATGCATTAGATGAACATATGGACTTTAATGGGCTTTATGTTCCTTAGGAAAAGCTCTGAACAAGGACAGTGTGCCTTTCTTATTTTTTTAACTGACCATTCCACATTGAGCCAGCTACTTTAACATCACTGCCTTCTTCCTTTTTTTTACTTCAAGATGTCACATCGTGTCTTTGCAAGGCTTCCAGAGAACAGGAGGGCTCATCAATTTCAACCTAAAGCTATTAAAATGTTACTTTGTTAGCAATAATTAAGGCATGCAGCCAGGGCTCCCTATAGATCACACTTGGAGTCAGGATCATATTTTTCTCCTACAGCACCTCAAGTGTCTTTAAATTATCAGGTAGTCAGGAAAGGAGGGGGAGCCAGGGGGTTGGGAAGAAAAGGAGAAAAGATTGGAGATGATTGCTTTGCACATAAAGGTAGTAATAGCAAATGAATCTTTTTCCATTAGCCAAGTACCCCACAAAGGTTTTTCACAAATTCTTTCTCTTAGATTCTATCTGTTGAAATATTTAAAACAAAAAGAATTCTGATAGCCTTTTTCTTTTCAATTAATCAAGGGTACTATCTGAAATTTTCCTCCAGAAAAACTTTAATAAAAAGTACCTGATAGCCATAATATGGTACCAACAAATGTCATAGTATTGTCCTTTATGTCATATTTTCCTCTTACTCTTTATTTTCTTCTTAATCCTATTCCCCCCTTGATTGTATTGTAAGTTGCACAAGAAAATGTGTTTGCTCCATTCAAGTCTCTGTTCTCTTCCACTCTATTCCAGCTTCTGGTGCTCCGGCAACCTTAATCACTTAGAAATAAGGCCAAATTTCCAAGCAACAGGAAAAAAAAATGTGTTTGAATGAAATCTTGACAATGTTGAACACTGAAGGTAGGACTCATGATATTTTGGAACTCAAGTCCATAGAGAAACATTAGAATGAGAAGATATAAGAGTCTTTAAAATCTGATCAATAGACCACCTGTCTAGTGTGCTGTTGGTGGTGGTTATGTGCCGTGAAGTTGGTTCCAACTCATAGCAACCTTGTACAGGGTTTCCAAGGCTGTAAATCTTTATGGGAGCAGAAAGCCTCATCATTCTCCCACAGAACAGCTGGTAGTTTTGAACTGCTGACTGCTCTTCTTTTTTGCTGACACTACATTTTACCAAGTAAAATGTGCTCCAGGGACTGGTCCCTCCTGATAACATGTCCAAAGTACAAGATATGGAATCCCATTCTGGCTGTAACTTTCTCTAAGACAGATTTGCTGGCTTTACCAGCTGTCCATGGTACTTTTAATATTCTTCTCCAATACCATACATAATTCAAATGCATCGGTTCTTCTAAAGTTTTCCTTATTCTTTGTCCAAGTTTCACATGCACATGAGGCAATTGAGCATACCATGGTTTGGGTCATGTGCACCTCAGTCCTCAAAGTGACATCTTTGTTTTTGAACCCTTTAAAGAGGTCTTATGCAGCAGATTTGCCTGATTCAGTATGTTGTCATTTGATTTTTTTAACTGCTGCTTCCATGAGTGTTAATTGTGGATCCAAGCAAAATAAAGTCTTTGACAACTTCAAATTTTTCTCCATTTATCATTATTTTATTTATTAATCCAGTGGTGAGGATTTTGTTTTCTTTGCATTGAGGTGCAATCTATACTGAAGGCTGTAGTCTTTGATCTTCATCGGTACATATTTTAAGTTCTCTTTGTTTGTTGTTAGGTGCTGTCATGCCATTAAAGTTGTCTCCAACTCATAGGAACTCTAGATACAAAAGAATGATGTGCTGCACAGTCCGGCAGAATCCTAACAATGGCTTGCAGCCGTGGTGTCTATCTCTTTGCCATATTATTTCTTTTCAATGACCCTTTACTTAGCCAAGCATGCTGCCCTTCTCCTGGGACTAGTTCCTCATGATAACGTGTTCAAAGTACATGAGACAAAGTCTTACCTCCTCATTTCTAAGGAGCATTCTGGTTATTCTTTTTCCAAGACAGATTTGTTTGTTCTTTTGGCAGTCCGTGCTTTGTCAATCTTTGCCAACACCATAATTCAAAGTCATCAAATCTTCTTCAGTCTTTCTTATTCATAGTCCAGCTTTCTCATGCATATGACTTTGATGTTGTCGTTAAATGCCATCTAGTCAGTTCTGACATATAATAACTTAAGGAGCAGCTAGTGGGTTTGAACTGCCAACCTTGAGGTTAACAGTCTAGTGTTTATCTTACTTAGCAACACAACAGGACACTTTAAAGAGGTCTTTTGTATCTGAATTGCCCAATGAGATGTGTTGTTTGATTTCTTGATTTCTGTGTCCATGACATTGATTCTAGTCAAATGAAATCCTTGATGGTTTTAATATTTTCCCATTTATTATGATATTGCTTATTGGTCCAGCTGCAAGGATTTTTGTTTTCCTTATGTGGAGGTGGAATCCATATCAAAGACCACAATCTTTATAATCTTTATCTTCATCAGTAAGTGCTTCAAATCCTCTTCACTTTCAACAAGCAAAGTTGTATCATCTGTGTTACTGTTTATTAGTAAGTTTTCTTCTAATCCTGATGCTATGTTCTTCTTTATCTACATCGTCTCAGATTATTTACTCAGTAATCACATTGGATAAGTATAGTGAAAGCATGCAATGCTGATACAACCCTTACTGATTTTAACCATGCAGTATCACTTGGTCTGTTCAAACAGCTACCTCTTGGTCTATGTACAGCTTTCACTTGAGTACAGTCAAGTGTTCTGGAATTCCCAATTTTTGCAATATAATCCTTAGTTGGTTATGATAAACACAGTTGAATGCCTTTGCATAGTCAATAAAACATACAGATGTAAACATGTTTCTGGTATTCTCTGCTGATAGTAAAGATTTAACTGAAATCAGCAATGATATCCTTCATTCCACATCCTCTTTTGAATCAGGCTTAAATTTCTGACAGTTCCCTGCTGATAAACTGCTGAAACTTTTAAATTTATCTTCAGCATAATTTTATTGCATGTGATATTAATGATATTATTTGATAATTTCTATATTCTGTTGGGTAGCATAGTGGTTACGAATCGGGCTGCAAACCTTAAGGTCAGCGGTTCGAAACTACCAGCCGCTCCGCGGGAGAAAGATGAGGCTTTCTACTCCCGTAAAGATTTACACCCTCGGAAACCCTGTACAGGGTTGCTATGAGTCGGAACCGACTTGACGGCACTTAACAACAACAACATCTTTCTTTGCAGTGGGTGAATGTATGAATCTCTTCAAGTTGGTTCATCTGTCTTCTGAATTTATTGGCATAGATGAGTGAGCACTTCTAGTACTGCATCTGTTTGTTGAAACATAACAATTGGTATACCATCAATTTCTGTAGCCTTATGTTTTGCCAGTGTCTAGCTTGGACTTCTTCCCTTAATAGCTTATTTTTTTATTATATGCTATCTCCTGAAATGGCTGAACATAAACCAATTCTTTTTGGTATGTTGTTGTTGAGTGCCATCAAGTCGGTTCCGACTCATAGCAGCCCTATATAGGGTTTCTGAGGAGCAGCTGGTTGGTTAGAACTGCTGACTTTGTGGTTCACAGTCCAGTGCTGATCCTACAGCTTGTTGTTCATGTTCTTCAGTGCCATCAAGTCAGTTATGCCTCATAGTAACCTTCTACAGCATTTCTGAAGAGCAACTGGTGGGTTTGAACCTACGATTCTGTGGTTCAAATTGACCTTGTGGTCTACTGCATTGCCCTACAGTGCCACACCAGGACTCTGATACTACAGCTAGTGACTGTATACTCTCTTCATCTTCCTTTGATGTTTCCTGTATCATTCAATTTCTTGATCATGGTGGTGGTAGTAGTTATGTGCCGTGGAGTTGGTTCTGACTCATAACAACCCTGAGTAGCATTTCTGAGGCTACAAATCTTTATGGGAGCAGAAAGCCTCTCTTTTATCCCATGGAACTGCTTGTAGTTTAGAACTGCTGACCATGAGATTAGCAGTCTGACTTGTAACAACTATGCTACCAGAGCTTAAATCTATCAGTATTGCAACTCATGCATTGAATTTTTTCTTTAGTTCTTTCAGCTTGAGAAATGTGTAAGCAAATTCTTCCATTTTGGTTTTCTAACTCCAGGTCCTTGGCACATTTCATTATAATGTTTGACATTGTCTTCTCAAACTGCTTTTGAAATTTTCTGTTCAGCTTTTTGAACACTTTGAAATGTTATGGTCACTATTTCTTTCTGTTGCTTTAGCTACTTGATGTTAAAGAAAAAGTTTCAGGGTTTCTTCTGACATCCGTTTTGGTCTTTTATTTCTTTTCTGTCTTTTAAATGATCTTTTGCTTTCTTCATACATGATGTCTTTGATGTTATGCCACAACTCAACTGGCCTTTATTAGTCATTAGTGTTCAATGCATCAAATTTGTTCTTGAGATGGTCTCTAAATTCAGGTAGGATATATTCAAGGTCATACTTTGGCTTTCATGGATTACTTTTAATTTTCTTTGGTTTCAATTTAGATGTAGGAGCTATTAACAGTCTATTCCACAGCCAAACTCTAGTCTTGTTCTGACTGATGATATTGAACTTTTCTACTGTCTCTTTATAGTCAATGTGATTCCTATATGTTCCACCTGGTGAGGTCCATGTTTTTATAGTTACAATTAATGTTATTGAAAAAGTGTATTTCTGATGAATAAAATGGTGATCCTGAAAATTTCTATCATGCAATTCCTGGTGTCATTTCTACATCAAGACCATATTTTCCAATTACTGATCCTTTTTCTTTGTTTATAACTTTTGTCTTCCAATGATCAATAATTGTTCATGTGTCTTGATGGTATGTTTGATCAATTTCAAACTTCAAAAGGAGGTAAAATTTTTCAATTTATTCTTTGGCATTAGTGGTTCATGCATGAACTTCAATAACCATTGTACTGACTTTCAGTTATCAGCCAAGTGTGTAAGCCATTTACACCACCTAGCAACTTCTAAAGGGCTATACTGGAGCTGTGGATTAATATGCTGGATTGCAAGGTCGGTTTAAACTACAAAGCTGGCAGTACAAGCTCATCAGCTGCTTCTTGGAAACCCTATACAGGGTCAGTGTGGGTCACAACCGACTTAATGGAACTTATTAACAACAACAACAAACCTGTATTATTTTTGGTTAAGTTCTGTGGTTAATCGAATTATTGACCTCAGGTCTTCACCTTTCCCTGGATCCATGAGTTGGGTCCTGTGACTTGCTTTGCCAGTGGAACTTGGCAGGCAGCATATCAGCTGCCAGTTCCTAGCCTGTTTCTGCTCCTTAACTCTTGTGACCTTGCCATTGCCATAAGAAGACTATGCTCGCCTGATTAATTGTGACTGTCACAACTGTAAAGGTAAAGGTATTGCAACAAAAAAGGGGGAGTAGTTAATCTTACATTCCAGAAGCAGAGACACCTAGGATCATCAAGGGAGAAGAGACAGGCAGAATGCAGGACCCTATCCAGAGACAGAGGCACAGATGAGGACATGGAGAGAGGAAGCAGCTGAGGACTCTGGACTCACAGACAGAGAGAGGCTGGATGCTGGTGGCCAGGAGGCAGGCTTGCAGAATGAATCCATTGTTTAAATTATTATATATTCCTGAATGTTTTTGTGTACACCCCCCCAAAACAACAATAACAAAAAAACAAAAAACAGAGAGAAGGGAAGCAAATACTGTTGAATGATGATGCATGGAGGAGATTGTAATCATTGCAATGAAACAATGGTGCTAAGCTGATATTCTTCCATGTAAACTATCACTCAGTTCGCAATAAAAACTTTTTAAAAAAGAAGAAGACTATGCTAAGTGGTTCAAGGAGGATGAGACTTAACCTGCGGCTTAGTGCGATGGTTCTTGAACTTCATTATTCATGAAAATCACCTGATGGGCTTGTTAAATAACAGATTTCTGAGATCCCTGGAGATTTTGATTCGTGAGATTTGAGGTGTCTGTGAATGTTATTGTTTTACATTTCTCCATGTGATGCTGATATTGCTGGTCCAGTTATTCTAAAATCTATCTTCCTTCCTTCTCTCTTTTCTTCCTTCCTGCCTTCCAGTGCGCACATCATCCTGTATCTAAAACAGACCAACAGTAGCAATTTCATTCATCAGTCATGAATGTGACTGAATTTAGAACTAACATTCAAATCTACTTTTAAACACCGCTTAGAAAGTTTCTGGGTACATTTGAGGTGGAGGAGAGAGAGAGAATCAGGACATCCGAGCACTGAGAACTATAATCTCAGTGCTGCTCAGCTGAGTCCTACCTTTATCAGCCAACTGAGGATGTGTGAGCAAAATAAATGCGTATTGTTGTACATCCCTGGGATGTTTGCTACACAGTGATAACTGGACAGTGTATACAGGCTTTTTTTTTTTTTTTTAAGTCAAGTTGTTGTTGTTAGATGCCATTGGTTGGCACCAGTATACAGGAGGGCTTCAAAATATTCATGGAAAAGGTCCATTATCTTTTCATTCAATTTTTCTGCAAACTTTTTGAAGCCACCTCATATAATAGAGGAAATGTTGCTCAGTTCTGTGTCATCCTTACAACTGCTGCTATGCTTGAACCCATTATTGCAGCCACTAGGTCAATCCATCTTATTCAAGGTCTTTCTCTTTATTGCTGACCCTCTACTTTACCAAGCACGATCTCCTTTTCTAGGGATTCAGCCTTCCTTATTTGTCCAAAGTTAGCAAGACAAAGCCTTGTCATCCTTGCTTTTAAGGGGTATTCTGGCTGTGATTCTTCCAAGACAGATTTATTCATTCTTCTGGAAGCCTGTGGCATATTTAATGTCTCTGCCAACAGAATTCAAAATCATCAAATCTTTGGTGTTCTTATTCAAGTTATAATTTATAAAATTAAAGAACATATGATTGTCTTCTCAATAAGCCGACTTCTCAAAGTGAGGCAAGAAAGAATCCCCAAGGATTATGAGGAGATTGCAGGACAGTTCTGAAAGCATTTAAAATGCCATGTGGCATTGAGTTTTCCCAGGGTATTAGCACCCACCATCTACTTTCTTATCTTTTTCTGATCTGTTCTTCTCCCTACCCTATCTCTCTACTCTGTTTCTTTCCAGAAACTTTGGATGTTCTTCAGAAGCAAGTTTGGAGGGACTCTACACTCACCCACACCTGTCACTGATGGACTGAAATGGTTCTTGTTGGTTTGGTTTAGAACTCTGGCTAAAGGATGCAGGACAAAGGTAGTTTTGAAAAACTCAGTGGAGTTTGGTTAACTCTCTGTTGAATAATCAATAGAATCAATTTTTATTGCCACCCCCTTAGTACTCATTTGATTGACAAGGGAGTTGTAGTACCTCTGCTTCTGGAGGTCCCAGTCTGTGTTTTAGGAACTGGCTCTCTAGTACATAGAGGTTGTTAATATTCACACACACACACACACACACACACACACTAGCTTGTAAGCTCCCTGAGGACAGTAATATTGATCTGTTTTATTAATTGGTATATTTAAAAAGCTTACAGTGGTATGTGACACAAATAGGCATCCAATCAAGCAAGATTTGCTGAATTGAAAATGAACTGTCCTGAGACCAGGCTAGATCTATTTCTGGGAACAGCAGACTATGTGGTAGATGAACCTTCTCCCCAGCCTCCCCAAACCCATTTCCCACAAGGACCTGCAATGTTGTCCTGTGCAGTAGCTCTAACACCCATTGTGAGGGACACATATTTCACCTATTTATATTTGAGTTACGGTGCTGGAGGAGAATATTGAAAGTGCCATGTCTGCCAAAAGAACCAACAGATCTGTGTTGGAAGAAGTGCAGCCAGAGTGTTCCTTGTAGTCCAGGATGGCCAAGTTCGTCTCTTGTACTTCGGACATATTGTCAGGAGGGACCAGTCACTGGAGAGGGATATCATGTTTGATAAGGTGGAGGGTCGGAGAAAAAGAGAAATACCCCCAGCAAGATGGATTGGGAAAGTGGCAGCATCAGTGGGCTCAAGCATAACAACAATTGTAAGGTTGGCCTAGGACTGGGCAGTGTTTCCTTCTGTTGTGCATAGGGTCGCTATGAGTCAGTACCGATTCGATGGCACCTAACAACAACAACAAAAACTATCCAACAATTTCATTTTCTCTTTCAACCTTTTTACTACTATCTGCTTCCTTTATATTAAGTCTCTCTTATTGTTTGGGGAGTTCTATTTAAAAGATATTTAACTTAACATTGAGATATTGTTGTTAAGTACCATAGATGTAGATTCAGTTCTGACTTACAGCAACCCCATATAGGGTTTCTGAGGAGCACTGGTGAATTTGAACTGCTGACCTTATGGTTCAAACCAGCCAAGTGGTCCAGTGTTTATTCTATAACATCACACCAGGACTCCAGCATTGAGATAGAGGTTAAGACAATTGAGGTTTCCAAAAACGCAATAAAATATTATTTTGAAATAAAAAAGAAAGAAATTGAGGTTTGTGTTCTGCCTGTTTTCACACAGGTGATAGAGCTTAGTCTTGAACTTAATAGGTAATTCCTCTCTGCTCTACAATGCCTGGAATGTGTTTTGTCTCTTCCTGAGCCAGTGTTCAGGCCCTGACTCCCATAAAAATATATCTCACGAGTATTGAAATGCAGAATGTTAACAGAATGTTACATCAGGGTGACAAAAAGTTTCATGCTTCTGAAAGACTGTATTTCACCAAGTACCTTCAAGTTCTTGGTCCCATGTGATAAGCAAGGATGCTCCCTGGTTAAAGCAATGGCTTCTTTGGTAGACTTGCTCCAGTTCTGTAAGGAAAAAAAGCCCGACAAACGTCACAGTGATAAATAATGCTACGTTGATTCTCCAACTCCAGTGAGTCCACGCATTGGGCTGAGATGCAGTCCTAAAAATGCAGAAATGATTCTCTGGGTCTCAAACCAGATTCTTGGAAGTGAGATAATAAAAAATGGAGCAAAGGAAGGGGCACGAGGAGGCAAGTGCAGAGCCTCCACACCACCGAGTCAAATGCTGACAGGAGTGTGCACAATAAAATATTTTACTACGAAGCAGAATTACTCCAAAGACTGATGGACTCGCTCGTGAGACCCACTCACATTTATGAAGGTCATAAGTTACAGGCGCCTAGCTCACTCACAGGAGCGCAGCCATCACCTTTTATGGACGAAACTTCCTGCAATATATTAAACTCTCCAGAAAACAGACAAGGGGTTTATAGCAAACGATAACTTTAATGCCTAGAAACCATTCTGTGATTTTGGGAGGATTATTAGTAACAAGGGCGAGATGCTGAGCTGATTCCAGGCACCAGGCCTTCTCTTTCCTGCCTACTCATGCTGGCCCTCCTCTGTCCTCTACATCCCAGTCGGAAATGTGAATCTAGGCTGCAAATCCCACATAAGGTAGAGGGAGCATGAAATTAGCCAAAAAGGGTAGACCTCTTTTGAGTGAAAAGTTGTTAGATTCCCGAAAGAGAAGAGGCACTGGAGTGACATCTTTAGACTATAGCCAAGACCTATTGGGAACACTTGTAGGATTAAAGCCACAGAGCCATCCAATGTCACTGAAAGGTGGTACAAATAATAAGGAAGGCCACTATACTTCACTGAAGGAGCGCTAGTAGCAGAGTGGGTTACAAGTTGGGTTGCTAACCACAAGGTCAGCAGTTGGAATCTACTAGCCGCTGCTAGGGAGAACAATGAGACTTTCTCCTCCGGTAAAGATTTACAGCCTTGGAATGTTTATGCAAGGTTGCTATGAGTTAGAACCGACTCCACAGCACACCACCACCACCACCAGACTTCACTGAGGGAGGTTATAAAAAAGACAGCGTCCCTGGAGTACAAAAGGCTAATATGCCTAACTGCTAACTGAAAGGTCATCGGTTCAACTGTTGCACATAGAAAGGCCTGGCTATCTACTTCCAAAAATATCCACCAACTGGAGCACAGTTCTACTTTGATGTACATGGGCTCACTCTGAATGGAATCCACTTGAGGACAACTGGTTATTAAAAGGACAAAGCTGGGAACCTTTTGAAAAATGCCTTCCTCTATGCTATTTACAGGATTCCCAAAAGGTTTTCCACACAGAAATCTGATCAGTCTCAAGTTGATTTATTCCGAATCCTGCTCTTCATCTTTTAGAACTGGGTGCTGATGGCATTGACAACTGGCAGAGGGTTAGATGAGAGCTGAGGGGAAGGTTTAGGTGTGAGGAGTCTGCAAACATGTCCGATACAGCAGGGACAAATGGAAGCACTTCCGAGGGCCAAGGAGTGAAAGGAGCACTAGACCAAGAGTCAGGAGTTGTTTATTTGAGGTCCGAACCTATGACCACAGACATCTCACTTCAGTTCTCAGAGCCTCAGTTTCTTCACATGTAAAAGAGATGGACAAGATGCTGCTTTGGATGATGTGTGAGTCCTTCATCTCTGTATTCTACAACCATGACTCTTGCTGGCTGCTGACCAAACATGCCCTGCTGACACTCAGAATCGATTCTTTCAAGGTATTTAGACTTCTTTATTTCCCTCAAGGTCTTGCTTTTGAAAAAGTTAGTGATTGAGGGTCAGATTTAAGAAAATGCATGGGAGAATAAACAAGATGGCAGATCAGGTAGAAGTGCGGGAGCTTCATTAGCAACAGCACAGAACACTAGACCAAGCAGGCTCAGGGGATGGTCCCAGAACTCTGAACCACATATAAAGGACTATTTAGAAGGTTGGAAGGCTTACAGCTAGGGGAATTTGTAGCAGAAGCAAGAAATCCATTGCTTTCTAATTCAAGATGCTCAGCTGCTCCCGGAGCCTCCATCTTGGGAGAGACTGAGAAGGGGAAGGATCAAAGCAGCCACTGATGCCTGTCAGAACTGCAGAGATAAAGGTGTGGACATTCTCTTTTTTTGGTATCTGTTCATTGGTCTATCACTGTCTGCGCACCTCCATTCTGGTGACTAAAAGGGGGTGGCTGAGTGAGTAGACACACCACCCCCACCCCCAGAGAGTTCTACTATGCATGCACACAGATCTCCTTGAAAGTTAAAGGGACAGTTTTCACGTAAAACCAAACTGCAGTGCAAAATGACCACAGCTTGCCCTGAACTGCTTCACACTAGGAAAAAAGGCTTGAATGGGGGTTGTGGAGCAGGACAGGCAGACTAACAAGGAAACAGGCTGAAAATTAAATCCTGAGTTACTTCACAACTACTAACAGTGGCAACTTGAAATTTCTCAGGAAGAAGAGTAAAAAAGGAAGCCCATTTCCTGATCACATCTACCTGGAGGCAATCAGAAAGCATAAAAAATACCAAAATACACACCCATCTAATTATTAAGGTCACAAATAACTCCTGAATATGCCCAAAAACCAGAAATAGATGACCATATCAGCACATGTCCAGAAACAAGATAAAGTGATTGAGGCAAATGAGCTAGAAGTAGACCTACACTCCATACTGGAAGATGGGCAGGCATTGGAAATGCCTGAAAAGCAATTCAGAAAAATGATTATAAAATGTATCAAAACACTATACAATGGAGTTGAGCAAAATAAGGAAGAAGTCAGGAAAGTGCTACAGGAACAATCAAATAAGATAGATACAGCATTGGAAATAATTCAAAACCTACAGAAAGAGGTCCAAACAATTAATAATAGAATATCAGAAATGGACAATACACTGAAAGAGCAAAGGAGTAGAATTGAAGAGATAGAAGCCAGAACTAGTGAGCTACAAGATAAATCTCTGAACACTACTAAGATATAAAAGCGAGCACAAAAAAGGGGGGAAAAAATCTGAAGAAGGCCTAAGATTTATGTTGGACAACATGAAGAGGAATAATTTAAAAATTATTGGCATTCCAGAACAGAAAGAATCACACAAGTCCACAGAGGAGATAGTTGAAGAGCTTCTGGAATAAAAATTTCCTAACATCATGAAAAGTGAAAAGATAAGTATTCAAGAAGCTCAATGAACCCCAGGGAAGATACACCCTAAAAGAAAATCACTCAGACATATAAAAATCAAGCTCCCCAAAATCAAAAATAAAGACAGAATCCTGAAAGCAGCTAGAGAAAAGAGAAGTGTAACATACAAAGGCAAGCAAATCAGATTAACCTTGGATCTTTCAACAGAAACCATGCAGGTAAGAAGGCAATAGGGAGACATATATAAAACCCTGAAAGAAAAAAAACTGCCAACCAAGAATCCTCTACCCAGCAAAGCTGTCAATCAAATACAATGGTGTAATCAAAGCATTCCAGGATAAAAAGAAGCTAAGGGATTTTGCCAATGCCAAGCCTGTGATGAAAAACACCCTAAAGGAAGTTCTGTGGACTGAGAGCCAACAAGAACAGACCACAACCAGAGACTGACATACGTGGCAGCATCACCCTATACTCAATCAACAAATGGAAGAGTCAAGAACAAAATAAAATTATAAGAAAAGAGGATCTGAGAGGTCAGTCTATGATCAAAACAATTAAAATATGAAAGAAGGTAAACACAGAGGAACAGAGATGCAGGTGGTGAGAAGATCAGGTAGATTACAGGATAAAATAGACTGTCTTAAATGGAGGGATGAATTAATGGAATATAAGATAACCACAACAGTGGGTTTGGGGTGGGACATTTAATTTGGGTGTTGGGGAGGGCAATAAAAGAAGCAGGAGGAGGTGGAAGAACAAGATAGATAGGGGAACACTGAGACAGGTTTTCATGGCCTAAGCAGGACAGAGGTGATGCATGATCAACCTTGGAACAACAGGGTTCTGAGACACAGTGATCTAGGCTTAGTTTGAAGAAGGGAAATAATACTAAAATGCTTGACTGTCTTATGAATATTGGTTTCCCTTGCCTACTATTGTAAAATAGACACTTGAGTGGGATAGAAAGGAATGTTGGGAAACATGATTACAGAATCTTATAAGCACATCATCAGCCTATAACTGACTAAAAGGGGTTCTAGAACTTGCCCAGTGAAATAGGCCTCTTGCAGAGCCTTTGTAGAGTATAAGACCTTAGGTGGATATCCTGAGTCCCATCCAGAACTTTATGAGATGGGCCATTCCCATCTCATAGCAAGGGCAAGCAGACCAGCCTGCCGCAGATACAGTGACAGAAGATACATCTTTAAAGAAAGGTCATCAGGAACCCCCACCCCAAAAAATGTCAGCATGTCTGGCTACTACAAGAATAAGCAAGATGTTCACCAGGAAGCCATCAAGGCAAGCAATCAAATTCCTTCAGGACAAACTCCCCTCTAAGACTGAAATCAAAGGGAACACATGAACAGGCATGTAAGCTTGCTGGGGACCACATTGGTCTACTGGTGAGTGGAAGAGGGGGAAAGGAAACATTGAAGAAATGGGCTGAGTTCAACCATGTTCAATAGACTTCCGTTGACCTGGAGATGAGAGAGAGAGGAGGAAAGGCTGCTTGGTCCAAAGTGTGGTGAGACCTGGGGACACTTGAGCCCATGAACAAGAACATAGCCACAGAGGGCTAAACTGATATGAAGTGAGTGGAGATGCACAACACCCAAACTTGCAGACAGTACCCATTTGACCTAGCCT
>NW_006408904.1:1163218-1165568 GCF_000296735.1 Chrysochloris asiatica
GAGGAGTCTTTACATCAAGTATTAATGCTATCCCCTCTGGACACAGGGTAGATAGGGACAGGCAACTTAGACATTGGCTACCTAAAATGAGGGGACAATAAAGGCAGGAAATGACTGGCTTACATGGTTTTAAGAGGAAATTTAGTTTAAGAGTGTGGGTGTGGGGTGGAGAAAGAGTCCCCACTGAATAGTTTTCATCTTGTCTAGATGGGTCAGGTGAAAAGAGATGGGGACAAGATTCTTATGATTCAATAGTGAGTAATTGTTATCATGACTAATTGTGACTGTCATAACTGTAAAGGTACAAGTTTTGTAACAAAAAACAGGGGAGTTGTTAATCTTACAGTTCAGAAACAGAGGACCCTAGGACCATCAAGGGAGAAGAGCACAAGCAGAATGCAGGACCTTATCTAGAGAAACAGCAGTGCCAGAGATGGGGGTATGGAGAAGGGGAGCGGCTGAGGATTCTAGATTCATGGAAAGAGAGGAACTAAGAGCTGGTGGCCAGGAGGCAGACTTGCAGAATGTGCCCTTTAGAGGTGTAAATTATATATGCCTGGGTGGGTTTTTTGTTTGTTTTTTTAAAAAAGAGCTGAAATGAATAGAGAGAAATACTGTTAACAGATGGTACATGGAGGGGATTATAATCATTGTAATGAAACAAGGTGTATGATTGGTTGAATATAAAACTGATGACCTGCCCTGTAAACTTTCACTCAATCCACAATAAAAACTTAAAAAAAAAACCAAAACAGAAAGAAAGAAAAGGAAATGCCTGGTGGTGAGAAGCCAATCCAATAGTCAGTGGGTCAGTCATAGAACTCTCACCTTCTGTGTGGAAGACCCTGGTTTGATTCTTAACCAGTGCATCTCCTACGGCTGTCAGGAAAGGCTTGCATGTTGCTATGCAGCTGAGCAGGCTTCAGCAGAGCCACCAGACTAAGATAATTTGGGAATAAAGGCCTAGCAACGTACATCTGAAAATCAGCCAATGAAAACACTCTATGGGTCATAAATGGTCCAGTCTGCAACTGAAGATGGGGATGGCAAGCACTGGGTATTGTTTCATTCTATTATGCATGGGGGTAGTGTGGCATTGCAGGATAAGGCACTAGACTCCAAGGTTGGTTTGAACCACAAGGTTGGCAGTTCAAACCTCACCAGCCATTCCTCAGAACCCTATACAGGATGGCTATGTGTAGGAACTAGCTGGATGCCACTTAACCTCAAAAGTCATGAGTCAGGAGCTAACTGAATGGCAGCTAACAGCAACATCAAACTGGTCATAAAAGCACAGAAAACAAAGATGTAAACCAGTTTTGCATTGTTTCTTACTCTGGAATTCCATTTACTCTTTAAATTGGGTAGGCTTGATCATGCAGTAACTGCTTATACTTAACACTGTTTACCATGGATGTGTCAGACACTGTTATAAGTGCTGTGCATATACGAATTCATTTAGTCCCATAACAACTCTATAAAGGTGCAGAATGCTTTAATAACTTAGTCTAGGTCTTGTTGTACAAACATGGCAGAGGTAAAATTTAAAGATCAGCAGTCTGTCTCTAAAACCCAGCATTATGCAACTGTGATTTCACAAACTCTTGTGCACTGTGAAGCTTCTAAAAAATTCAAGTCCTGGGCCTCTCTCTCTTTGTTGTTGTCATTAGGTGCCGTAGAGTCAATTCCGACTCAACTTATGCACCACAAAATGAAACACAGACCTGTGTTTCCTCACAATCTTTGCTAAGCTTTAGTCCATTGTGCTGTCACTGTGCCAGTCCATCTCATTGGGAGTCTTCCTCTTTTTCTGTGACCTTCCACTCTACCACACATGATATTCTTCTCCAAGGACTGGTCCCTCCTGATAATACATCTGAAACATGAGATACGAAGTCTGACCATCCTGGCATCTAAGGAACATTCTGGCTGTACTTCTTCCAACACAGATTTGTTTATTTTTTTGGTAGACCATGATACTTTTTCGAGTCCTAGTGTGGCACAGTGGGTTAATGCGCTGGATTGCAAAATTGTTTTGAATCACAAGGTGGGTGGTGCAAGTTCACCAGCTGCTCCTCAGAAATCCTATACAAGGTCATTATGAGTTGGAATCAACTCTACGGCACTTAACAACAACAATACATGATACTTTAAATATTCTCTTCCAGCATCAATTCTTCTACAGTCTTCATTATTCATTGTTCAACTTTTACATGGATATGAGGCTATTGAAAATACCATGGCTTGGATCAGGTGCACCTTTGTCCTCAAATAGACATCTTTGCCCTTCAACACTTTAAAAGAGGTCTTTTGCAGCAGATTTGCCTAATGCAATACGTTGTTTGATTTC
>NW_006408904.1:1165963-1166816 GCF_000296735.1 Chrysochloris asiatica
GTTGGCCAGCTAGTTTTCTTCCAGATTTCTTAGCATAGGTGAGTGAGTGCCTCCAGTGTTGCATTAGTTTGTTGAAATATTTCAATTTGTATTATATCGTGTAATTGTGCATTTCATCATAATATTTGACTTTGTCTTCTCAGGCTGCCCTTTGAAATTCTCTGTTCAGCTCTTTTACTTCCTCTTTTCTTCCATTTGCTTTAGCATCTCTCTACACTGGGGAACAAGTTTCAGAGTTTCTTCTGACATCCATTTTATTTTTTTCCTTCTTTCTTGTCTTCTTAACGTTTTGCTTTCTTCCTGTATGATGTTCTTAATGTCATTCCATAGTTCTTTTGGTCTTTGGTCATTAGTGTCTAATTCATCTAATCTGTTCTTGAGATGATGTCTAAATTCAGGTGGGATATGTTCAGGATCATATTTTGGCTCTTGTCCATTTGTTCTAATTTTCTTTAGCTTCAGCATGAACTTGCATATAAACAATGGATGGTCTGTTCCACAGTTTGCTCCTGGTCTTGTTTTGGATGATGATGTGGAACTTATCCACCACCTCTTTCCACAGATGTAGTCAATTTTATTTCTGTGCATTCCATCTTGTGAAGTCCATGTGTATAGTTGTCTTTTGTTGTTGTTGTTGTTGTCAAGTACCATTGAGTCAGAACCGACTCATAGTGACCCCATGCACAGCAGAACGAAACAGTGTCCGATCCTGGGCCAACCTCACTACCGCCACCACACTCGATGCCATCAATGAAGCCAGCTGGCCGATCCATCTTGTTGGGGGTCTTCCTCTTTTTCTCTGACCCTCCATCTTACTCAGTGTGACATCCTTTTCCAGTGACTGTTCCCTCCT
>NW_006408904.1:1168848-1180650 GCF_000296735.1 Chrysochloris asiatica
TTCTCCAGCATCATTTCTATTATCAAGTCCAAATTTTCCAACTACTAGTCCTTCCTCTTTGCTCCCAACCTTTGCATTCTAATCACCAGTAATGAGCAGTACATCTTGGTTGCATGTTTTATCGATTTCAGATTGAAGAAGTTGGTAGAATTCTTCTATTTCATCTTCACTGGCCCTAGTGGTTGGTGCATAAATTTGAATAATATTAGTATTACCTGGGCTTCCCTGGAGGCGCATGGATATTATCTTATCACTTATAGCATTGTACCTTGTGACTGATTTGGATATGTTCTTTTTGACGATGAATGCAACACCATTCCTTTTCAATTTGTTGTTCCCTGCATAGTAAGTCATGTGGTTGTCAGATTCAAAATGGCCAATACCAGTCCATTTCAGCTCACTAATGCCTAAGATATCGATGTTGATGCATTCCATTTCATTTTTGACAACTTCCAATTTTCCCAGATTCATACTTCATACATTCCATGTTCCAATTTTCAATGGATGTTTACAGCTGTTTCTCTTCATTTTAAATTGCGGCCCATCAGCATATGAAGGTTCTGTGCACTTTTCTCCCCCGAGCTTAACTCTATTCATGTCATCATGGTCAACTGTACTATGAGGAAGCATTTTTTTTCCCAGTCGCATTCTGAGTGCCTTCCCACCTTCCGGTCCTGTATTTGACAGTGTTTCTCTGCTATTCACAGAGTTTTCAGTGACTAGCAATTCGGAAGTAGTTTGTCACTCTTTCTTCCTAGTCTGTCTTTGTCCACCATAAAACCAAACTGCCACCACTTGTCTGTCTGTCGTGCTGTGGTGGATTGAGTGGCTGTGATTCTGAGGGCTCTGCCACCGGTATTTTAAATAACCAGCAGGGTCACCCATGGTGGACAGGTTTCAGATGAGCTTTCAGACATAGTTGTCTTTTATATTGCTTAAAATAGATATTTGCACCGAAGTATTCATTGGTCTTGCAAAATTCTATCATGTGATCTCCAGCATAATTTCTATCACTAAGACTGTATTTTCCAGCTACTTATCCTTCATCTTTGTTTTCAATCTTTGTATTCCAATCCTCAGTAATTACCAATACATCTTGATTGCATGTTTGATCAATTTCAGACTGAAGAAATTGGTAGAATTCTTCAATTTCATCATCACTGGCTTTAGTGGTTGGTGCATAAATTTGAATAGTAGTGGTATTAACTGGTCTTCCTTATAGGTGTATGGGTATTATCCTATCACAGACAGCATTGTACTTCAATATACATCTTGAATGATCTTTTTGATGTTGAATGCAATGCCATTCCTCATCAATTTGTCATTCCCAGCACAGTAAACAATGTTATTGTCGATTCAAAATGACCAATGCCAGTTCATTTCAGCTTACTAATGATAAGACTACTAATATTTACGTATTCCACTTTATTTTGGCAACTTTTAATTTTCCTAGATTCATACTTCATAATTCCATGTTCTTAATTTTAATGAATATTTACAGCTCTTTCTCCACATTGTAGGTTATGCCCCATCAGCAAGAGACTGTCCTGAAAGCTTTGCTCCATTTGTGTCATCACAGTCAACTCTACTTTGAAGAGGCAGGTCTTTCCTGGTCATATCTTATGTGCCTCTCAACTTGAGGGGCTCACTTTTTGACACTATATATGACAATATTCTGGTGTTCTTCACCATGTTTCCATGCTCTGGTACTAACAGTGTTCCACTGCTAATCATAAGGTTTTCAGTGGCTAAATATTCAGAAGTGGCCCGTCTCTCCTTCTTTCTGTCTTTGTCTGAAATATCAGCTGAAACCTGTCCATCATGGATAAACTTGCTAATATTTAAAATACCGATGGCATAGCTTCCAGAATCACAGTAACATGCAAGCCACCACAGTATGACAAACTGTTGAATGGTGGTCTCTTTCCTAGGGATTCTAATTGAGTAGTTATAGGTGAGTATGAGATCTCTGCATTTTAATCAAGTACCAGAATAACCTAAAAGATGTGATTGGAGAATTACAGCACTTCAAGAACAATATGTGTTTCAGGAACATTCTTAGAAAGCTAGGGACAGATTGAATGGACAGAGGTCATTCTAACTGGGGAGAAAATCTGCATTCTAACTGGGGAGAAAATATCACAATGCAAGGTGACCTGGGACCCTTTTAACCTGCATCAGGCTCTTGGCCCTCTTCCTCCTATCTATGGGTGACCCCACTAGTTGCAATCCCGTGTTTAGTACTGTGGGGCAAGATCCCATCTCTGACTTCTCTCAGAACTATCCTTGATTCCATCAGCTGGCCACTTCTTCTCTGCTTCCAAGATCCTCAGACTTTTAGCACTGCCTTGGACCCACCTGCACATTGAGTTCAGGTGTGACAGATCTGCACAGAGTGATAGTTGAAGTGAAAAGCTCTACGAGGGAAAGGCAAAAGGTATTACTACAAAGTCATAGAACTGTTTATTAAGCAAAAATTTTAATGTGTGAAACTAGTGTTTCTCAACCTATCCTCCATCTAGATCTGTACACTTCAGAAGGTAGTATTTCTATCACTTCAACTCTTACCTAAGGAGCTTTGGTAGTGTAGCGGGTTAAATTTGGCTGCTAACCATAAGGTCAGAAATTTGAATCTACCAGCTGCTCCGAAGGAGAAAGATGGGGCTTTCTATTCCTGTAAAGATTTACAGCCTCAGGAATTCTATACAGTGTTGCTATGAGTCAGAACCAACTGCACAGCACATAACCACCACCACCACTACCCATTACCACCATCATTCATCCGTTAGCATGTCATGCTATGGTGACTTGTATGTTTCTATGATGAGAAATCCATGACACCAGTATTTAAAAACCAGCAGGGTCACACATGGTAGACAGATTTCAGCAAAGCTTCCAGACTAAGCCAGTCTAGGAAGAAAGAGAGGTAGACCACTACTGAAAAGTTAGCCACTGAAAACTTTATGAATAGCAGTGGAACATTGTCTGATATAGTGCCAGAAGACAGATCCCTCAGGTTGGAATGTCCTCAGAATATAACTGAGGAAGAGCTTGCTGAAAATTAAGAGGACTTGAAATGAAATGCTTACTGATGAAGATCAAAGACTGTACAGCCTTCATATGGATTGCACCTCAGTGTCAAGAGAATGAAAATCCTCACAACTGGACCAATAGATAACATCATGATAAATAGAGGAAAGACTGAAGTTCTCAAAGACTTCATTTTGTTTGGACCTTCAGTCAACATTCATGGAAGCAACAGCAAAGAAATCAAACCATGCATATTACATAGTAGCGTAGTGGTTACGAATCGGGCTGCGAACCTCAGAGTCAGCAGTTCGAAACTGCCAGCTGTTCCGCGGGAGAAAGATGAGGCTTTCTGCTCCCGTAAAGATTTACAGCCTTGAAAACCCTGTACAGGAACCAACTCCGTGGCACATAACAACAACAATGTATTACATTAGGCAAATCTTCTGCAAGAGACCTCTTTAATGTGTTAAAGAGCAAAGATACCAGTTTGAGGACTAAGGTGCACTCTATCCAAGCCATGTTAATTTCAATCGCCTCATTTTTGTTGTTGTTGTTGTTGTTAGGTATCTTGGAGTTTCTTTCAACTCATAGCAACCTTATGCACAACAGAACAAAACACTGCCTTGTCTGCACCATGCTCATACTTGTTACGTTTGAGTCCATTGCTCTGCCACTGTGTCAATCCCTCTCGATGGTGGTTTTCCTCCTTTTCACTGACCCTCCACTTTATAAAGCATGATGTCTTTCCCCAAGGACTATTCCCTCCTGGTAACATGTCCAATGTATGAGAGACCATGTCTTACCATGCTTGCTTCTAAAGTGCATTCTGACATTCATTTTTGTCTTTTCTTTCTTTCCTGTCTTCTTCATGCCCTTTTGTTTTCTTCATGGATGATGTTCTTCATGTTATCTCACAGCTCTTCTGGTCTTCAGTCATTAGTATATAATGCATCAAATTTGTTTTTTATATGGTCTCTAAATTCAGATGGGATATGCTCAAGGTGATATTTTGCCTCTTGTTGAATTATTTTAATTTTCTTCAGCTTCAGCCTGAACTTCCATATGAACAATTGATCATTTGTTCCACACTAAGCTCCTGGTCTAGTTTTAGGCTGATTACATTGAGCTTTTCTACTGTCTCTTCCCACAAATGTAGTTCGTATGAATCCTGTGTATTCCATCTGGTGATGTCCATGTGTATAGTCATCCTTAATGTTGTTTTAAAAAGTATTTACAATGAATGAGTCATTGGTCTTGCAAAATTATATCATGCAATATCCAGCATAATTTCTATCACCAAGGTCTTCCTTGTAGGACTATGGATAATATCCTATCACAGACAGTATTTTGCATTAAGAGAGATCTTGAAATATTCTTTTTTGTTATGAATGCGATGCCATTCCTCTTCAATTTGCCCTTCCTGGCATAGTAAACCATATGATTGTGGGATTCAAAATGGCCACTACCAGTCTATATTAGTTTGCTAATGCCTAGGATATAGATCTTTATGCATTCCATTTCATTTTTGACAATAATGCATTCCATTTCATTTTGACAATTTGACTTCCAAGTTTCCTAGGCTCATACTTCATATATTCCATGTTTTAATTATTAATGAATGTTTTTCTTCATTTTGAGTTGTGCCGCATTAGCAAATGAAGGTCCTGAAATCTTTGCTTCATTCATGGCTCTGTGGTCAAATCTATTTTGAGGAAGCAGCTCTTCCCCATTCATATTTTGAGTGGCTTCCAGCTTGAGGGATTCATCTTCTAGCTTATGTCTGACCATGTTCTACATTGATTCAGAATAGTTTCATCTTCAAGCACCATATCTGACAATGCTCTACTGCTAGTCAAAAGGTTTTAAGTGACAAAACATTCAGAAATAGTCTGCCTCTCCTTCTTCCTAGTCTGCCTTATTCTGGAAGCTCCATTGAAATCTGTCCACTATGGGCCACCCTGCTGGTATTTAAAATACCAGTGACATTGCTTCTAGCAACGCAGCAACACACAAGCCACCATAATACAACAAAATGACAAATGAGTAATGGAATAGCCTCATATGCATGTGAAGTTTGGACAGTGGATAAGGAAGACCATAGAAGAATTGATGCATTTGAATTATGGCGTTGGCAAAGACTATGGAAAGTGCCATGGACTGCCAGAAAAAACAAACAAATATTGGAAGAAGTACAGCCAGAATGCTCCTAAAATTAAGGATAGTGAGGCTTCACTTCTTGTACTTTGGATGTGTTATCAACAGAGACCAGGTCCTGGAGAATGACATAATGTTTGGTAAAGTGGAGATTCAATGAAAAAGAGGAATACCACCAACTGAGCTAGACTGACACCATGGCAGTAATAATAGGCTCAAACAAAACAATTGTGAGGGTGGTGCAAGACTGGGCAGTGTTTTGTTCTGTTGTTCATAGGGTCAGTATTAAATCGAAACTGAGTGGACACCGCCTAAGAACAACAACACAACAATTCTTCCATAAAGAATTCTCCATTCTTGATTTGCAATATCAAAATGGCACCTTTGGCTTCCTCAAGGGACTCAGATTGTCCTCTTCTTAAATGTTCTTTGAGTATGGGGAACAAAATGAAGTCTGAAGGGGCAAGATCAGGGCTATAGGGTGGATAGGGTAAGCTTTCCCAACAAAATTTTCATAGGATAACCCTCACTACCCTCAAAGAATGAGCACATGAATTGTTGTGATGGGAAAAAAAACTCCTAAGGACAACTTTCCTGACCTTTTCCTCAACAATGCAGTTTCAGTTTTCTTAAAATTTCTGCATACTAAGTTCCTGTAATTGTCCTGTGTCTTTCGAGAAAACTTATCAAAATTATCCCTTTGGAGTCCCCAAAACAGTCCCCATAACTTTCTGAACTGAACTCTTTGCCTTGAACATAATTAGTTCAGCAGATAACCTCAGAAGGATGGGATCAGATTGTTTTGATTAGGCTTTGATTTCTGGATCTTATTGGTAAATTCAATACTCATTCACAGTTATGATTCATTCCATAAAATGATCTTCATTCACTTGGATCTTGCGTAAGAGACTGATGGGAAGGTCAGCTTTTTGAGTTAGCTGATCTTTGCACAATGCTTTTGGCATGCATTCAGCTTCCTGGGGTCAAGATGTTTGCTTAAAATTGAAGATGCTGAACCATGTGAGATCCCAGTTTCAATAGTTAATACGTCAGTGATAGTTTTCTTCCTCCACCAGTTTCTGGATTTAAGCCATGGTTTCTTCATTCATTGAGGTTGATGGTCTTCCCTCTCTTGGCTTTGAGGTCTTCCTGATTTTCCTTAAAGCACATGATTCATCTAAAAATTGTTGTTTTGTGGGGGGGCAGCATTCCTGGAAACTTCTGCAAAGCTTCAATGAGTTGGGAAGATGTCCACTTGAGTTTTACTAAAAATTTGATATTTAGCCTTGACCTCAAAATTGTTTTTTCACATAGCAACAAAAGTATCCTTTTGTTGAAGGCACCCTCAGAGATTAAGACAAGTGTGTTACTGAACAACTTGCCTGCAGCTATCTGCTGATTATGGTGGCACGTTTAAACATTTTTTGTTTGTAATCAACCTGTACATGTATGAGCTGGAACTTCAGCAGTGGTATTTTTTTTACCTTCCTTTTTCCACAGGCCCACTGCAGAGCTATTTGTGCCACAAGGGGCAGCTTTTAGCCAGATGAGTCCTCTCTGGTATTCTTTGCTTGTGGAAGGAGGTATGCTATCTAATGGCCTATTTGTTTCTCCTATCTCTGGAAAGGACCTCTGGTAGTGTAGTGGTTACAAATTGGGCTGCAAACTTTAAGGTCCGCAGTTCGAAACTACCAGCTGCTCTGCAGGAGAAAGATGAGGCTTTCTGCTCCTGTAAAGATTTACAGCCTAGGAAACCCTGTACAGGGTCACTGTGGGTCAGAATTGACTCAACAGCACTTAACAACAACATCTATAAAGGAGAGGTTGTCTTTCCAGTCGATTCCATGAACTTGAATATTCCTTCTGCTCCCCCCACTGTACATGTGGGAGAAAGCGCACATTTTAATACACATACTCCACTCTGTGATATTGGTCTCTTGCCTCACAGCCCCCATCTGGGCACCAAAACGCAGTCCTGCATCTATTGTACTTTGTCATTATTTGTTCAGAGGTCTGACTGTGGTTGTCTTTTTATTGCCTATAAGGATGTCCCTAGATCCACACCATGTCCTCTGTTATTAGTTTTAGGTCATCCTTTCCTCAAGGGGAGGAATTGATATGTATAAGCTTCTTATGTAATAACTACCTAGGTCCTGGGTATATGGACCTTTTATTCAGAAATTGTTCCTTGGTGAGATTCATTTGATGTAGGCTTAACCTTATGAATCTGCACTGTATATCCTGTGTCTCCAAGTAAATTATATGCATAGGGATAATGCTGCTGCATTTGACAGAGCATCATCTAATCTTAGTTTTAGATTCTGGTGTCTTCAAATGAGAGCCAACGATCCCTATAAGTCACGAGAGGCCCCACCTCTATGTCTCACCCCATCAAGAGGAGGCAAAGTGAAGTGTGATCTAGTAAGAAGAACAGATTGAACCATCTTCCAGCCCTCAAGCCCAAGCATCTCTCCTTTTATATTTACACATTGTCTGTCTTCCAAAGATTTTGCTTGAGGAGAAGTTTCTGATGTTACTAGAAAAGTTTTTAAATCCCTTGAATTCTTTGCCATGTCTCGGGTTTAAATAATCCAACATAATGTGTTCTTCCCAGCTTTCTGTCATTCATAAATGGTCGGTTTGTCTTCACCCAAATCATTGCTAAAAATATTTGACAAGATGGGTGAAACATTGTTTCCTAAGTCTACCACTAGAGACCTAATGGTCATATAATAAAAGTCAAAGCACACTTAAAGCTGTAATTAACTACACTTAGCTGTAATTTAGTGCTGATGAGTCAGTTCTAACGCATAGCAACCCGGTATAGGGTTTCCATGGAGTGGCTGATGAGTTTGAACCACCCACCTTGAGGTTCAAACTGACCTTACTTATGCTACAGTGCCACACCAGGACCATTTGTACTCCATTATTATTAGAAATTTTCTTCCATTGTTACTATTACTGCAAAACAAACAAATAAAGCCAAACCAGTTGCTATGAAGTCAATTCTGACTCATGAAGCTCTATGCATGTCACAGTAGAACTGCAGTCCAGAGAGTTTCTGAAATGACTACAATCTTTTTGGAAGTAGATTTCCCAGTCTGTCTTCCAAAGTGCTTCTGGGTGGGACTGAACCACTAACACTTTGGTTAGTAGCTGAGCACTTAACTATTTGTGTCACCGAGGAACTCTTTAGTATTGGTCCCAGAATTAAAAAAAAATTATTAAGAGACTTTTGTCAGTAGATTCATATAACTGAATTGCTAGCCAATCTACATTTCTTCATCTCGTTCACAAGAATACTATTTTTAAAAATTGTCAAATGGTTTCCTGAAATAGACATATGGAATTCTCTGAATCTATCAGTCTAATAATCACAGCAAATAAGGAAATGTATTCAGGGTGCATGAATAATTCATAGAGGATCCAGACTTTTTATAAATAATCATAATTTGTTTAATCTCTAGTCAATGACTTTTCGAAACAATACACATATATTTTCTTAATGTGAAGTTTCTAGATTCAACTTTTTTTTTTACCCCTTTTTAAGTGTTTGAATTGGATTTTATTCTTTTATGTCTAATACTTGCCATGATTTCTCAAAGATCTCAGCTCTTTAGACCTGTCGGAAAGCTGTCTATTTTCTAGCTAAATGAGAACAAAATTCTCTTATCTGGGCATAGGGCCTGGGACGTCTGTCAAGAGATGAAGTGTCCTCCTATCATCTTCACAGCTAACTTGGGCTATCATTTATTTCCGATAGATGGTCATTATCCATGAAAGAAAACATGGAAGCAAAGCGGTAGAAATTCGCCTTCATTTTTGGCGATTGCTGCATGTCCCCACAATGAGACCAGGGAAGTAACTTTGTTCTCTCTGAGCACTGGTAGGAAAAAATCATCATACTCAGGTCTTCCTATGACTGCTTGTCTGCTGGGGAGAGGTGTTCCTTCTGTTCTGTTCTGAGTTATCATCTAGACTGGGATATTTTCACTCAAAACATGATCATTTCATTCCATGCAAATCTCACTTGCTTGTGTAAGATATAATGGCAGAAATATTTTATCTTGCATTTTTCATTTCAAATATGCCTGAATATTCTTTCAGAAAATGCACTGTAGTATCTAATTCTAGGAGTCCTGGTGTGGCACCACAGGATAAGCACTCAACCTAAAGGTTGGTTTGAACCACAAAGTTGGTGGTTCAAACTTACCAGCTGTTCCTCAGAAACCCTAAACAGGGTTGCTATGAGTTAGAACCAACCTGACAGCACATCACAACATTTACTTCTTGGAGTCCCTGTGTGGTGTTGATAGTTAACATGCTGGGATCTTAATGGAAATGTTGGAGGCTTGAGTGCATCCAAAGGTTCCTTGGAAGCAAGGCCAACTAATCTATTTCTGAAAAATCAACCACTGAAAACCATCTGGAACAGAGTTCTACTCTGACACACATGTCAGTTCTACTCTGACACACCATAACTTAGGGTTGACTCAATGGTAACTAACACCAACAATTTAGGCCTAAATTCCTTCTACTACAGTTTTCAGTTTATGTCTTCCTGTTCTTTCTGTAGTGAGTTGGGAACCATTTTACAAAACCTGATATTTACTCTTATGTGATATGATTATGCTTTATATAAACCAAGGATAAATACTGGCTGTCAACTGTGTGCTTAGTGCTAACTATGCCAGGCATTATGGAAAGAGTATGCCATTGGAGTCGGATAGTGCTGCATTTAAATCCAGAGTTAGACTCTTAATTGTTGGTTAGTCCTGAACAAGCCATTATCCTTTGCAAGCAAAGTTTCTTCATCAGTAAAATAGAGTTTTGTTTTACTATGCCTCTTTCAAAGGAGTATTTGTTAGATTGAAGGAACAGTGCATAAAAACAGTTATTCCCAAAGTTGTTGTACATTGGGATCACCTGGAAGTCTATTTTAAAATTACTGACCTCTGGTTCCCATTCTCAGATATTATGAATTCATGGGCAGAGGACAGAGATTTTTTAACATTTTCTAGAAAATTCTAGAAGAAGCTCTGGCAGCATAGTGGTTATGAGACAGGCTTTCAACTGCAAGGTAAGCAGTTCAAAACTACCAGCTCTTCCACAAGAGAAAGATGAGTCTTTCTGTTTCCATAAAGATTTACAGCCTCAGAACCCTATACATAGTCCTTATGAGTCGAAACTGACTCCATGGTGCACAACTACCACCACCAGACAATTCTGATGTGCAATAACCAACTATGTGGCAGGTGGATGGTGCCAAAGATGGTGGATAGTGATATGGATATGGGGTCTGAACTCTAAGACAGCCCTGATTTAGGATGCCACTCAACAACAGGATTACCTGGAAACATTAAAACTACACTTATCTTGAACCTTGAAAATATACTGAGTGAAGTAATTCAGTCCCAAGAGGATATATATTACATGGTCTCCCTTACTAAATAGCTCTAGTAGGCAAATGTATAGAGACCAAAGCTTATTAGTGATTCTCAGAGGCAGAAAGGAGGAGGAAACGAAACAGAGAGTCATTGTTTATGAAGCTCTGAGTTTCTGTCTTAGGGATAGAAAATTTGGCAACAGATATTGGTGATGGTCACACACCATAATTGAATTGATGCATCTAAATTGTGTATGTAAAAAATTTTAGTTAGCAAAGATTGTTTCATACATATTTCTGTTGGTTCGATCAAGTCAATTTTCATCTCAGCAATGCTATATGATGGAGTAGTTCTATCCTCATAGAGTTTTCTAAGCTGCAATTTTTATGAGAGAAGATTACCAGGCCTTTCTTGTAGGGTTCCAACTACAAACCTTTGGTTTAGCAGTTGCTTACTTAACCATTGCACTATCAAAACGCTTTGTATTTTTACAGCAATAAAAAAAGAAGAATGAAATTTAAGAGTTAGGCCCAACACTGCCCCCACAAAATAATAAAAATTGTAAGCATCTCCTTGCCCTGTTCTATTGTTCCTAAATGGCTAAAAGGGGTGTCAACATGTTTATTCTATCCCTCCCCATCAACTATTGCATCAGTGCCTTTCTTATTATCACATCTTTAACACATACTGATTGAGTGACTAAATACAGCTGACTTTTTCAGAAATCCTCCTCAAGCGCTACTTGATCATTAGATTCATCTGTGTAGCTTTGGCAAAATACAGATTCCCACGGCAACCCAAAATCTGCGAAACCAGAATCTTTCAAAGCAGCACCAGACATCTTTTTTTAAACAAGTGTTTTCAGGTGATTATAGAATCAGTCAGAGCTAAGAACCACTGACATTGTAATTAAGGCATTGGATTCTAGAGTCAATCATGGACTAAATCTTTACAGACTCCACAACACCTAACACAGCACCTCATAAATAACTGTTGTCATTATTAAGCACATATTTTATATCAGTCACATATTTATTTTGCACACATCCTTTCATTCCTCACAATGATGCACTTTATACATGAAGCTGTAAATAGGAAGAATCCAGATTGAGACCCAAGTCTGATTCCAAAGCTCATACCTCTTTCACACCACATTGTCCCATGCCCACCCCATGACTATTGAGTGAATGAATTGCCAATGTAATTGATGTTGTTGTTGTTAAGTGCCGTC
>NW_006408904.1:1182040-1183334 GCF_000296735.1 Chrysochloris asiatica
TTGATAGTTGATCCAAGAAGAATGAAGTCCTTGACAACTTGGTGGTAGTAGGTCTCTCTATTTCTGATCACTTCTTTCTCCCTTTATATCTCAAAAGAGATTGACTCTTGCTACAACATAATCCTATGGATTGCATCTGAACTCATTAACTCCATTAAATTGAGGATTTACAACACATAGGATAACTCTATCAGATCAGAGCTGATGACAGATCACATCTTGGGAGGGAGTGATTATCTCATCATGGGGTAATAATTATATCATAACTGCTAAATCACTGAGAATCTTGGTCCAGCCAAGTTGACACACAACCTTAACTACCACACCTATCTAATTCCTATTCCCAAATGAATAGCCATCTCCTAACCCACTGACTCATGTTAAGGCAGATGAGAACAGCCTAAATTCTAGGTCATTGACAGCGTGGAAACTTTTCATTGACCAAAATAATCATGTGATTTCTGAACTTAAGGAACACACAGGGCCTCAGAGGTGAATTTATGACATGAGAAAATGGATAAGATTTAATTGTAAAGAAAAAGGCATCTGAAAAAATTCTGTTGTTGTTATGTGCCCTGGATTTAGTCCAACTCATAGTAACATTGCATAGGGTTTCCGAGGGGCAGCTGTTGGGTTTCAACTTCCAACCCTGAAGTTATCATTTCAGTGCTTATCCTACAGCACCACACCAGGACTCTGTTGGTGGTGGCTGTGTGCTATGGAGTCAGTTCCAACTCACAATGACCTGTATAGGGTTTCTGATGCTGTAAATCTTTATGGGAGCAGAAAGCCTCATCTTTCTCCTGTAGTTTTGAACTGCTGACCTTGAGATTAGCAGCCCAACTCATAACCACTATACTATGCAGAGTAAATTGGTTAATCACCCACCAGTGCTTCCCCCTGACACACAAACACAATGGACTCAAGTGTAACAATTGTGAGGATGGCACCAGATCTGGCAATGTTTTGTTCTGTTGTGCATAGGTTTGCTATGAGTAGATACCAATTTGAAGGCAGAGTAGGAATCAATTTGACAGCACCTGTCAACAATAATAACAATACAGTGTTTCCAAAAAGTGACATTTTAATGCCTTTGAGTGCCACTTTGAAATTAGCAACTAGTTCCTCCTATTGGCTCACACATGGTAGTAGACATTTGATGCTGAGATCATTAGAATAGACATACACTATTAGGTAGACAGAAACTGAATCCAGAGAGGTCAATTAGGGGTGAAAGGACAGAAACAAGCAAGGGCCAGGGTGGCATGAGTTAAAGAGAGCTGCTCCAGGAAGA
>NW_006408904.1:1186014-1191748 GCF_000296735.1 Chrysochloris asiatica
TTTACAGAAGCAGATCACCAGATTTTTCTCCCAAGGAGCTTCTGAGTGGGTTTAAACTGACAGTTGTTAATTTAGCAGCCAAGGGCTTAATCATTATGCTACCAGGGTTTCTTGTCTTGTGTTTAGGCAATAAGATCTACATACCTGCTAACTACCTGGGGAAGGAGGAATAGAAGTGAAGGGGTTAAGGTGTTTACCCTCTCACTGACCTGCTTCCTTCCTATTTGAGCCTTTCACCTTTTGCCTTCCTCTGCCTTCCTTTCACTCCTGCCATTCAGTCAGCCCCACCTCATGTAGACCAGATGAACAAAGGAATGAATAAGCCATCCCCATTATCAGCTGGGCATCGCAATATTGGGATCCATTGGCTTTTCATCTGCTGATTTCCAGATGTAGATCATCAGCCCTTTTTTCATTGTCCATCTTAGTCTCAAAGTTCTGCTGAAGTCTGTTCACCTTGTTCTTGCTTGTTTTAGATTCTAGATTACTGGCAGAGCCTAGTGTACAACATGCTCAAAGTGGCAATACACAAGCCTGTACTTATTAACAGGTGGTGCTGACTGCACATGAGGTGTACTGATGGAGAATCGAACCTAAACCTCACCCATGGAAGGTGAGAATACTACCACTGAACCACCAACACCCTATTCCTTTAATTTGTTGTTGCTATGTGCCGTGGAGTCGGTTCCAACTCATAGTAACCCTGTTCAGGATTTCTGAGGCTATAAGTCTTTATGGGAACAGAAATCCTCATCTTTCTCCAACAGAAGAGCTAGTAGCTTCAAACTGCTGACCCTGAGGTTAGCAGCCCAATTCGTAACCACTATGCTACCAGAGCTCCTTCATAGCCTCTTAAAAAAACTTGACCTTTCTTCTCCATTTGGCTCATACTACCTTGTTATAGCTCCAACTGTTAGTCCTGTGACAAACCATGCCTGATGCTTATGTGTATGCTACATGTAACTTCTTCAAAATGCTTTCACACGTATCATCTCTTATTTCTCTGCAAAAAAATAAAGTAGAACAATGTTCCACTTTAGCCAAAAGGCCCATCCAATTCTATGACTTTTCTCAAATGTCAAAACATGAAGACTGTTCTTTGGCTGCTTGATTTTTGCATTTATTTGCATTCATTGTTCTATGTACTCAATACATCTGCTTTGTTGCTTATTTTAGATTCTAGATGACTGGCAGAGTCTAGTGTACAACATGCTCAAAGTGGTAAATGTTGAACATTGGAACCTCATGATTATGTTACTCACTAAAGGGTGAAGTCTCCTGTCTTGGATTTATGTGCAGTTGTCTTTAGGTATCTGTAGGTGTTTTCAATAACCTCATATGCATGTGAAAGCTGTACAGTCAATAAGGAAGACCATAGAAGAATTGATGTCTTTGAGTTATGGTGTTGGAGGAGACTATTGAAAGTGCCATGGGCTGCCAAAAGAACCAATAGATCCATTTTGGAAGAAGTGCAGCCAGAGTGCTCCTTGGAGGCCAAGATGGCCAAACTTTGTTTTTTGTACTTTGGACATATTGTCAGGAGGGACCAGTCATTGGAGAAGGATATCATGTTTGGTAAGGCGGAGGGTCAGAGAAAAAGAGGAAGACCCCCAACGAGATGGATTGGCCAAGTGGCAGCATCGATGGACTCAAGTGTGGCAACTGTATTGAGGTTGGCCCAGGATCAGGCAGTGTTTTGTCCTGTTGTGCATAAGGTCGCTATGGGTCAGTTCAGACTCGATGGCACCTAACAACAACAAGAAGTAACACATTATGCTCTCACTTAGCATCTGAGAGATTGTTATGATTATTTAATTACTATCCCCACTCCTAGCTCCAGAATACTTTTGATCACCCATTGATTGAATCCATAGACTGTCTGAAAATGAAATGAGTAACCTTATGAGGTGATAAGACTTCCATCACTGGAGGTATTCAAACAGCCACAAGATTACTGATCCAAATACGGCACAGGGATTGATGTAGGAGGTTAGCTTGACTTTGTCTCTCATATTTCAGACATATTGTCAGGAGGGACCAGTCGCTGGAGAAAGATATCATGTTTGGTAAGGTGGAAGGTCAGAGAAAAAGAGGAAGACCCCCAGCAAGATGGATTGGCAAAACGGCAGCATCAGTGGGCTCAAGCGTGGCAACAGTAGTGAGGTTGGCCCAGGATCGGTCAGTGTTTCGTTCTGCTGTGCATAGGGTCGCTATGAGTCAGTACCAACTTGATGGCACCTAACAACAGCAACAACAACATACTTCTACCACTCATCTATCAGTTTGTCATTGTACTGTGGTGACTTTTGTATTGCTGTCATACTAGAAGCTATGCCACGGGCATTTTAATTACCAGCAGGGTTACCCATGGTGGACAGGGTTCAGCTGAGCTTCTGTACAAAGACAAACTAGAAAGAAGGAGAGAAGACTACTTCAGAAAATGTAGCCACTGAAAACTTAATGAATAGCAGTGTAACATTGTCAGATATAGTACCCAAATTAAAACATTATGAGTAGCATCAGAATATTGTTAGATATAGTGCCAGATGATGAATCTCGCAAGCTGGAAAGCACTCAAAATACGAGTGAGGAAAAGCTGACTTCTCAAAGTACAGTTGACCATGATGACGTGAATGGAATAAAGCTTTCCGGACCATCGTTTGCTAATGGGGCACAACTCAAAATGAGAAGAAGCATCTGCAAACATCCATTAAGAATTGGAACATGGAATATATGAAGTATGAATGTAGGAAAATTAGAAGTTGTCAGTAATGAAGTGGAACCCACCAAGATCTATATTCTAGGCACTGTGAGCTGAAATGAACTGGTATTGTCCATTTTGAATCTGACAATCATATGGTTTACTATGCTGGGAACAACAAATTCAGGCAGACTGGTGTAATTTTTTAATGGCTGTAATAATACATTGACAGGAAAAAGTCAGAAACTCAAACTGGATTCAGAAGAGGATGTGGAACAAGGGATATCATTGTTGATGTCAGATGGATCTTGGCTGGAAACAGAGAATATCAGAAAAGTGCTTACTTATGCTTTGTTGACTATGCAAAGGCTTTCAATTGTGTGGATCATGACAAGCTATGGACAACATTGCAAAGAATGGGTATTCCAGAACATTTAATCGTCCTGTACATAGGAAACTGGAGTCCTGGTGTGGCGCAGTGGGTTAATGTGCTAGACTGCAAAGCCATTAGAACTGCAAGGTCGGCAGTTCAAGCTCACCGGCTACTCCTAGGAAACCCTATACAGGGCCGCTATGGGTCGGAACCGACTCGACAGCACTTCACAACAACAACATAGGAAACTGTACACAGCCATTCAAACAGAACAAGGAAATATGGAATGATTTAAAATCAGGAAAGGTGTGTGCCAGGGCTGTATTCGTTCACCATGCACCTTATTCAATCTGTATGCTGAGCAAATAATCCAAATTATCTGAAAAACTGTATAATATAAAGAACATGGCATTGAGACTGGAGGAAGACTCATTAACAACCTGAAAAATACAAATGATACAACCTTGTTTGCTGATAGCAAAGAAGACTTGAAATGCTTACTGATGAAGATCAAACCTTTGGTATAGGTTGCACCTCAAAGTAATAATAATTTTAAAAAAACAAAAATCCTCACAACTGGTTCAATAAATAACATCATGAGAAATGAATAAATGATTGAAGTTGTCAAAGACTTCTATTGCTTGGATCCACAATCAACACTCATGGAAGTAGCAGTCAAAAAAAATCAAAAGATGTATTTCAAAAGGTAGACCACTTTAAAATGTTCAAAAGCAAACATATCAGTTTGAGTACTAGAGTGCTCCTGACTCAATCATGGTATTTTCAATAGCCTCATATTCATGTGAAAGTTGGACAATGAATAAGAAAGACCATAGACAAATGGATATATTTGAGTTATGGTGTTAGAGAAGAATATTAAGAATACCATGGACTACCAGAAGCTTAGAAGCCAGATGTCAAGAGTTCATCTCTCATATTTCGGACATATTATCAGGAGGGACCAGTCCCTGAAGAAGGACTGGAGAGTCAGCGAAAAGGAGGGAGAACCCCCAATAAGATGGATTGGCACAGTGACAGCTGCAATGGGTAAAAGAGTAACAACAACTGATACTCTTTATAACAATTTTAAGGATGTACAAGACCAAGCAGTGTTTCATTCTGTTGTGGATAGGGTCACTTTGAGTGGGAACCAACCCAACAGCATATAACAACAATGACTTCTTTCAATTTGTCTTATTTCCTTATTTTATGAAAGGGTTTGCCAAAGGGCCTCATTATAAGCTGGTCTCAACTGCAAAAAGTTTGGCAGCAATGACTTTCTGAAAACTATTGCTTTTTTAATTTTTTATTGTGGCAAATTATATGTAACATGAAATTTGCCATTTTCACCATTTTTAAATGTACCATTCAGAGTGATATCAATTACATTCACACTTAGAGTCACCACTATTTTCAAGACTTAGTTATCACCCTGAACAGAACTCATTACTCAGTAAGCATTTACTCATTAAAAAAATCACGATTTTTAAAAGATGTGGTAAATACATATGTAGCAAGTCATTTTCTATTTTAACATTCTTCACCTATACATCTCAGTGACTTTAGTTATGTTTTTCATGTACTTTGATAATTATCATTATGCATTTCCACATGTTCCCATCACTCTTAACATAACTGTAGTATCCCCTCAGCAGTGAATCTCCCTTTCTTCACCTTCCCCACCCCTGTGATTGTTGTTAAGTGCTGATGAATCGGTTCTGACTCATAGCAACTCTATATAGTGTTTCTGAGGAGCAGCTGCTGAGTTTGAACCACTGACTTTGTGGTCCAGCTAATTCTCCTGCAGTGCCATTCCAAGACTCCTTCCCCACCCCTGGTAACCTCTAATAAACTTTGGTCTTTATACATTTCCTATTCTAGATGAAAAATTCTTAGCCATAACCAAACACCTGGAGTAATGAGTCCTTGGGCCTGAGGGTTCAGGACCATACTCTCGAGGACACTAAGTCAACTGGCATAACATAGTCCACAAAGACAATATTCTATATACTACTTTGATGAGTAGCAACTAAGGCTTTAAGTTTGTGAGCCGCCATCTAAGAGGGTGGTGGTTCCAACTCACAGAGACCCTGTATAGGGTTTATGAAGTTGTAAATCTTTATGGGAGCAGAAAAGCTCATCTTTCTTCCATGGAACTACTGGTAGTTTCAAACTGCTGAGGTTAAGCAGCCCAACTCATATCCACTATGCTACCAGAGCTCCTTGCAACTATGATATCTCCTTGAAAATAGGAAAGAGAAGTGATGAAAATTGAAGACCCATGGAAACAATTAATGAGAATGTTAGTCTCCATAGCCCTGGGACCAAAGAACTAAATGATATCTAGCTAACACTACCAACTGCTATGAAGGGGATCACATTAACTCTCAGGATAGGGTGGGAGACAAGGTGGAACAAAACTCAAAATTACAAAAGAGACCAGGCTAACTGAAACTCGTGGAACCCTGAGACTATGGCCCTTCATCACTCTTCAGGTTTGGAACTTAACCCATTCAATTTTCAGCCAAACAATAGATAATAAAGGACACCCCCTCAGTACACAGGGTAGACAGGGATGGGAAACTTGGACATTGGCTATCCAAAATGGGGGGTGGCATACAAAGGCAAAAAGTGATTTTTTTTTTTTTTTTTTTTTTTTT
>NW_006408904.1:1192188-1199250 GCF_000296735.1 Chrysochloris asiatica
CATATCCATTGGTTGTTTGATGATGCATTGAGGGGACTGTAATCATGGCAATGAAATGATATATGATAGGATGAATGTAAAGCTAATGTTCTTCCATGTAAACTATCACATAATTCACAATAAAAACGTTTTTAAAATAGACAATAGAAGAGTATATAGCGGGAATAATAACAATAGTGAGATATGCACACCTTAGATTAATCACCCATTTGAAATCAAAAGGACAGCATTTACCCAAAGAAATTGTTCAGAAGGGTTAAGAAAGGAGGAGCAATAGAAAGAGGAAACACAAGGAGGGAAGGGGATAAGTGATGTTACATTGAAGGGATTGTAATCAACTAGATGAAGCAAAATGTGCATGAATTGTTGTATATAAAATTAATGATCTGCTCTGTAAACCTTCACACAATTCACAATAAGAAGTTAAAAGTAAAAAAATAAATTTCACAACAACAAAAAGTGGGATATACAATAGCTGTTGATTTGTGATTGATTTATATCACTCAGCATAATATTTTCAAGGGTCATTCATGAAAACTGTTTTA
Organism: Chrysochloris asiatica; assembly: GCF_000296735.1. Taxonomy (NCBI): domain Eukaryota; kingdom Metazoa; phylum Chordata; class Mammalia; order Afrosoricida; family Chrysochloridae; genus Chrysochloris; species Chrysochloris asiatica. The sequence goes on from NW_006408904.1 coordinate 1,192,734, forward strand.
AGTAAATTATTTCGGATATTAAGATTAGGATAGACTGTCACTCTTTAAAAATTGTTGTTATTGTTAAGTGTCATTGAGTCAGTTCCGACTCATAGTGACCCTGTATGGGTTTCCGAGGAGCAACTGGCGAGCTTGAACCACCGACCTTATAGTTTAAATGACCTTGCAGTCCAGCACATTAACCCACAGAGCTACACCAGGACTCCTCTTTAAAAACAGTCTAGGATAAATTGTTTGGAGTTCATTCCAGTTTCCCTGCTCCCTCCTTTAACACTACATAGTGCCAGCCACATCCTAGAGCCAATGCCCTGATTGCAACCTCTGGAGTAACTGAAACTGAATACCTCAGTTAGACGTTACTGAGTCAGCAAAGGTAAGTCAGGAAAGCCAACTTCTCCCTTATGCCCTGGGACTGATTAATTCTTATTCTTTTTTTTTTTTTTAAATCTCCGTGGCACTTTTAAAATCAATTCATTAACATCTCCCTGCGCTCTATTTCCCTAAGCATCATTTGGTCTCAGAGAATGCAAAACATTTTAGTATAAGCCTAAGGAAGAATTTCCTAAATTGTGATTAGGAAAACACTTCCCCTTTAATAGGTGCTTCAGGAAAAGAGGTCCTTGTGCTTAAATATTGCTGCATGTCTTCCTTTCCTTTCTTTGGAAAACTTCAATGACTATTAGCAGTCACAAAGAACCTGCACAAAAAATCCTACACAGCTCAGTTAACTCAAAGTTTCCTCAGTTATTGGATCCTAGAAATATTTTTAATAGAACTTGAATTTCTCTGGGGGAAGAACTGGCTTATGGCCATTCTTTTGGATATCTGCAAATGATAGTCTGAGTGGGGCTGCAAAAACCAAGTGAAGACCATATTGGACTTCCTCTGGCTTCACAAGGGAAGAGATATCAAACTCAAAATCAGCCCAAGGCAGATTTCTATGAAGTGGAGGTCAGACATGCCTCCACCCTACAACCTTCTTTACCCTATTCTAACACCAACCATTTCTCCACAGCACTCTCTGCTTCATATCCAGGTTCCATAATCCATTGCAATGGCCACACAGAACTCATAGACAATACTCACAATGACGGGGTTTATTAGAAAAGGGAACGGGGTACAATTCAGAAGCAAAGCCAACTCAGGATACAGCAGTTCTCCAGTCAGGAGCATTCTCCTCTGCCATACTCCAGACATGCCTTGCTTTTGTCTTTGGCTTCTCAGCCAAGTGGCCACTTGGCCTCTGCCACAGTTTCTGGGCCTACAGCTCGAAGCTGCTGTGTCTCTCCATGCCACCACCTCTGTTGTCATCTCTTCTGTCACCTGTTTTCTAGGTAAAGATCTCATGCTCCACTCATGCTCTTCCTTCTTGATGATCCTGGGGTCTTCCTTTCCTGCTTCTGCATCAGCTATTTTTAAATTTAACTGGATGGCAAAACTAAACAATTCCAGCCTTAGAGTCCTGTATATCTTATTTGCATGGTCCCACCCAATCACAAAAGGACTCCTGGTATGGCACTGTAGGATCCACACTGGACTGTGAACCACAAGGTTGGCAGTTCAAACCAACCAGCTGCTCCTTGCAAACTCTATACAGGGTCACTGTGAGTTGGAACCAACTCTACAGCATTTAACAACAACAACAACTCAATCGCTTGGTGGGAATTAAGAATACATTAGATAGAAAATCCTTATCAAGTAAATTCAAGATATCACAAGGGCAAAAAAATCATAAAGTCACTCATCATTAGAAGGAAATGCTTTCTAAATCGTGTATTGTTTTGGTTGACTGTGCCATGGTGTGCAGCCCTACCCAGTAGTGTCATTAGAGGGTCTGCGGAGGGGTGGGTGTGAACTGCAACCCTTGACACCGTCAGGGGTAGGGGAGTGGGCTTCAGGTGTTGCTGCCACAGGGCAGTGGCATCACTAGGGTTGGTAACTCATCACCATCCACCTCCTCCATCGAGATTGTGGACAGGAGGATCTCTACCTTGTCTTGGCCGATGAGAAAGTGGAGAAATTGAGGTGAGAGGAGGGAGAAGGGGATGTGAAGGTGCAGGACTGCACAATGCAGCACTCAGCCTTACACACAGGCTGAGGGGATGAACAGTCCCACCCATGGAAGGGTGGGGGAATGACACCATGAGTTACCACACTTGGTGGCACCAATCCTAGTGATGCCACTTTTTCTGCCTCTATGGCTTATGGGTACAAATAATGGAGAGCAGGCAATAGTATCAGAGTCTTTCAGGAACAGAAAATGTCAAGCATCTCCCTTGGGAATTAGTTTTTGATGAGTGTTATTGACTTGGCTCCAAGTCGTCATCCAGAGCAGGATGTCCTTTATCTTCAGGGTTGTGACTGGGTTGTGCCTGCAGGTTCCTCAAGGAGCAAGTGTATTTTCTAGTCCACCTCCAGGGCACTTGTACTGCAGCACCTGGAGTAGAAAGATAACGTCTGCCAGGGGATGATGCTGGTAATTCAGTTGGCAGGAGTGAGGGACTCAGAAGCTCTCTTCACAAATCTCTAAACCAACTGGCCATGCAGATGCAGGAGCAGTGGCAGCTGTTTCAGAGGCAAAGGCCATTCATCTTCTGCCTTTTATTTTATTGTTTCTGGGGAACCTGGAAGATGTCTGCCACAGAATGTTGGCTTCCTGGGCACTCACTGGGGTTTCACAAAGGACTATGGAATGCGCAAAGTGCTTTCAGAAAGCTTGCATGTGGAAGATCAGGTACTTTTATGAAAAGAGCTCAGAGTGACTAGAGTTTTACTTTAAAGGAGCTCATAGAATGCAAAATCCCAAGCCTTCTGTTTCTGTTGACACTACTCAGCACAGGAAGGAGCTCTGGTAGTGTAGTGGTTACGAATCGGGCTATGAACCACAAGGTCAGCAGTTCAAAACTACCAGCTGTTCTGCGGAAGAAAGATGAGACTTTCTGCTCCCGTAAAGATTTACAGCCTCGGAAACCCTGTACAAGGTCGCTATGAGTTGGAACCAACTCCACAGCACATAACAACAACAACAACTCAGCACAGGGTCAGTATGGGTCAGAATAGACATGACGGCACTTTACAACAATAACAACTCAGCAAAAATCAGGCATTTAGTGAATAAGATATGAATTGAAGGAGTTCTAAGAACTGAGGGAGGATCATAGAAAAATATAAGACTTTGGATCTGACCTTCTGCTTAAGTAATGGTTATTTCACATAGGGAAGGCTAAGAGAGGCTTTAGTTATCCCTTGATAATCTAGATCCTCCCTCAAACTATTTCAAATAAACCTTTGCTGTTATTGTTATTCTTAAGTATTGTAGAGTCTGTTCCAACTCATAATGATCCAGTATAGGGTTTCCGAAGAGCAACTGGTGGGCTTGAACCACCAACCTTGCAGTTCAAGCCAATTTTGCAGTCATTGCATTAATCCACAGTGCCACACCAGAGCTCCAAATAAACCTTGTTGTTAGGTGCCATTGAGTTGGTACCGACTCATAGCACAGTGCTATGCACAGCAGAACAAAACACTGCCCTGTCCTGGGCCAACCTCACTATTGTTGCCACGCTTGAGTCCATCGATGCTGCCACTTGGCCAATCCATCTCATTGGGGGTATTCCTCCTTTTTCTGACCCTCCACCTTACCAAATATGATATCCTTCTCCAGCGACTGGTCCCTCCTGACAATATGCCCAAAGTCTGAGAGACAAAGTTTGGCCATCTGGGCCTCCAAGGAGCACTCTGGCTGCACTTCTTCCAACACAGACCTATTGGTTCTTTTGGCAGCCCATGGCACTTTCAATATTCTCCTCAGATGCGCCAAAAAAGAAGTGGGTATATAGTTAACAGTATTCAATATCTCCATATAGATGTTTAAGAGGTATCATGCCATGTTCATGTCCAAAACAGAATGTTTGATCTTCATTCTGAGCCTGAGCATTTCCAGTCTTCCTCATTGCAATTGACAGCAGCTGTACCCTTCTTTGTACAAACATCTTGGAGTCATTCCTAAGTGAAGCCAGGCCACTCTTTATTGGAGATCCTGCTGGATCTATCTTTAAAAAAAAAAAAAAAAAAAAGCCAGAATATAAAGGCTCTGCCATACTTTTACCTCTAGCACCTTTGTCACCTTCGCCTCACACCCAGCTTATTCAATAGTCTCCTGACAGACAACCCTGTTGCTGTCTCTGCTCAACCCAGTGGCCACAGTGAGTCTTAAAATGTTAAGTGAGATAATGCCATTCATCCATTATCTGGCATCCTATATTTTTCAGGGTATAAGACACATTCTTCCAATGTGCTCTATAATTCTCTATTCATTCTCTCTCTGGTGGCATTCCCTATCACTTTCCTTTTTCCCAATGATCCAGCCACATTTCCCAAGAACACCAGGCACAGTTAACTTCACCTCAGCACTTTTGCACTTGCTATTTTTCTAGCTTGAAACCTCTTTTCTTGGATATTTGCTTAGCTTAACTCTTCACCTTCTTCAGGGTTTTGGCTTAAGGTTCTCTCACTAGGCTGTATAAAACTGGAATTTTGCAAGACCAATGACTTGTTCATTGCACATACCTTTTTTAAACAACATAAAAAATGACAAAACACATCGACTTCACCAGATGCATAAACAGAAATCAAATTGACTACATCTGTAGAAAAAGGCAGTGAGAAAGCTCTATATCATCAGCCAAAACAAAATCAGAAACAGAAAGTGGAACAGACCACCAATTGCTCATATGTAAGTAAGACTGAAGCTTCAAAAAACTAAAACAAGTCCATGGAGCCAAAATATGACCTTGGACATATTTCATTTGAATTCAGAGATCATTTCAGGAACACATTTGATGTATTAGACACTAATGAAAGAAAACCAGAGAATTTTGGGATAACATCAAAATCATCATAAAGGAAGAAAGCAAAGGTCAAAAAGATAACAAGGAAGAAAAAAAAAAGACCAAAATGGATGTCAGAAGAGACTCTGAAAATTGCTCTCCAGCATAGAGATGCTAACACAAATGGAATAAATCAGGAGATAAAAGAGTTTAACAGAAAATTTCAAAGGACAGCTTGAGAAGATAAAGTCAAATATTATAATGCAATGTATAAAGATTTGGAGTTGAAAAACCAGAAGGGAAGGACACACTCAGCATTTCTCAAGGTGAAAGAACTGAGGAAAAAGTCAAGCCTCAACTTGCAATATTGAAGGATTCTTCAGGAAAAATATTGAATGATACAGAAAGCATCAAAAGAAGATGGAAGGAATACATAGAATCATTATAGTCAAAAGAAATGGTCGATATTAAACCATTTCCAGAGGTACTATAAGATAAGAGTGAATGGTACTGAAAGGTGTAGGACTGGGTTGTATTCTTACACCATATTTGTTCAATATATATGCTGAGCAAAAAATTCAGGAACCTCAATTATAGAAGAAAAACATGGCATCAAGACTGGAGACTCATTAACAACCTGTGATATGCAGATGATACAAGCTTGCTTGCTGAAAATGAGGAGAACTTAAAATACTTACTGATGAAGATCAGAGACTACAACCTTGTTATGGGTTGAATCTCAATGCAAAGAAAGCAAAAATCCTCACCACTGGACCAGTAAACAATATCCATATCAATGGAGAAAAGACTAAAGCTGTCGAAGACTTCATTTTGTCTCAGATCAACCATCAACAGTCATGGAAAATGCAGTCAAGAAATCAAATGATGTATTGCATTAGACGAATCTGCTGCACAAGACCCCTTTAAAGAGCAAAAATGTCAGTTTGAGGACTAAGGTGCACCTGACCTAAGCTATGGTCTTTTCAATAACCTCATATGTAAGCAAAAGTTGGACAGTGAATGAGGAAGACTGTAGAACAATTGATGCATTTGAGTTATGGTGTTGGAGGAGAATATTAAAAGTGCCATGGGCTGCCAAAAGAACCAATAGATCCTCGATAGAAGAAGTACAGCCAGAGTGCTCCTTGGAAGCCAGGATGGCCAGACTTCATCTCTCATACTTCAGACATGTTATCAGGAGGGACCAGTCACAGGAAAAGAATAATATGTTTGGTAAAGGAAGGTTGGAGGAAGACCCCATTGAGATGGACTGGTACTATGACTGCAGCAATGGGCTCAGGCATAGTAAAGATTGTGAGGTCTATCCAGGACAGGGCAGTGTTTCATTCAGTGGTGCTATGAGTTGATACCAAATCTATGGCACCTAACAACAATAACAATAATGGTTCTGAAGGAAGAAATCCAGTGTGCGTTGAAGGTATTCGCAAAGCACAGGCTACAGGAATTGATAGAATACAAGTTGAAATCTTTCAACAAACTGATGCAGCACTGGAGGTACTCGTTCATCTATGCCAAAAATTTTGGAAGACAACTACCTGTCCAACTAATTGAAAAAGATCCATATTTGTGCCCATTCCAAGGAGAAGTGACCCAATGGAATGTAGAAATCATTAGGTAATATCATTAATATTGCATGCAAGTAAAATTTTGCTAAAGATAATACAAAA
>NW_006408904.1:1199830-1212403 GCF_000296735.1 Chrysochloris asiatica
TATCAACACTCAAGAAAGCAGTAGTCAATAAATCAAATGACATATTACCTTAGGCAAATCTGCTGCACAAGAACTCTTTGAAGTGTTCAAGAGCAAAGATGTCAGTTTGAGGATTAAGGTGCACCTGACACAAGCCATGGTCTTTTCAATAACCCCATATTCATGTCAAAGTTGGACAATGAACGCTATATAAGGAACACTATTGAAGAATTGATGCATTTGAGTTATGGTGTTGTAGAAAAATACTAAAGGTACCATGAACTGCTAGAAGAACTAACAAATCTGTGTTGGAAGAAGTACAACCAGAATGCTCCTTAGATGCCAGGATGACCAGACTTCATCTCTCATACTTTGAACATATTATTAGGAGGAACCAATCCATAAAATAGGACATTATGCTTGGTAAAGTGGAGGCACAGAGAAAAAGTGGGAGACCCCCCAACTAGATAGATTAACATTGTGGTTGCAACAATAGGCTCAAGTGTAGCAGCAATTGTGAGGATAGCACAGAACCAGGCAGTTTTTGTTCTGTTGCACATACGTTTGCTATGAGTCGGAATCTACTCAGCAGCACTTAACAAGAACAACATCTTCTTTTTCTAACACGTATCTCCACCTCCTTCAGTTTATAGTTTACTTTTTTGTACTCCTCTCCCACTACTAAAGGAGCTCTGGTAGTTTAGTGGATTACAATCTGAGCTGTTAACTGCAAGGTCAACATTTCTAATCTACCAGCTGCTCCATGGGAGAAAGATGAAGCTTTCTGCTTCCATAAAGATTTAGTCTCGGAAACCGCATACTGGGTCTCTATGAGTCGAACAGACTCCATGGTACATAACCACCACCAACCACCATCCCATTACCAAGTTCCTTAAAGGCAGAGCTTTTTGCCTGTTTGATTTACTGTTCCATGGGACAGTGACTGGAACATCGAAGACACTCAACAAATACTTGTTGAATGAAGAAACCATATGCAACAAATATGATTTCATTCTATCTTTACAACTTTTCTAAGAGCTAGGTGTTAAATTGTCCCCACTAAAAAATGAGAAAACTGAGACATAGAAAGGTTATTTAACTTGTATCTAATTAGTAACTGTCACAATCAGATTGCAAACTCATAATTACCCACCTCCAAATCCATGTTCCTAAGCACATTGCTCTCCTCTGAAACACCAGGTAGCCAGTACTATTGGGTACCAACTCATTCTAGTTGTCTGGGACTTTCTTGGTTCTAGTGTGGTACTTGAGGATAAGCACTGTACTGCTAACTATAGGGTCAACAGTTAAAACCCACTAGCTGCTCCTTGAAAACCCTATATCGGATTGTTATGAATTTGAACTGACTCAACAGCACTAAATAACAACAGCACTGAAAATCCCATGTCTTGGGAACTCCCTGAATGCTGTGAAAACAAGGTCACTATAAGTGACAAAAGAATCAACTAGAAAAGAAATTTTTAGGTAGAGATGATATGTAGAGATAAAATCAACCCACATGAAACTGGAAAAGTCTGGTTTTTGCACTAAGTAGAAAAATGATCATAGTAAAATATCTTTTTCTTTTTAAAAATGTTTTATTGTGAATTATGTGATAGTTTACATAGGAGAAAATTAGCTTTACATTCATCCTATCGTATATCGTTTCATTGCCATGGTTACAATCCCCTCCATGCATCATCAACCAACCAAAGGGTACATAGCTAAAGCCTGCCCCCTGGTCATCAGTATACAGCCCCTCTCCCTCTCTGGTTCTAACTCTCCACATCTCTCCAGCTGCTCCATCTCTCCACACCATCATCTCTGCCTCCATCTCTGTCATCACTGTTTCTCTGAGTAGGGTTCCACACAGCGCTCTTCTCCCTTGATGGTCCCAGGGACCTCCGCTCCTGGACTGCAAAGTCAACCACTCCCTTCCTTTTGCTACAAAACATCTACCTTTACATTTCCAACCCTCACAGTCAGTCCTGATAGTAATTATTCACTGTGCCACATGAGTGCTATCCTCATCTCCTTTCATCACTCCCGCCCAGACAGATTGGATACTACTCCACACCCTCTGGATCTAGGTTCCCTCTTGAAAGCTTGTAAGCCAGTCGCTTCTTGCCTTTGTAGCCTGCCCATTTTAGGTAGCCAATGTCCAAGTTACCCATCCCTGTCTACCCTGTGTATAGAGGGGTGGAATGATCCTCACTGTAAAGATTTGTTCCCTCTAAAACACCATTTCCTTTTGATACAGTGACTTTATGTATTCCTTTCATCTTTTGATGCTTTCTGTATCATTCAATAATTTCCCCCAGAGAATCCTTCAGTAATGCAAGTCAAGGTTTGAATGTTTTCTCCAGTTCCCCCAGCTTAAGAAATGTGGAATCAGTTCTTCCCTTTTGGTCTTCCTTGTAGGCATATGGATGTTATCGTATCACAGACAACATTGTACTTCAGGATAGATCTTTAAATGTTCGTTTTTATGATGAATGTGACACCAATTTTCTTCAATTTGTTGTTCTTGGCATAGTAAATTGTGTGATTGTTATATTCAAAATGGCCAATACCAGTCCATTTCAGCTCACTAATGCCTAGGATACCTATCTTTATGCATTCCATTTCATTTTTGAAAACTTCCAATTTTCCTAGATTCATACTTCTTATATTCCATATTCTAATTACTAGTGAATGCTTGTAGACATTTCCCCTCATTTTGAGTTGTTCCCCATCAGCAAATGAATTTCCCAAATGCTTTACTCCATTTTTGCCATCACTGTCAACTCTACTGTGAGGAGGCAGCTCTTATTTTGAGTACTTTCCAACTTAAGGGGCTCATTTTCTGGCATTACAGCTGGCAATATTCTGGTGGTACTCATAATGTTTTCACTTTCTAGCAGTATATCTTATAATGTTCTGCTCCTATCCGTGAGGTTTTCTGTGGCTAAACATTCATAAGAAGTCTGCCTCTCCTTCTTCCCAGTCTGAATTTCAGCTGAAGCCTGTCCACCATGGGTTACCCAACTGGTGTTTAAAATACCTGTGGTATAGGTTCGGCATCACAGCAACACACAAGCCCCCACAGTATGACAAACTGACAGATAGTGGTGGTATTTTAAACATAGGAGAGAAAAAAAAAAAAATGCCAGCGATCTTAGGAGTGCCCTGAGCCTTTGGAGTTCCCTAGGATTATCTGTGTAAATAGCACAAAAGGAGGGATAGTGAATTAAACACAAACACAGCAAATGCATGTTTTAGTTTTTCCCTCACTTGATATTTAGCATCAAGTACAACAGTCCTGCCATCAGAGGTCCTCAGCACTTCATGAAATAACTCATGAAATACAGTCCAAAGCAAATTACTACTCAACCAACATAAATAAGCTATCATACTAAGAGATCTGAAAATTGTCCTCTGATTCCCCAGACACCCTGCCAACACACACACACACACACACACACACACACACCTCCTCTTCTTTCTCAAGCTCCAGAGAAATACAAAAATAAAATATAAATTCCCCTTAAAAATAACTAACCTCAGAGCCTAGGAGATTAGCCTCCAATTCTCTTTGGGAGTAAAGTCTAACTTCACTCAAAATTTAGAAAGCCAGAACTTAGCCCTTCCTAACTCAACCACATTTAGTTTGCTGGGTAAGTAGGAGAAGATGTCCTACAATTGCAGTTGAATTACACCAGAGTTTGTGCCAACCAGGTATACTAAAATGACCAAAAACCAAACCAGACTTGTCATCATCTCGTCAAACTCATAGTGAGCCAATAGAATAGAACTGCCTTAGGGTTTCCAGAGATATAGTCTTGACAGAAGAGACTGCCCCATTTTTCTCCCGCAGAGTGATGGATGGGTTCAAGCCAGCCAACATTTCAATTTGCAGTTGAGCATTTATTCATTGTACCACCAGGGTCCCTCCACTTACAATGTTGTGTTGGTGCTGTGAAGTGCTGTCGAGTTGGTTCCGAATCCATAGCAACCCTATATAGGGTTTCCAAGGAGCAGCTGGTGAACTTGAACCACTGACCTTGTGGTTCAAGCAACTTTGCAGTCCAGAAGGCTAGAAATCAGTTCTGGGTTCCACAGTGTTTTCTGAGGTGATGAGGATGAAAATGGTGGTGGGGGGCGGGGGGAGGAAGATGCTCTGGCACTCAGCTATGAACTAAAAGGTCAGTTTGAACTCACCCACTGCTCTGCAGAAGAAAGATGTGGCTGTCTGTTTCCATAAAGATCACAGTCTAGGAAGCAGTTCTAGCCTATCATACAGGGTCACTCTGAGTTGTAGTGGACTGGATAACAATGCTTTTTGCATGTTGTTGTTTTGTTTTGTTGGTATCAACATTAGCATACATTGACAGTGGGAAGGAGTAGAACTCAGAATTGTCTCCCAGTTTGTTCCCTTTCCTCCATTCTTCCCTATATCCCCACTACCCCTACTTACACACACACTTATTTTAATGTTGTTAGTGGCAGTGTGCTGGAATGGTGCTGTAAGATACGCACTGGACTGCTAACCAAAAGGTCAGCAGTTCAAACAAACCTAGATGATCCTGGTTCAAACCCTATACAGTGTCGATATGGATCAGAATTGACTAGACAGCACTTAAAAACAACAATAGTGAAGCTCATTGGAGTCAGACAGAGATGGATTCAAGTTCTGGATGCAGCAGTTACTATCTGTGTGAACTGGAAAGTTACTCCATTTCTGAACTGAAGTTTATTTTATCTGTAAAATAGGGAAATTTCTCTTCTGGTACAGTTGGGGATTGTCATGGGGTTATTGCAAGAACTTACATATAAAGTTCTTAGCACAGTACATAGTTAGATGTCTGAGTTAGAGGTCAGACAAGGTACTGAACTGCTCATCCTGCCAGCATCTCTTCTATTTTTCTCAATTCCTCTGTTCCACCCTGTCTGCTCACCTTTTCTCCACCCCAACTTTCACTCTTATCCGGGAGACAGGGTGAATTGATAGCTGCTTTATCCTGCCATTGATTCATTTTTTAACTTGGCTGTCTCACATTACAACTTTTAGGAATTTAACTAAAGATGAAATTTCAAATCATCACCTACCCATGTATTGTTTTGATTGTGGCTGGTAAGAAAGAAAGAAAGAGAAAATATGGCTATATGTTTTAAAAGCTCACAAGTCCTCTTAGGTTCCACATGACTCTTTGGAAAGAATTCTGTGACAAGTTAAGTGTAAATGAACCAGAAATGTAGAGATTAGATCCCTCCTGAAATGCTGCTGGGTGTGGAAATTAAGGAAAAAGCAAAGGCAGAATGAATGCTGAATTCTGGGAAAGGTTTGGGCTGGCTCAGCCCAGTCTCCAGGGTAACTTCTCAACCATGGAGTTACCTCTTCCTGGCTGAGGGGCAGCAGAAACGGTTTGATGGGGGGAGCTTTCATTCCAACTGCTCTTCCGGCAAAGCTCCTCTCTGGGGACCTCAGACTGGCACCTTTCACCATTGTTAAATTCACTTAAGATAAGAGCGACACCAGGCAAATGACAAGGGATGAGCCATTAAGGGATGAGCGGAAGCAGTGACTGACAGGCAGACTCTGTTAAACACTCAGCTGCCAGCCCCAACCTCGGCGGGAATCACTAAGCTGAATACCTTCCCCAACTCACACTGCATCCAACCCAAGCCCATGGGCCTCAGTCCTTTATTTCCCAGAGCCTTATCACCCAGGCCCAACCATCTGCGCCTCCGCCAGCCCCTCAACCCAGAAACAGCACCAGCAATGACAAGGAGATGACTGCACGTTGAAGGTGAGAGAGGCTGTCCTTACTCGGCTCTGGGAGGTGACTGTGGGGCTGCGAGCCCTGGAGCGTGGACTGAAAATTCACTCACCGCGTAGTTACGGGAGAGAAGATGAAGACTGAACTCAGCAAACCATAAAGAACAAATACTCTGTCAAGTCTCTTATCCTGTTGTATTTTTTGCTCCTAGTTTTAATCAAGTTGGCCATCCTTGGCTTATCTTGAGGGTCATGCACAAGAAGACCCACTGGGCCTCTTTGTTCCTTTGGATGTGTTCACAACATAAACCAAGTCATTGCTTGCATCCTACCTACAGCACTGGATCTTACTGAATTAATTGCTAAGATATTTGTTTGAATGTTATTAAGGTAATTTTTATTATTGGAGAAAATTTGAAAATTACCCCAAAAACAGAGAATTCAGTAACAATCGCATAGACAGTTGACAGTTGTTAGCATATTGCTCTCTTTCTGAAGTACCTGGTCACAGGAACAGAATGTATGGACTCAAAAGGGTCCCAGCTCTGCTGTGTGCTAATTCCTCTGAACTTTGATTTCCTTGTCTCTAAAATGAAAAGAAGTACAGAATGCATCTGATGGCGGTGTGGTGAGCATTAACGTGTTTAAAATGTGAAGCATTTACAAGAGGGCTCAGCATACTGTAAAAGCCTCAGTGAATGGTAGCTGCTATTATACACCAATTTCCAGAAGCCTGTGATGCAATTGCAGTTCCATTAGATCTGAAGTTCTCAGCCTGGGATGATTTTGCCTTTCAGGGAAAATTTGACGAAGTGGCAGAGTGGGTTTACACGTTGGCCTGCTAACCACAGAGTCAGCTGTTTGAGTCCACCAGCCGCTCTGCAAAAGAAAGCAGACACTTTCTGCTTCTATAAAGATGTATAGTCTCGGAAATCCTATAACCTTACATAGGGTCACAATGAGTCAGAATCGACTCGATGGCAGTAGGTGGGGAGACATATTTGGTTGTCCAATGGTAGAGTGCATACTATTGGCATCGAGTGGACAGAATCCAGGAATGCTGCTAAACAGCCTACAGAAAACAGTACAGATCATGGTAACCTCATGTGTTACAGAGCTGCATGCTCCATAGGGTTTTCTTGGCTGTAATCTTGAACAACAAATCTTTATGGAAACAGATTGCCAGGCCTTTCTTCTGATGCACAACTGGGTAAGTATGACCCACTAACCTTTAGATTAGCAGTTCAGTGCAAAACAGTTTGTGCAGCATAAAGAGCTCTGAACAGGCCCTATCCCTACACCCCATGCTAGAAAACGACTATGTAGCCTAAAATGTCAGTAGTGCCAAGGTTGAGAAACCCTACATTAGATGAACACACAAATTACAACAGATGCCAGCCCCCACTTGATCACTCTGGACTTCAGCTGCCACTTGGAGCTTGTCTTAATGTTTCCTGGGGGTGGGGGAGAGGTCCTGAGGGTCATGGTGTGTCTCATAGACCCTTGAGAACATGCCTCTTCTTTGTTCCTGTCTCCTTATGACCCTTGCTGCCCTCCATGAGATGGCTTGTCTGGCAGGCACAGCTATGCTCGCTGGTGCCAACCTGAGTCAGGGTGAGAGAGAAGTCTATGGAGCAGCTTGCTGCCTAGTACTTGAAGTCATATCCTGGGGTGCCCAGAGTCATGTAGACACTCTTCAGCTCTTTTCCTGAATCTCTCACTCAGTGGAAACTTAAAACGAGACCCTCTGGCTGAGTTGAGGGACACAATCCCTAACATTTAAATCCTCCTCAACTTCTTTCCCTCCACCTCCTTAAGTATCCCCCAAAATATCCTTTCTCTTCCTTCAACATAAAGAATAAAGATTACATGCATATCATCAGTCTTCACAGTTCATGCAAATAGATTCTCGGGGGCAACAAGCCAATGGTGACCGTATCTCAGCAATAGTCTAACTAGTATATGCGAACAGACAGACACATGACTTTTTGAAAGAAAATTGTGATTTTTACCATACACACTGAAGCCTGAATCTGTCACTAAATAAAATAGCACTAACATATTCAGATGTCATTATATTGTCTTCTACATCACAATTTCATTGACAGTATGAAATTCCATGTCATTGCTATCCATCTTTTATTAGACAGTGAGGATATTCCTCCCTCCTACTCCGAATTATAAGTAGTACAGCACTTAACTATCGTTATAAAGCATCTCTCCACATTTGCCCAATTATTTTCTTAGGGTAAATTTCTAAAATATAATGTTTTAAGGTATATATATATATTGTGCAAAATTTGATTTAGGAACTTTTTCTTAGGCAACAATGACTGATCATCATGAGTAACTCAGAATAGAAATACAATATCTGAAATGGCTAAGAAAACAAAATAGTCTAATTATTGGAATGTTCTAGCTAGCTGAAATGCCCATCCACCAATATTACATATGGAAGGGCTATTTCTAGACAACACATTTAACAGCAAATTGCAAAATTCCATCCGCCTCGTGTGGAGTTGTAGGATAAACACTTGACTGCTAACTACAATGTCGGCAGTTCAAACTCCTAGAAATCCTATATAGGGTTGCTATGAGTCAGAACCAATTAAATGGCATTTAACAACCACATGATAAAGAAACACAGCCCGAATGCTCTTTAGAAGCAAGGACTTTGCCTCACATGCTATGAACATGTTACCAGGAGAGACCAGTCCCTAGAAAAGAACACCATGCTTGGTACAGTAGAGGGTCTGTGAGAAAAAGGAAGACCCCCAACAAGATGGATTGACCCAGTGACTACAATAGTGGGCTCAAACAGAAATGATTATGAGGATGGCACAGGACCCAACAATGTTTTGTCCCATTGTGTATGGAGTCATGTGAGTTGGGGCCATCTTGATGGTACCTAACAACAATAACAATATGATCATCCAAAAGGTACTCACTGTGCTTCAGAGTCATTATAATCTCACTTCTCAATACAGATTTTGCAATGGCATATGGAAAAGCTCTCTCTGAATGGCAAAGGATCACAGAAATATAAAGGATTATTATCTCAATTTTCAAATTGGGGACAAACTATATTGACCTGGTTCATCAAGAAATGACATGTCTTGAAAGATATTTTTTAAATGAATTCCTGATTTCAACTTGTTTACAGGTCCTTTTTCTCTTCCTCTTAAAAGCAAAATAAAGACCAAGTAAAAATTCCTGTTGGGTCAGTGTTTTTTTTGTTTTTTTCAAAATGATTATTGTATTCCAGATGAATTGTGCTTAACTATAATCTTAAGATCTCAAAACATTGTTCATTTGAAATTTTTCTTCACTTTACCTCCAGTAATAAAAATGAGGATGAAAAGAAGAGGGAAGCATTACTGTGAAGGGAAAACTTATTTGGTACCACCCTGAATTCAACGATGGAGGAATCTGCATGCAAACCGTCACTATCCCTGAAAACCTGGCCTTGGGTAAGTCACTTTCTTTCTGGAACTTGTTTTCTTCAAAGATCATGAAAAGGCAGTGATTTTTAAAGTCCCTTTAAAGACTAACATGGTTATGAGTTTATGAACTGGAATCATTCCTTTTGACTTATTTGACATTTTGTTCTCTCTTTTTCTTGAAGAATGTTCTAGTGAGAGAAAACCATTTTCCTTATGTGATAGGATGTTGAATGAGACTTCTCTAAGTATCCTGGAATACTCACTGAAGCCTCAGAGCTGAGAACAATGGGTGAAAAGTAACCTCTCATTTTAAAGAGAGGAACTAGAGACAACATGCTTAATGAACACAAAGAAGGCAGAGCCTATGTGGCCGCTGTCTACCGTCATCAATGCCAAGCCATGAGCTGAAGACATGTCCCGAGATTCCAGTGGGTGACTGAAGAGTTTCACTGAAAGGAAGCTTTTAGACCAGTAAGGAGACAGATATTTCTTCTCTATTTCTGTTTCCAAGAATACCCTTTATCTACCCCAAACCAAGTGGTTGAGTCTCAAGAGAAATCCTACTACAGAGTGAGGCTGCCAACAAGAATTAGAGGAGAGTCTCTCACTTACCCACTGGATATTTCAGAGGTAGACTCCCTGAATGGTGCAAATAGTTAACACACTCGGCTGCTACTGGTAAAGTTGGAGGTATGCATCTACCTAGGGGAGCCTCAGAAGAAAGGTCTGGCAATCTACTTCTGAAAAATAAGCCACTGAATGCTCTATGGAGCGCAGTTCTTTTCTGACACACATGGGGTTGCTATGAGTAGGAATCTCACCAATGGTAAGAAGTTATGGATTGTATTT
The DNA here is from genome assembly GCF_000296735.1 of Chrysochloris asiatica. Taxonomy (NCBI): domain Eukaryota; kingdom Metazoa; phylum Chordata; class Mammalia; order Afrosoricida; family Chrysochloridae; genus Chrysochloris; species Chrysochloris asiatica. The sequence continues at coordinate 1,209,860 of NW_006408904.1, forward strand.
GAATTATTTGAAGGGAGGTTTCATTGGACCATTTAATACCTAAGAGGAAGTATTAATGAATCAAATAAACCTATTCTTAGTATTTTAAGTGAACAAACACTATAGGATCTGCCCGAGATTCCATTAAGGAGATGGAAAAGGGTCTAACAGTGTATTTCATGATGGTGGCAGACCTCTCTTGAGTCAGCATTAAAATGACTTCAAAGTGCTGAGAATTGATTCTTTGTTCAAAGACTACTATTACTTGTTTTTGTGTTTTTATAGCTGAGAAAATTGAGGCATGGGCAGTGAATGATCCTTTGAAGTATATGCTTCACTTTGTCACAAATCCCAACAGTGTGCAATTTTTGTTTTCATATATATCTTTATGTGTTTGTGGGTTGTTTTTTTTCTTCATTTCCAGATGCTGTAGGATAGTCACTGAACTGCTAACCCATCAGTTCAAACCCATCAGCCACTCCTTGGGAGAAAGATCAGACTTTCTATTCCCATAAAGATTTACAGATTGGTAAAGTCTATAGGGTAACAACGATTGTGAAGTTGATACAGGACCTGGCAGTGATTCATTCTGTTGTGCATAAGGTCACTGAGTCAGAACTGATTGGCACCTAACAACAACAAGAGAGCTCTGGTAGTCTAGTGGTTACGAGTTGGGCTGCCAACCTCAAGGTTAGCAGTTCAAAACTACCAGGTGTTCTGTGGGAGAAAGATGAGGCTTTCTGCTCCCATAAAGATTTACAGCCTCAGAAACCTGAGTTCCTCTGAGTTGGAACCAATTCCACGGCATATAACTACCACCACCAACACTATCAACAAACCCTATATATTGTTGCTATGAGTCATAATCAACTTGATGGTGGTGGGTTTGGTTTGTGTTTGGATTACTTCAATAACCATAATATTATTCTAAAGTATTAACTCCATGTTATTGCTATTAAGTGCCGCTGAGTCAGTCTGACCCATAGTAACCCTGGATACTGTTTCTGAGGCTGTAAATCTTTGTGGGATCAGAAAGCCTCATGTTTCTACAGAGCAGCTGGTGGATTTGAACTTGGTGATTAACAGTCCAGTGCATATCCTATAGTTCCACCAGTGCTTCTATTAACTCCATGTTGTTGTTGTTGTTAAGTGACATCGAGTCGGTTCCGATCCATAGTGACCCTGTATAGGGTTTTGTAGGAGCAGCTGATGAATGTGAATCGCACACCTTGTGGTTCACACTGACTTTGCAGTCCAGTGCATTAACCCACAGTTCCATAACCACACAATTCAGTCACTGTCATTTCTTCATTAGATATATAGGGAAAGTTTATGACAAGATGGTGAGAAAAATCTGTCCATCATAAAATGCATTTATATTTTAACCATAAAACTGTCACTTCCAGTGGATTCCATCTTCAGATATATAAGGCATTTAACAAATAAGAAATGAATATTATTTATATAGTTATATGGAGAAAGATGAGGCTTTCTACTCCCGTAAAGATTTACACCCTCGGAAACCCTGTACAGGGTCGCTATGGGTCGGACCCGACTCGATGGCACTTAACAACAACAACAACAATGTAGAAAGAAATTTGCACTTTTCAAAGAAATAGCTTTGTACAATGGGATTTGTAGAAATGCATGACCTTTGAAGCTGGGACAGACATAGATTAAGAGGGCAAGGTATTTAGTCTCTCTGAACGTCAGGTTCCTCATCTGTAAAATGGGACTTTAATGTTTTAGTTCATTGAATTGTAGAATTAAGTAAAATCATATATATCACACACCTCTCTCTCTGCTCATTAGTCCTGAATACAAAAATAGAGGTTACCCTAACTTTTATTTACTGTAGTTTTAAATGTGTGTGTGTGTGTGTGTGTGTGTGTATACCTTAACTGGATTAAAAAAATTATAAAAGTAATCGGTAATTTGTGTTACGAGTCAAAGAGGCATGCTGTTGTTGTTCTTGTTGTTAGGTGCTGTTGATTCCCAGTGACCTTACGCACTACAAAACAAGACACTGCCTGGTCCTGCACTGGCCTCACAACCATTGCTAAGCTTGAGCCCATTGCTGCTGCCACTGTGTTAATCCAGTTTCTTGAGGGTCTTCCTCTTTTTTGCTGACCTTCCACTTTACCAAGCATGATGTCCTTCAACAAGGATCGATCCCTATTGATGACATGTCCAAAATGTGGCCATCCACACTTTGTTCTTCTGGCAGTCCATGTAGTGTTGGTGTTGTTGTTAGGAGTCGCTGAGTTGATACTGACTCAAAGCGACATTATGCACAACAGAACAAAACATTTGCCCAGTTCTGCACCAACCACACAATCATTGCTATGCTTGAGCCCATTGTTGCTGCAACAGTGCCAATTAATCTCATTGGGGGTCTTCCTCTTTTTCATTGACACTCCACTTTACCAAGCATGATGTCCTCCTTGATAATATGTCTAAAGTATGTGACACAAAGTCTGGCCATCTCATAAGAAAGATTCTGGCTGTACTTCTTCCAACACAGATTTGTTTGTTCTTTTGGCAGTCCATGGTATTTTAATATTC
>NW_006408904.1:1214698-1223099 GCF_000296735.1 Chrysochloris asiatica
CCTCTGTGGCTATGTCCTTGTCCATAGGCTCAAGTGTCCTCAGGTCTCATCATATTTTTGACCAACCAGCCCTTCTTCTTCTCTGTCTCATATCCAGGTCCACAGGAGTCTGTGGACCGTGGCTGAACTCAGCCCATTTCTTCATTACTGCCTTTGCCCCTCTTCCACCCACCAGTAGACCAACATTAACACCAGCAAGCTTACATGCCTGCTCATGTGTTCCCTTTGAGATTCAGTCTTAGAGAGGGGTTTGTCTTGAAGGAACTTGATTGCTTGCCTTGATGGTTTCCCAGTGAACAACTTGCTTATTCGTGTAGTAGCCAGTCATACTGATATTTTTGTTTTGGGGTTTTCCTGATGCTCTTTCTTTGAAAATGTATTTTATGTTGCTCTGCCTGTTCCAGGCTGGTCTGCTTGTCCTTTCCAGTGGGAATGTCCCACCCCAGAAGGTTCTGGATAGGGCTCAGGATTCCACTTAAGGTCGTATATGCTGAAAAGGCTCCACAGGAGGCTTATTTCACTGGGCAAGTTCTAGAACCCCTTTTAGGTATTCCAATAAGTTATAGGCTGAAGACGGGCTTACAAGCTTTCTGTAATCATGTTTCCTGAAATTCCTTTCTATCCAATTCAAGTTTCAATTTTACAATAGTAGGAAAGGGAAACAATATACATAAGACAGTCAAGCATCTTAGTATTGTTTCCCCTTTTCAAACTCTGCCTTGATCCCTGTATCACAGAGCCCTGTTGTTCCAAGTTTGAACATGCATCACTATTTACCTCTGTCCCATTTAGCCTATGCAAACCTGTCTCAGTGTTCCCCTATCTACCTTGTTCTTCCACCCCCTCCTACTTCTTGTTTATTGCCCTCCCCAAATCCCAAATTATGATGTGTCTATCCCCTACCCTGTGCTCTACCATCACCTCCCTTCACCTCTTCCAAACCTCCCACTCCAACCCCGCCAGTACCTTCTGTCTTCTTTTGATACTTTCTGTAACATTCAATATTTTGCCCATTTCGTTGTTGTTGTTGTTAGGTGACATCGAATCAGTACCGACTCATAGCGACCTTATGCACAGCAGAACGAAACACTGCATGATCCTGGGCCAACTTCACTATGGTTGCCACACTTGAGCCCATTGATGCTACCACTTTTCCAATCCTAAGATCTCCCTGGAGGTCTTAGAGCCCCTCAATATTTCAAGTTGAGGCTTGAATTTATTTTTTTTTTTCAGTTCCTTCAGTTTGAGAAATGCTGAGCGTGGTCTTCCCTTTAGGTTTTCTAACTCCAGATTGTTGCACATTTCATCATAATATTTGAGTTTGTCTTCATGAGCTGTCCTTTGAAATTTTCTATTCAGCTCTTTTACCTCCTCATTTCTTCCATTTGCTTTAGCATGTCTACACTGGAGAGCAAGTTTCAGAGTCTCTTCTGAAATCCGTTTTGGTCTTTTCCTTCATTGTTGTCTTCTTAATGGCCTTTTGTTTTCTTCCTGTATGATGTTTTTGATACCATCCCACAATGTTTCTGGTCCTCTGTCATCTAATTCACCAAATCTGTTTTGATGCTCTGGGCAATGCTCTCTAAATTCAGATGGAATGTGTTCAAAATCATATTTTGACTGTCATGGACTTCTTTTCTTCAGCTTCAGCCTGAACTTGCGTAGGAGCTGTTTCACAGTCTGCCCTTGGCCTTGTTTTGACTGATGATATGGAGCTTTTCCACTGTCTCTTTCCACAAATGTAGTCAATTTGATTTTTGTGTGTTCCATCTGGTGAGATTAATTTGCATTGTTGTCTTTTAATTAAAAATGGCATTTGCAATGAAGAATTCATAGTCTTGAAAAATTCTATCATGTGATGTCCAGCATCGTTTCTATCACGGTTATATTTTCCAATTACCAATCCTTCCTCTTTGTTTACAACCTTTGCATTCTAATCACCAGCAACTATCAATACATCTTGATTGCATGTTTGACCAATTTCAGACTGAAGATGTTGGTACAATTCTTCAATGCCATCATCACTGGCTTTACTGTTTGATGTGTAAATTGGAATAATAGTTATATTAACTGGTCTTCCTTGTAGGCATATGCATATTATCCTATCACAGACAGCATTGTACTTTAAAATAGATCTTTAAACATTCTTTTTGATAATGAATGTATGCCATTCCTCTTCAATTTGTCATTCCTGGCTTAGTAAGCCAGGTCAGATTCAAAATGATCAATATGGGGTCATTTAAGCTCACTGTTGCCTGGGATATCAATCTTTATGTGTTCCATTTCATTTTTGACAACTTCCAATTTTCTTAGATTCATACTTCGTACATTCCGTATTCTGATTATTAATGGATGTTTACAGCTGTTTCTCTTCATTTTGAGTTGTGCCCTGTCAACAAATGAAGGTCTTGAGGTCTTTACTTCATTCACATCATCACAGTCAACTCTACTTTGAGGAGGCAGCTCTTCCCCAGTCGTACTTTGATTGCCTTCCAACCTGAGGGGCTCATTTTCTGGCACTATATCTGACAATATTCTGGTTCTTTTCTTAATATTTAAATATTCCCTTTTCTTGTGTTATCTGTGTTCTACTGTTCTCTTTCTTCCTAGTCTTTCTTAGTCAGGAAGTTCATCTGAAACCTGTCCAATATGGCTGACTCTTGTTGTTGCTGTTAAGTGCTGTTGAGTCAATTCTGACCCATAGCGACCCTGTAGAGGGTGTCCAAGGAGCAGCTGGTGAGCTTGAACCACCGACTTTGCAGTTCAAATGGCTTTACAGCCTGGCGCATTAACCCACAGCACCACATCAGGATTCTACTAGTATTTAAAACACCAATGGCATAGCTTCCAGAATCACAGCAACCCACAAGTCACAACAGTGTAGTAAACTGACAGATGAGTGGTGAGGCAGTCCATGGTACTTACAATATTCTTCTTCAGCAATATAACTCGGATCCATCAGTTCCTCTTTGTAATACTTATCTCATTGCTTCCAGTCTTAACCCAATGTTAACATTTTTTTGGGGGGGAAGGGGCTATCCTCTTACATCTTGCTTTTTGTTCATAACTTAAATCACAGTGAATCAGACTCAACAACACTGTCTTGACTTTTTTGTTGTTGTTGTTTGTTTGTTGGTCTCACAAGTTCTCTGTCTTTGAATTAAAGAGTGCAGTCTTAGCACTTCTCTATTGCTTGTTGTAGTGGGAAATATTTGCATTTTCCATCTCTGACAGGTTTCTGCCTTACACAATCTCCAGCTTTCACAAGGTTTACTGTTCAAGTATCTTTTCTACATTCTTGTGAAAATGGTTCTTTTTTACTTTAAAAATACATTTGGACACTTCTCAGGTGAATACATGTGGATGGTCATGTTTATTATTTCAGTAGTTGTGTACTGCTCTGTGTAGAACTGTCCTCCATAGTGTTCTCATGGTTGTGGCCTTTGGAAAGCAGATCCCAGGCCTTTTTCCCAAGACACCTCTGGCTGGGTTTGAACCTCTAACCTTTCAGTTAGTAGCCCAATTGTTAATCATCTGCACCACTTAGGGACTCCTCCATATAAAGGACAATTCTGCTCTGAAACACATCGTGTTGCCATGAGTCAAACTGAGTCGTGGACAAATGGTTTGGTTTTTCATTTCCATGCTCCATAGCCTAATGTTTCAGTTTCATTTAACGTCTCCGTTTCATAGACATCAATTTGCTTTCAACTTTTTTTGAGTCCCACAGGATGCTATAAGGAGCACCTGCATGCAAGAATCACACACATTGGAGTTTTCACTTCCTAAATCTAGAATCCCCCAAAATGGAATGCTTAGGCAGAGTGTGTGCACTTTAGTGTCAGCAGTTATTGACTTATATTGTATATATATTGGGTAAATTATTTTGAAATAAAACAAAACAAAGCAAACCAAGAAACAATGGAAGAAATAAAGTGCAGTGAATTCTTTTTCAAAGCAAAGGCACCTTTTTAAGTAACAAATTCCAAGCCTTTCATTTACCTGTTTGGTAAATTCAAAATGTCAGAGATTGCTTTTTCGTAGATTGAGGCAAATTTTCCAGGCCAGAATGGGTGTGGTAAATGGCTCAAGGGGCGTTTAATAATGCATTGTCAATTTAGTTTCCTAGGCAGGGTTCTGTCCTCAGAATAATTTCTTTCCCTCTGGGCTTTTGCCTCTGAGTAGGATGCAAGCTACTTTCTGGATTGGAAACCTTTCTTGATATCACCTTGCAAGACCTTCCTGTTTAGAACAAATCCAGTCTCTGGGTCATTTTCTCCATGTCACAGACTGTCAGCCTTTCTCTCCCATCACTCCTTATTACTTACTGGTGTTGGCTGAGATCCCAACATTTTTATCTCTTACAGAGTTGGAAGCTTGGGCAGCTTCCATTCTTCTCTTTTTCCTTTAGTTTCACTCTCCACCTTTATCACTCTCTGCCTTTTAGGGAGATGCTGCTCATGAGTCTCAGAATTGTCTGCCTCAGTAAAACTCTTTGAAGACCTGCCTGACTCCCAGTAATGGTGGTGTTAATACCACCAGGGTCAATGGTGGGGGAGGAGGAATCTTCATTTGACTTTGAACAGAATACAATGCAAGTTCAGTCATGGAAATCAGGGTATCATAATCAAAGGAATCATCAGAAACCATTGTCTGTGTGGGGAAGGTATAATCCCCACTGAATAGCTATCATCTTGTCTAGATGGTCTGGTGAAAGGAGATGGGGATAAGATGCTTATGATTCAATAGTGAGTAATTGTTATCATGACTAATTGTGACTGTCACAACTGTAAAGGTAAAAGGTTTGTAACAAAATTGGGGGAGTAGTTAATCTTACAGTCCAGAAACAGAGGACCCTAGGACCATCAAGGGAGAAGAGCACAAGTGGAATGTGGGACCTCATCCAGAGAAGCAGCAGCACCAGAGATAGAGGCAAAGATGGGGACATGGAACAAGGAAGCAGCTGAGGACTCTAGATCCATGGAAAGAGACAGGCTGTGTGCTGGTGGCTAAGAGGCAGGCTTACAGAGTGTGCTCTTTGGGTGTTTAAATGATTATATATTCCTGAGTGTTTTTGTGTACATCTCACCCACCAAAACACACACACACACACACACACACACACACACACAAACAGAGGGGATAGAAGCAAATACTGTTGAATGATGATGCACAGAGGAGAGAATAATCACTGCAATGAAATGATGATTGTAAAACTGATGCTTCCCCATTTAAATTCATATCACTCAAGTCACAATAAAACCTTTTAAAACAAAACAAAACAAAACAAAAAAATCGAAAAACCATTGTCCTTTCTGACTTCTGTGATCGTGAGGACCTAATATCTGGAAACTGATGTCTTCTTAGTTTTACTTTTAGGATAACAATTAATTAAAAAATTTTGTAATTTCATGAGTGCTCTCTATGCTCCAATTCTGGGTAAATCACTTCCTGCACATTATCTTTTTTAAATCCTAACAACAAAACTTTACTGGTGAGGAAACTCATGCACAAGGATGTTAGGTAACTTTTGCAGAACACTGCAAAAGTCATAGATGTAAATGGCAGAATTTGCTTTGAATCTAAAACCATCTTCCTCCAAGTTAGGTGGTGTTATTATTGTTAAATGCTGCCGAGTTGGTTCTGACCCATAACAACCCTGTATAGTATTTCTGAGGGGCGGCTGGTGAGCTTGAACCTCTGACCATGGGGTTCAAACCAACCTTGCAGTCCAGCACATTAACCCACAACACAACAGAAATCCAAAACAGGGCTTGTTGTTGTTTTTATGTGCCATGGAGTCGGTTTTGACTCATAGCAACCATGTACAGGGTTTACGAGGCTGTAAATTTTTATGGGAGCAGAAAGCCTCATCTTTCTCCCACAGAACCGCTTGTAGTTTCGAACTGCTGACCCTGAGATTCGCTGCCTAATTCGTTCGTAACCATTACGCTTCCAGAGATTCTAAAACAGGGCTAGTGTAGGCCAAAGTATCTTGAGAATTAGTTATATATACAAAGTTTACTATGGTACTGCAGAGGAGCCACCCAGCTTAACTGGAGAAGGAATTAAAATGGCTTCTGATACAACATGCAGTATGTTGGCTCTTGAAATGAGTTTGGTGGACAAGAGGACTAGTGGGGAGTGAATGGTGATTATTCAGATAGCTGGGTAAAAGCAAAAGTATCAAATGTTTAGCAAGTCTATACATAGCAAGTCTATATGACAGGTGTTTCAGTGTGGTCGTGAATGGTGCCATATTAGCAAATTAGGTAAGACTTGGAAGATGTGGAGGAGTCTGAATTGATACAGAAAATTGAAAAACAAAAAAACATTAAAGGGCTTGATGAAAGTGAGAAGATCAAATCTACATTTTCAAATGAGTGCTGTTGTTTTTTAAGTGCTCTTCCATATCAAGTGACCTTGTGGTTAGTAGTCCAGTGTTTATCTTACAGCACCACACCAGTACTATTGTTGTTGTTAAAGGCTGTTAAGTCAGTTCTAACTTATAGTGGCTCTGTATAGGGCTTCTAAGGAGGGACTGGTGAGTTTGAATCATCAGCCTTGCAGTTAGCAGTCCAGTACTTAACCTACAGCACTACACCAGTACTCCATAGCACCAGAGGGCAGAGTTATGGATGACACATTCAAAGAGGATGAGAAGGGAACCAATGAGCCTATGAAGAAGTGCAGGATCTGACAAAGAGGTGGCAATGAGGAAGGAGAAGAGGGAATAGGTTTGATTTCTATGTAACAGTTAGAGTTGACAGAATTTGGCAATAATCTGGATGTGGTATGGATAGAAAATGGTCCAAATTCCTAGCTAGGCACTCTAGTAGATGAAGAGGAGAAAACAGAACCTATTCTACCTCCTAAGCAGCAAACTCTAGCTGCAAGGTCTTTCTTCCTATATTGTCTTGAAAATGACTATCCTTTAACATTCTCCACATGGGTGTGGAGCTTGTAGGACAAGCACTGGACAGCTAACCACAGGGTCAGTGGTTCGAACCCACCAGGTGCCCTTTGGAAACCCCGTACAGGGTTTCTATGAGTCAGAACTGACTCAATGCACTTAAGAACAACAACACATGAGTCTTAGTCGTGTTCTCCATCATTACAAAGAGCAATCAGCATTATTTTTAGATGCAGAAAGTTGCAAGAAAATAGAGACTCATACTTGATAGACTGCTTAATATGTCAGCTTTTATTGTCTTTCCCTCTCTCTGTACTTACATGTTTGCCTTGAGCTCCTAGAAAAATAAGAATTATATAACTCCAAGGGTTCACGCCTATGATTATACTTCATATCTGAAAAACAGGGTTGCCCTGCTGAGATTTTGTAAGGAAGAACCAAGTAAAAGTTCAGCATGTGTTTGCATGGAAAGGCAATGGATAAATTGTGAAAAAAGTAATGTAGCCCCATCCTTTCTCCCACCTACTGGCCTTTTCATTGCTGGGTGTTATATGTATTACCATTTATTCCACCGTAATGACGAGGAGACTGACTGCAATTCTGTTCCTGATACAATACTCAGTTTCACAAAAGCCCCTGGGATGAGAGAATCAAATATAGAATTTGCTGAAGGGCACAAATATCAGCATATTCAGCTATCCAAATCCAACCTAATGACACTTGGTTAAATCTGGGATGTCAAAGACACCATTCATCCTCAATGACAACTGATACTGATTATTTATTTTTCCTGTCAGGACCTTTTAACAAAGGATGAATATCCTTTGACTTGGTCATTTACTAAACTTTACTCTAGGAAGATACATGAAGAATGAAGTGGTTTTGTACAGATTCACAGCTTGTGAAAATTATACCAATTGCTGCTAGAACCAACATGTCTCTTGCTTAAGGAAGCTATGTAAATTCTTTTCTTTCTCCCCAGCAAAGTTTTCTTTAAGTTGCAAAACATATTGTTCATGTCTTACCTTAATAGGGGCAAATTTACATATTTCTCATTATAATATTAAGCCAGCATCATTTAAAAAATACATTAAGAAATAATTGCATTTAAATACAGTCCTAATAAAACATCTGATGATGTTTATGAAACAGTTATATTTAGTGAGGGTATGGTATTGCCATGTCTCTTTTCTTCTTTTATAGATGTTGTTGTTGTTAAGTGCTGTTGAGTTGCTTCTGACCTATAGTGACCCTGATAGGATTTCCGAGGAGAGGCTGGTGAGTTTGAACCACCTACCTTGCAGTTCAGCGCATTTACCCACAGCCATACCAGTACTCTCTATATATATTTATATGTATATAAAACTGCCAGTTCAGCGTTTCAAACTCACCAGCCGCTCCTCAGAAACCTTATCCAGGGTCGCTATGGAGCAGAACCAACTCGATAGACAGCACTTATTCAGTACCGACAATGCACAACAGAACAAA
>NW_006408904.1:1223247-1231420 GCF_000296735.1 Chrysochloris asiatica
GACTGGTCCCTCCTGACAATATGTCCAAAGTATGAGAGACGAAGGTTGCCCATCCTGGCCTCCAAAGAGCACTCTGGCTGCACTTCTTCCAACACAGATCTGTTGGTTCTTTTGGCAGCCCATTACATTTTCAATATTCTCCTCCAACATAACTCAAATACATCAGTTCTTCTACAATCTTCCTTATTCACTGTCTAGCTTTTGCATGCATATGAGGTTATTGAAAATACCATGACTTGTGTCAAGCATACCTTAATCTTCAAGCTGACACTTTGTTCTTCAACACTTTAAAATGGTCTTGTGCAACAGATTTGCATAATGCAATACGTTGTTTCATCTCTTGGCTGCTGCTTCCATGAGTGTTGATGGTTGATCCAAGAAAAATGAAGTCATTGACAACTTCAATTTTTTCTCCCTTGATAAGAATGTTGTTTATTCTTATATATATTCTTTAATGAAAAAAGAAAACTCCACACAGCCAAACCACAAACTATAAAACTTACCAAGCTCATATTGCTAACTCTTAGCTAAGATGATAGGACATAGGAAGCCCAATACATAACTTCCTGGACCACCAATAATTTACAGATGTCCCAGAACCTCCTTGTTAAAGAAGTCAGCCTGCAGACGTCGGGTGAAAGGAGAGTAGAAAATTGACAAACTGCAGCACAGAATGTCTGTAAATTAAAGGAGTTTGCTGGGAGCCATATTCATGCCTTAAATGCTGAAGCTGAAGGGAAACGATCTTCTAGAACAAAGGAAATAACAGATTTGGAGACAGAGTATAAAGATACAAGGTGCTAAGCAAAAGCTTTGGACCTCCTTGTTCATCTCTGTTCAAAGATGAGGGGTAAGCAGTAAGAAAATAAACCTGGGCATAAATAAATGAAATGAAAATTTTAAATGGGAGAACAAACATAAGCAACATATTGATGGAAAACATTCATTACAAGAGGAATATAAATTAAATGTGGAAGTGTTCAGACAAAGAATTGAGACAAAGAGTTCTCCACAGTCTTGAAGAAATTATGGACAAGAAAATGCCTCATAAAAAGAAACTCGAGTAAGAAAAATAAGGATTCCAATATATTATGAAACAATGAGTGAAGATGGAAAGCTAGCTAAAGAGCTAAGGAAAATATAGAAAAGGAAAAGAACAACATTATAAAATAAAACACACATCAGAAGTATCAGAAATACTAACAGGACTTAAACACAGAAGTTAATTATACAAAATAAAATGGAAAAGAATGAACATGAAAGTGATTATAAAGAAGTTGATAGCTTTGAAAGAAAAAGGAGCTGAAAAGAATATAACAAATAGGATCAGGAAAAATATTCAAAGATGTGACAAAAGACAATGTTTCTGAAAGAGTTGAACTTGCAGATCAAAATTTAATACTATTCTCCCAAGGGTATGTGTCTTCAATTATAAATGAGTACATATTCGGCATTATCAACCACTTGCCAAACTTATGCTAAGTTTTATTTATATAAATTATATATACAAATATCATGTGTTGCATAATTAAAATGAATGTTTATTCAAAGTAAACAACCTTAAACATGGAGTATGTCCTTAGCTGAGAATCCCTGGAGAAAGAGTCATATCCAGAAACAGCATTAGGAAAGGGGGAAATGGAGGATAGATTTGTAAATCAAGAGATGTCATCGCTGTCTCCTAATTATTGTTTTTTGTTGTTGTTGTTAAGTGCTGTCAAGTCAGTTTTGTCTCATAGCGACCCTATTTGGGTTTCTGAGGAGAGACTGGTGGATCTAAACTTCTGACCTTGCAGTTAGCAGTTCAGTGCTTATCCTACAGAGCCTTACCAGGACTCCTTAACTAAAATACAGGTTAAATTTTTTTTAATGTAAATTTTGCATGTGATTTATTTAGTTGCCTTTTTTTGTGTGTTGCTTCTGTTGTGTTTTAGTTTTAGGGGCTTGGGCAGAGCTTCTTAGATAGCTGAGTAGATTTTTTTCCTATCATGGTGCTGAGTTTAGAAAATCTTACCCATCCTGTTATTTTTTTATTAAAATGAGTCCATTTGAAATTCACCTTGAAATTGTCTTTCCAACTAACAGACTAACTAGCCCAGCATTGTACAAACTTATTTGTTTATTGCCACTCTATCATAAGCAAACTTCTTATGTATACTTGTGTCTCGTTTGAACTTTATAGATTTTAAAATAATGTCACAGACAGGATCTTTCTAACCAATGATTATTAAGTTTGGCAGATGTTGAAAATGCATTCTGATTATACAAAATATTCTCTTTAAGGTACAGACTGAAATGTGTAGGGGTGTCTGTAACATACTTCAACAAATTTTTTAAAAGAATACAAAGTGAAACCCGTATGGGAAAACGTAATGGCTGCTGAAGCTAGGGAACAGGCAATGTTGTATTCTGTATTTGTAATCATGGCTGCAAATTTTAATAATAAAAACTTTTTTTCAAGATTAGATTGTGATCATATAGCTACTATCTTAGATCCTATGCCATCCAAACAATGGAAACCTGTTTTTTTTTTATCTCAACTTATAACTTTTCATTTGGGTTTAGACTTTTTCTAAGTTACGGAGTCCTGGTGTGGTGCTGTGGGATAAAGCACTGGACCCCATGTCAGTTTGAACTACAAGTTTGGCAGTTCAAACATCCCAGCTGCTCCTCAGAAACCCTAGTCAGGGTCACTATGAGTCAGAACCAACTAGCCATACTTATTATGTTTCTATCAACTTATAATCCTTCTCAGCAACAAATACATGTATCTAAATTTAAAATGTAAGATGATGTCTTATGACCACAAGTTTTTATAGTGATAAAATAGCAATTGAATTATTTTATAATTATTATTACACAATTGATCAATAGAACAAATTATATTAGATAATTTCTGATAGGTAACAAATTAAAAATTAAAGTTTTATTGAAGGTATATATTTTAGTAAAAGAAGAGGAGGATAAGGAGCAGTATGAATTCATGTGGCGTAGATAAAGAAGTATGTATATGATCTTACCCCAGAAGCATGTTAATTTTTCCACACTATTATCGCAGACTCTGAAGGGATCTAGATTGTATGGATATTTCAAGATCATCATGTTCATCTACTATGTTGATAAAAATCATGTTAATTTGGGCAAATGAGCAAGAAGTAGCAAGTATGTTGGGGGTCTTGGGTACAATACGTGTCTTCAGATGGTAAGACATAAAACCTATGAGTGTTGACCTACCATATCAATGAACGTTTTAGAGGTCTAGTGTGTGGAGTATGTTGGGAATTCCTTTCACAAGCAGAATGTCAAGTTGTTGCATCTCATACCTCTGTAAAGGAATCACAATGCATAATAGGCCTCTTTGGGTGCATATTCCACAGTAGGGAAAACAGCTCTGACCATTTATCAAGTAAACATAGAAATGTTTCTGTTTTCAGTGGTTCCAGAGTAGGACAGGGCTCTACAGACATTTGGGGTTATAGTGCAAGCATATAACCATTTGACTTAGCAGTCCCCATGATTTTTATGGGTACCTGGTGTGTGTCAGTGTAAGGTAATAACTGTATTGCTAAACACAAGATTAGTGGTTCAAACTCACCAGCTACTCCTTGGACATCTTATGCAGGATCACTATGAGTAAGAACCAATTTGACAGCACTTAACAACAACAAAATGAGGTGCTGGTGGCCCTGTAGGAAAAGCACTGGACTGCTAATACAAGGTCAGTAATTCAAACCCATCAGCCTCTTTGAGGCAAAAAGGATGAGGTTTACAGATTAGAAACCCTACATAGGGCCACAGGTGTTGGACCTGACTCGACGGCACCTAACAACAACAATGATACACTAGTGAAAGCACTTGGTTACTAATCAAAGGATTAGCAGTTTGAATCTACCAGTTGTTCCACAGAAGAAAGCTATGGCAGTCTTCTTCCATAAAGATTATAGCCTTAGAGACAATATGCAAAGGTTTTTAACTGTGTACACCATGCCATACTATAGGTAACATTGTGAAGAATGGGTATCCCAGAACACTTAATTTTACTCATAAGGAACCTGTGCACAGACCAAGAGGCAGTAGTTAGAATAGAACAAGGGGATACTGAATGGGTAAAAAATCAAGAAAGGTGTGCAGCAGGGTTATATCCTTTCACCATACTTATTTGGTCTGTATACTGAGCAATTAATCTGAGAATTTGCATTATATGATGAAGAATTTGGCATCAGGATTGGAAGAAGATTCATTAACAACCTACAATATACAGACGATACAATATTGCTTGTTGAAAGCAAAGAGGACTTAAAATATTTGCTGATGAAGATCAAAGACTAGTTTTCAATATGTATTGCACCTCAGTGTGAAGGAAAAAAATCCTCACAACTAGATCAGTAAATAATATCATTATAGAGAAAAGATTGAAGTTGCCAAATACTTCACTGTGCGTGGGTCAACAATGAACACTCATGGAAACAGTAGTAAACAAATGATGTATTGCATTAGGTAAATCTGCTGCACAAAACCTGTTTATTGTGCTCAACAGCAAAGATATCCATTTGAGGACTTAGATATGCCTGACCCAAGCCATAATATTTTCAGTAGCCTCATATGCATTGCATGTGAAAGTTGAACAATGAAAAAAGAAGATCATAGAAGAATTGATCCATTTGAACTATGGTATTGAAGAAAGATCTAAAAAGTGCTATAAACTGCCAGAAGAAACCATAAAGTTGTGTTGGAAAAAGTACCATCAGTATGCTTCTTAGAAACCAAGATGTTCTATTATACTTTGGACATGTTATCTCAGAAGGACATGGTACTTCGTAAAGTAGAGAATCAGTGAAAAAGAGCAATACAGCCAGCAAGATGGACTGGCACAGTGGCAGAAGCAATGGGCTCAAACATAGTAACAATTGTGAGGATGGCACACAATCAGGCAATGCTTTGTTGTATATAGATAGGGTCGCTATGAGTCAGAACCGACTTGACAGCATCTAACAACAACAGGGTTACTACCATGCATTGGAATTGAATTGATGGCAATTAGTTTGGTTTGTTGATTTTATAGATGGCAGGGAGAAAAGATGCTCTGTGTATTTTATGGTAGGCCTCAGTGAGAGAATTACAACATATACCTGCAAAGTTCTGAAGTTCTGCCTTTCAAAAAAGCTGTGGGGTACTGCTAGGATGTAATATGAATGGAGTAGCTGATCATGGGATTTCAGGTGATCGTGTAGCGAGACAGCCTATTAGGAGCTGGAGTCAGTCAGATCCACAAAAGTTTTAAACCGGGTGGACCAACAAGTTTTCCATTGTAAGATGCAAGTATTATGTGCAGGATCAGACACGAGCATGACCTGAGGGCACAAGTAAGCTGTATGAACAGGTGACCAAAACTTCCATGTGATTCTCTATTGTTGCAAGGCTGCCTTTCCCTCCTCTCACATATTTTGTAGTTTGAGGGATCCCTTATAGTCAGATGACTGAGGAGACATGTGAGTGCATGTCAAAATGAATGGTTGCTGTATTACAACTCCTGTCTGAAATGCTCTGAAAGAAAGTTGTGAGGGAGAAATCCTTCCAGCTGATAAAGCTTTGAGTGATCTGCAAGTCAACCCCTTTGCGTGGAAAGAGAAATGGCCTGAGCTAAGAACATACAGAGACTCAATGGCAGTGGTGAATGGTTCAGCTTATTGGTCAAGGGCTTGAACAAAGAGTGAATGAAAGATCAGGAACAAGGCTGGCTGGTCACTTTGGGATCTCAGCAGACAAAGGAATGAAACAGAAGCAATGTTGTTGTTGTTGTTGTGTGCCGTGGAGTTGGTTCTGACTCATAGCAACCCTGTACAGGGTTTCCGAGGCTGTAACTCTTTATGGGAACAGAAAGCCTCATATTTCTCCTGTGAAACAGCTGGTAGTTTCGAACTGCTGACCCTGAGGTTCGCAGCCCAATTTGTAACCATTGCGCTACCAGAGCTAGATCCTGAATAGAAGGTAATATTGCTGTTACCAGTTGGGGTAGGGAATTATATGTTTGGAATTTGGGTAATCCTGGTCATTATGCCCTTCTCAATGACAGTTATTGCATTTCCTCATTTATTGTCAAAACTTGACAAGCAAAGAACAAGAAATACTCCAGTGGGTCACATTTATTCTGTGGTGAGGAAGAAGGGAACAATCACTATGTATTGGGGGTGGGGAAGCAATAGCACAGCATATTGGCCAGTATAAGGGGCTTCAAAGAGTTCATGTAAAACTATGCCATTATCTTTTAATTCCGCTTTTCCAAAAGCTTTTTAAAGCCCCCATTGTATGTAAGTTTTTAAATGAAATTCCAGTTAACTGATACTACTTTCTGAAGTTCTTTAGAAACCAGTTGCCATCAAATCAACTCTGACACCTGGCAATCCCACATGTGTTCCGTAGGGTTTTCAAAGGCTGATTGGAAGGAGCCATTGGAAGGAGATCGCCAGGACTTTCTTCCAAGGTACTTTTAGGTGGACTCAAACCTTCAACATTTGGGTTAGCAGCACTTGTACCACCCAGGGAGTACTTTAAGGCCCCTTTTACAGATGGGTGTTCTTGGCAATGCCTGACAGATCAGCTTCAGCATAATATGCAAAGGTAAGTAAAAAAGTACTGCTACAAAATTACAGAAAGATTCATTAAACAAAAATATCAAATGTGAACTTGCTTTACAATACATCCTCCATCTAGGTCTATATACTTCTGGAATTGGTGTTTCTATTTCTCTAACCTTTTCCTGAAGAATTCTGTGCTCTTTGATTTTTACCACGTCGAAATGGCAGTTTTGATATCCTTAAGGGACTCAAATTGTGTTCTTTTAAAATATTCTTTGAGTTTGGGAACAAAAAGAAGTCTGAAGGGGCAAGATTGGGGCTGTAGGATCGATGGGGTAAGGTTTCCCGACAAAATTCTCATAGAACAGTCCTTGCTAGCCTCAAAGAATGACCAGGTACATTATCATGATGGGAAAAAATTCATTGGTGCAATTTTTCTGAACTTTTTTTTCCAACAGTGCAGTTTTAAATTAAAAAAATTTTTTCCATAATAAGTTCCATGATTCTCCTATGCCCGTTGAAAAAAATCTGTCAAGATTATCCCTTTGGAGTTCATAAAACCAGCTACCACAATCTGGCTTCTCTGCATGGACATTAACTGGCCCACCAGATCCCTTCAGAAGCCGTTGTTTTGTTTTTTGTTGTTTATTTTTTAAGGCACCATAACAAGATTAAGGAGTCCTGGTGTGGTACTGTAGGATAAGCACTGGCTGCAAGGTCGATTTGAACCACAAGGTCGGTAGTTCAAACTCACCAACCCCTCTCAGAAAACCTATACAGGGTTGTTATGAATTGGATCCAACTCGATGGCACTTAACAACAACAACAATGAGATTAAGCCAAGCACTTGTCAGCAGCCATACACTAATTGCAAAGCCACATTTCAAGTTTCAACAGCTTTTGTTTGGGATACACCCTTGTATGGAATGCTAGTAGCAATACTTTTTGACTTACCCATGTATATGTGATATCATTTTTTTCTGAGTTGAAGGCTATGGCTACACTGTACTTAAAACTACTTCTAGGTCATTCTCCTGCCTCTACCTCAGGTTGGTCCCACCCAACCCTGGCAGTTCCTGGCAGAGTCCTCTTACTCCATTGAAGGATTTCTTACCTACACACTGTCTGCTATGCCAGGATGCTCACTCTATGGACAGTTCCCTTCTCATGTTACATGGCCTGTCATTCATTCCAATAGCACATGTTCCCACTGGCAGCAAGACAGTCAAGCACAGAGCAGACCCTATTCAACCTGACTTTTGTATCTTCAGCAGATTTCCTGTTGAACCTGCAGGACTTTAAAAAAGTCAGTTCTTGGGAAAAGCGGGGTACGGAGGGGACGAATGGTTTGTTCTCCACTTTAACGATTTCATCTTTTTATTATTTTATTTTACTGCTGTGCAGATGCCTCTGTGGATGCCATTTAATGTAACCCTTACAGTAACCATCTTGACAGTTCAGGAAAAGGCTGTAAAACTTGCTGTGTTTTGTTTGAAAGCTTCTGGCTCCCATGTGTAAATCATAAAAAAGGGAGAGACCCTGGGTGAAGTAAGAGCTCAGAACCTGAACCTGCCTCCTTAGATGCGGCTCCCATGTGT
>NW_006408904.1:1231550-1235745 GCF_000296735.1 Chrysochloris asiatica
TTAGATGCGGCTCCCATGTGTAAATCATAAAAAAGGGAGAGACCCTGGGTGAAGTAAGAGCTCAGAACCTGAACCTGCCTCCTTAGATGCGGCTCAAGGTCTACCTTACAAGAGCAGATGGGGAACCTGATATTGGCAGTTATGAAACATTCTCCAGGTCTGTTATCTACTTCAAACCTCTACTGCCCACTCCAGGCTCCCATCAACACAGGTGTCCTTGAGCTGCTAACACGGCATCTGAAGGGCTGAGCACCGTCTTCTCAGGCTGGCGAAGAGGCTTGGGGAAAGTTAGCAGAAACCTGCGAGGTATGTTGAGAGTAATCTTCCTTTTTTCACACTCACTCCCTTAGCCCTTTGACACGAAGGTCTTCAGTGGTCTTTTGACTTTGGGAAGCTACGACTTCACAATATTATCTGATAAAAAGCTGGTATTTGGAGTTTGTTAGCAAGTTGTATCAAAGTTGCTTTTGGTCTTCCCTGATGGAGTAACATCAACTTGAACACACACACACGCCTTTTTTCACATGATTGCCAGCCTCCCAGAACCTCTTGGGGCTGGCGAGACCACATATAAAAATGCTGTTCTTGGAAAGGGCTGGACATAGGCCAGACTTTGTGAGGATAGGGTCTGGAAACAGGATAAAGTTTAACAGTTGGGCTACAGCAGGTGCCAGTGATACACCTGTAACCCATCTGATGCTCAATGCATTGATCTACAGTGCTTTTAAATCATTCTCGAAGCTTTTGAAAATGTGTTTCTTGCCTAAGTTGCTTCTGGTTTTATATTTCAGAAAGCTAACGTGCAAATCTCTCTGTATATACCAATGACTGTGGCTGCTATGACATGCTAAAAGAATGTGGGCTCTCGTTCCTGAGTAGGTTTTAGGTGGGTGAGGCCAGGGGCAAAAGTGGTGGTAGAATGGAGGAAGGACAAATGTACACAGCCCACTGCCTTTCCCTTTCTCTCTCTCTCTCTCTCTCTCTCTCTCTCTCTCTCTCACACACACACAGAGGATGCTGCACACACCATTCATCCTGTGCGTCCCACTACCACCTCCAGCCTACAGAGTCACTGGAAATTAGACACTAGTGAGTGTTGTATTCTGCAAGAGAGACAGGTAGAGTGGGAGTAGGAATCAGGCATCCTGCTACAAATGATGACTTTAAAGCCAGTTATGTAGTTTGGAGTGCAGTCTTTTGCTATTTAATTTTTCATGTCTTTATGTTTTGTCTGCTGACCCTGCACTCAACTTCCTGAGGTTGGCAATCTGTGATATCTGTCTCTGTAGCACCACCTCTGCCAAAGCAGGGCATAAAATTGCTGGCTGTTTTCATTTGTATACAAATAGTATCAGGCCATATGTGGAGGAGAGACATAGAACTTGCCCCATTTATCCCAAATATGGGAGTCTTGATGTGGAGCTGCAAGTTCAGCAGTATAAACCCACCAGTCATGCTGGGGACTGGCCTTGACATAGGAACTTTGTTCACGAGGAGGGGATACCTGGTGGCGATAGGGATAGCAAAAGAGACACCCTGAAACCAGAGTGGATGCTGGACTGGCAGCAGGCAGATCCTGCATTGCAAACATCTCAGCCATAAAGGCCGTAATATCCTGCATAGCGAACATCTTGGCTAAACAGGCAGTATGGTTGCAATGCTAGACTGAGCCCCCTGCATGCTGTAACGCACGCCTTGACAGTCATAATGCACCTGGATTCGTTCTGTGCCTCCGTTTTATTTAGAGGAGGAACCATACACAAAGCTGGGCAGGACTAAGACAAGTTACAGCTATCAATCTTACTTTTCCAGACATTCAGGCAGCTTTACATAGTACTTCGCAGGTTCGAATCTCACAACCGCAACTTGGTTTCTCAAGCTTAATAAACATAACTTTTAGCACCTAGCCTCAAATGGAGGGAGGAAAGGGAGGATTCCCATTGTGCAGCTGCCCAGCCAAGGTTTTCAGGAAAAGAGGCCCCGGGGTGAATGGGCTGCACCTGGAAACACTTTAGAGAGGGCAGCCGCCCAATTGAATGCATTCTCTGAGGGAAGAACTTTGCCTGTTTGGAATTTTACAGTCTTGGCTTTTAGGAAAATATTACATTTATCTGTGGATATCAAAGGCTTCATGTATGCAATTAATAAATATAACTGAACACTAAGATGAAAAACAATTTACTATGACTGCCAGGTGGCTAGTGTCTGTTCCTCAGAGCCTACAGCCTGTATGGTCTGCAACACTCAGGCCCACAGGGCCTAGAACTCCTGACCAGGTCTGCATGGTCTGCAACACAGTCGCTCCTCAGAAATCCTATACAGGGTTGCTATGAGTTGAACCTACTCGACGACACTTAACAATAATGTCCCAACTATGATCTGTCCCAAGACATATATAATACTTTCTAAGTATCTTAGTTTTCTACAGGACTTCAAACAGGCTCTTTCTGTTTTGAATCTTTCCCTCCACTGAAAATTTGCATTTCTACTTCAGATATGCTGAATCAAAGTCTACATTTTAGTAAGAACAAGATTTTTATGCATACATAAGATTCACCAGGGGACCTTGTTTAAATTGAGATTCTGTTTCAGTATATCTGGATTGAAAATGCAAATTCTCAGCAGGGGATTAAACCTGGAATGAACCTATTGGAAAGGCTGGTTTCCTAGAAGGACTGTAACAAAAACACCACAGAAGGTGGATTTCAGGGAGAGGCTCTAGGGGCAATCTGTTAGCAGTCTGCGTCTGAATTGCTCTTGTTCTTCCCTGATGCAGTAATATGAACATGAATACACACACACACAGAGCCTTCTTCACATGATTACCAGCCTCCCAGAATCTCTTGGGGCTGGCAGTACCATCCATAAAAACGCTCTTCTTGGAAAGGACTGGACTTAGGCCAGACTTTGTGAGGATGAGGCCTTTCTTGTCTCTTTCAACTTCTAGTAACTAGCAATCATTGGAGTTTCTGGGTTTGTAGATTCACCTGCCTCTGTCACCAGGTAGCATCTATTTCCCCTTTGGGTCTGTTTCTGTGTCAATTTTGCTTTTTATAACCCAGAAGTGATTAAGTTTAGGATCCACCCTATGCTGGTATGATTTTGTTGACATTGTTGTTGTTAGGTGCCATCGAGTCGGTTCTGACCCATAGCAACCCTGTATAGAGTTTCTGAGAAGCAGCTGGTGAGCTTGAATTGTCGACCTTGTGGTTCAAATCAACTTTGCAGTGCAGCGCATTAACCGTAAGCGCCACACCAAAGAAAAATCCTATTTCCAAACGGAATCACATCCATAGGCATAGGGGTTAATAGTTCAGGGGACACAATTCAGTCCTAAACACTGAAGGTCACTTTTTCAGGCAGGGGACTGGGGGTGATTTCTTGGAATCATAGAGAATTTGAAGAGATCTCAAAGCTCATTTTATCTAAGTCCCCTCTTAACAGTTGAGAAAATTGTTATGCTTCCTCATCTCTGCTTTGCACTCATTTCATTTAATCCTCATGAACCTTGAAGATGGGTACTGTTACTCCATTCTATGAGTGAGGAAATCAAGTGTCAGAGAGATGTGACTTGCCCAGGGCCACACAGATGTTTAGTAGTGGGGTCAATCTGTGACAAAATAAGATATACTAGGGAGCTTCAAAAAGTTTGTAGAAACATTTCATTATCTTTTCATTTCATTTTCCATAAACTTTTTGAAGACCAAATATATATTATGCATTTTCTTTCATGGGAAAGTTTGTCTTTTACGATGAGATGGTATCTTCTCTATATTTTTAGAATTTAAAGTTCCTTTCTGTATGAAATTATAGTAATAATAAATGGAAGGAGGTGGTTTATGGACTTGCTTGGCCAAATAAAACACTGATAACAGCATGCCAGTCCTCAATGTTTTCATAAAATAAAAATTCTGAAATCTGGGAGCACACTGCTACATAATGGCATTTATATAGCTGCCAGCAATGTCACAAAGGTGACTGGAAGATTCTTTTTTTTTTTTTTTTTTCTTAAATGTTTTATTGTGAATTATGTGATAGTTTACATGGGAGAACATTAGTTTTACATTCATTCTTTCGTATATTGTCTCATTGCCATGGTTACCATCCCCTCCATGCAATCCTTCCCCATACCCCCCCAGGTCTTCAGCACACAGTCACTCTCCCTCTCTCGATCTAAAGTCTCCAGCTGCTCCAT
>NW_006408904.1:1236367-1237389 GCF_000296735.1 Chrysochloris asiatica
TGGGTATTATCTGCAAGTGTGGGTGTTCTTATGCATATGCCCTCTCTTCTTATCAGCTGGGTGCTTCACTCTCCACTCTAGTCCTCTGTGGCTATGTCACTGACTCTGGGCCCAAGTGACTGGAAGATTCTTGTAAGTATTTGATGCACCACTGTATCAAGCATCCTTCATTACTCTATCCATGTTCAGCACCATGGGTAAAGACCTGAAAAACCTTCTACACACCCTGCTTTCACTATGGGGAAACTGCAAGTCCTAAGAATTCCATTGGAGATCTATGAGGTTGGGAAGTCTTTTGGCTAGACAGAAGTCTGTGACTGCTTGTCTATTGCAACTAGTCTTAGGAAGTAGATGGCCTGCCTTGGTTCTTTATTTGACTGTTCTGTAGAATAAGCATTGGACTGCTAGCTTCAAGGCTGTCAGTCCAAATCCACCATCTGCTCCTCAGAAACCCTATACAGTGTTACTATGAATCAAAAACAATTTGATGGCACTTAACAACAACTAACTTGTCTTAGACTGGGTTCTCTAGAGAATTAGACTGAGTTCTCTACAGAAGCAAAACCAGTGAAACTTATATAGGTATGAATATATATATGTGTGTGTATGTATATATGTGTATATATATATATGACTTATATATAAAGTAAAACATATCAAAGAAGTGGTTCACAACTGTACTGGTGGGAGAGTCCCAAGTCCTGGTCAGATGAAGCAAGATTGGCAGACAGATCTCACAGGCTTGCAGGTTCAGCAGGCAGATAGGTAGGCAGATGAGGTAGGCAGACAAACAGGTAATAGTGCAGGCCACTGGCCCAAGTCCAAAGAGCTGCAGATTAGAGCATGAATCAGATACAAGATCCAGACCCAGCAGGAAGTCAGCAAGTTTTGCCTGAGTTTTCATCATATTGGAATCAGGTCACACCCCCAAGGAAACATCTTCTCAAATGATTAGCTGTTTATAGCCAATCATCATATAGTTAACCATACTGTAGGTTCAAGCTGGACTCAGAAGAGGCCGT
>NW_006408904.1:1237971-1242276 GCF_000296735.1 Chrysochloris asiatica
CAGTCAAGAAATCAAATGGCGTATTGCATTAGGCAAATCTGCTGCACAAGACCTTTTTAAAGTGTTGAAGAGCAAAGATGTCAGCTTGAAGACTAAGTTGCACCTGACCCAAGCCATGGTATTTTCAATAACCTCATATGCATGTGAAAGCTGGACAGTGAGTAAGGCAGACCATAGTAGAATTGATGCATTTGAATTATGGTGTTGAAGGAGAATATTGAAAGTGCCCTGGGCTGCCAAAAGAACCAATAGATCCGTGATAGAAGAAGTGCAGCCAGAGTGCTCCTTGGAGGCCAGGATGGCCAAACTTCGTCTCTCATGCTTCGAACATATTGTCAGGAGTGAGCAGTTGCTGGAGAAGGCTATCATGTTTCGTAAGGTGGACGGTCAGAGAAAAAGAGGAAGACCCCCAAAGAGATGGATTAGCCAAGTGTTAGCATCGATGGACTCAAGCATGGCAACAGTAGTGAGGTTAGCCCAGGATTGGGCAGTGTTTTGTTCTGCTGTGCATAAGGTCGCTATGAGTCAGTACTGACTCAATGGCACATAACAACAACAACAGTGAGACTTGCTTCCATGTAGACAGTGGGTGGTTTCAAACTGCCAAACTTTAGGTTAGCAGCAGAGCACAAACTGCTTGCAACTCCAATCTCCTCATACATGCTAAATGCTTAGTAACTGTTAGTTTCTGTCTGCTTTCCACATATAATTATTTTCCTTCTTTGTCTGTAGGGGTCAAAACAGACACACAAACTAAACTGTTGTCCACTGCCATTGAGTTGATTCCAACTCATAGCAACTCTATAAGGGGAATAGAACTGTGCTTCAGGATTTCTGAGACTGTAAGTCTTTGCAGAGCACACTACCTCATCCTTCTACCATGGAGTCGCTGGTGGGTTTAGCAGCCCAACAATTAGCCCATTGTAGCCCTAGGGTGCCCCCTCTAAAGGCAGTCCTGGGCAAATAAAAGTGAATCGTCTACTCTTTGGTGACCTAAAATGCTGGTATATTATCTCTTGGCCCCTTGGGTTCTTCTAGTCAGAAGAAATGCTATTTGATAATCAAATTCACACTGAGTAGCATACAGTTTATGAGTAGAGGACAAGGCTTAAGAAGAAGAAGAATTCTGGCTGTGGTATTGCAGGCCCTAGGGTACGGCGCTCTGGGGACATGGCAGTCCTGGCTTCTCTGTAGGTCTTGTCTCCCTCCACATGGGCTGTTGGCCAGTCCTGGTGCTAGGCTTGGGGTGGGCACTGCCATCTCTACTGTCATGGCTCATCTTTCTCCTGCCCTGTGCACTTGATGTTATAGCTGATACCTGAGATGTCACATTCTGACACAAGGGGTGATGGGGTCAAACAGGGCAGGGGTGGGGATGAGAATCTGGCATTCACAGTCAGGTACATGTCAAACCAAATTCCACTCATGATCAGGTGTCAAGCTTTGGCCTGTAATGACCTGGATCAGAGTGATGTATTGAAGTCAAGTGACAAGGTTTGTCTGGCTGGGGCTTATCTGAAATGACATGCTTCCAGGCAGGTCCCAGGGTTCAGGATGGAAGCAGCTGGGACAAGGATGGGTGGGAGATAAGAGGTGGCATTTATCCTTCTTTGTCATGTCCTCAAATTTACTGATAGTGTGTGCTTACCGACATCTGAACAAATACTACTTAAGAAAATAGGTTATTTTGCTTTATTCTGAGGCTCCTATGTACATGGAGACCACTAGCTGTCACAAAGGTTTCTTTCAATAGTGGTGAGTCAAAACATAGCCAATAACCCAACAGCAAGGGAAAGGTCTGGCTAGGAATAAAGAGGTGAATTTCAAACAAATGAAAATTAGTGAGGCAGAGTGAATGATATTCAGCAATATGGTTTTGAATTCAGACAGAAGTGTGTCTGAAACCCTTTACTAGTTGAATGGCTTTACTCCATTCATGTCATCATCGTCAACTCTACTTTGAGGAGGCAGCTCTTCTGCAGTCTTATTTTGAGTGTCTTCCAACTTGGGAGGGGCTCATCTTCTGGCACTGTGTCTGACAATATTCGGATGCTATTCAGAATATTTCACTATTTAAAATTTTGGTGATATTTGACTGTGTTACACTGCTATTCATAAGGTTTTCAGTGGCTAAACGTTCACAAGTAGTTTGCCTCTACTTCTTATTCTGTCTTAATCAAGAAGTTCAGTTGAAACCTGTCCACCATGGGTAGTCCCGCTGGTATTTAAAATAAATTGGTATAGCTTCCAGCATTACAGCAACTCACAAGCCCCACAGTATGACAAACTGACAGACAAGTGGTAGATTTCATTGGTATACTCATGGTATACCATTAAGTATAATCGTGCTTCATAAGGTTACAATGACTAATGTTTTGGAAGTAGTTCACTAGAGTTTTCTACCCAGGTGTGTTTGGATCAACTCAAACTTCCAACCTTTCAGTTATCAATTGAGCACCACCCGGGTCTCCTCAGTATTAATATGTTATTGTATAACTGCCCTTAAGATGGCCTTCAACTCATGGTGTCTTCCTTCATCATCTCCATGATGAGCTGTAGTTCACACCTCAGTATTATTATAGTTGCTTCTATTCTATTGCCATTTTGTGGTTGCTGTTGTTGGTAAGTGCCATTAAGTTAGTACTGATTTATAGTGCCCAATGCACAACATAAAAAAACACTGCCCAGTCCTGCACCTATGTCACAATTGCTGCTATATTTGAGCCCATGGCTGCTGCCACTGTGCCAATCCGTCTAGCTGGGGGGCTTCCTCTTTTCATTCGACCCTCCACTTTATCAAACAATATTTCCACTTTTTTGTTGTTGTCCAGTGTTATCAAATTGGTCCCAACCCACAGCGACCCTATATAGGGTTTCCAAGGAGCGGCCGGTGAGCTTGAACTGTACCTTACAGTTTAAACCAACTTTGCAGTGCAGCACATTAACCCACAGAGCCAATTATTATGATTTTTTGTTGTTGTTTTGTTTTGCCATTTTGCAAGATATATTATCTTTTAAAATTAAGATTATAAGAGAATAGCAGAAAGGAAGAAAGGAAGAGGAAACCTAGTGGTTGAGCAAAGCAGCTTATTTCCTTGGGGTTATTTCATTCTGCATGCTATGCCATAGGTAATTTTAAAATAAATTCTACAAGGCTCATAAAAACTTTTATAGGAGTATAATTTTGGTTTGTGGTAACTTGAAAAACAGATTAACTGAAGTATGGGCTATAAACATTAATACAAGGACTTGCATTCCCTTGAGTGGGGAGGGGGTTGTACAATGACAGAAAAGTGATTTATCAGGGACCTCCAGAAATTCCCCCTTCTTTCTCTCTAGAACATGTCATTTGCTCCAAACCAATGAATGCTGGGTAATACAAGCAGTGTGTCAAGATGCTCAAACAGAAAAGGACAACTTGGAAGTCCAAGTTCAAGGAGAAAAGGGAAATTTCCCTTTGATCAAGAGCTTGCCCATATGATTTTTAAGTGTTTATTGTGAATTGAATGGAAGTTTACAGGACAGATCATCAGCTTTACATTCAAGAAATCATATTTTGTATCATTGCAATGATTAAAACCCCCTCAATGTACCATCAGTCAACAGTATTTAGCTCTATTACCCCCCCCCTTTTTTTTTATGTACACATACAAAACAGAAAATATAATTTTGTTTGAATGTCCAAGGGACACATTTTACAAATCAGCCTCCTGCCTGCAAGCACATAGACTTTCTCAGTCCCTGGGCCTAGAGTCCTTAGCTGCTCTCTCTCTATGTCATCACTTCTGCCTCTGTTCTGATTAGGACCCCACACTCCACTCATGCTCTTCCTTCTTGGTGGCTCCAAGTCTCCTGTTCCTGAAATGAAAGATTAACTACTCCCCACTTTAAGTTACACATCTTCTATATTTAAAGTTATGACAATCGTAATTAGTCTCGATAACAACTACACACAGTTGAATGGTAAATCCTATCCCCATCATCCCCCACCCCCTTTCATCAGACCCATCTGGAAAAGAGGAAAACTATTCAGTGGGGATTCTACCTTACCCCCTTTGTTCTGAAACTAAACAGAAGTGGCTGTCTTACAAGTTTTCATGAGTGTGAAACTAAGCACACTCATGAAAACTTGTAAGCCAGCCACTTTGTGACTTTATTTCATTTTAAAGTTTTTATTGTGAATTGGGTGAGAGTTTACATGGGAGAACATTGATGAGTATAAACTCATCGTTTCATTGCAATGATTACACTCTCTTCCGTGCATCATCATTCAACAGTATTTGCTTCTATTCCTTCTGTTGTTGT
>NW_006408904.1:1242911-1244620 GCF_000296735.1 Chrysochloris asiatica
AGTTCTGATCATCAAGCCATCGAAGCTAGGTCAAATGAGTACTATCTACAAGTTCTTGTGTGTCTTACCTCACTTCATATCAACTGTCCTTGTCCAAGGGATCAGGAGTTCCCAGGTTTCACCACACTTTGGACCAACCAGTCCTTCCTGTTCTCTCTCTCATCTCCAGATTAAAGGGAGTCTATGGAACGTGGTTGAACTCAGCCCATTTCTTCCTTGCTGCCTTTTCCCCTCTGGAGTCCTGGTGTGATGCTGGGGGTTAATGTGCCAGACTGCAAAGCTGTTTGAACTGTGAGGTTGGTGGTTCAAACTCACCAGCTACTCCTTGGAAACCCTATTCAGGGTCGCTATGGGTCAGAACTGACTCGATGGCATTAACAACAACAACAATTTACCAGTAGACTTATGTGGTGCCAGCAAGCTTACTCGTGTGCTCCCTTTGAGTTTCAGTCTTGGAGGGGAGTTTGTCCTTAGGGGACTTGATTGCTTGCCTTGATGGCTACCCAGTGAACAACTTGCTTGTTCTCGTAGTAGCCAATCAGACTGCGATTTTGTTTTGGATTTTTTCTTCTGGTCTTTCTTTCAAGAAGTATCTTTTGTTCCTTTCACTGCTCCAGGCTGGTCTGCTTGTCCTTTCAAGTGGGAATGTCACACCTCAGAAGGTTTTGGATGGGGCTCAGGATTCTACCTAAGGTCCTATACACTATAAAGGCTCCGTAGGAAGCATATTTCACAGGGCAAGTTCTAGAACCCCCTTTTCAGCATTCCAGTCAGTTATAGGCTGAAAACAGGCTTACAAGCTTTCTGTAATCATGTTTCCTGATATTTCTTTCTATTCCACTCAAGTGTCTATTTTACAATAGTAGGCAAGGGAAACCAACATTAATAAGACAGTCAAGCATCTTAACATTATTTCTCCTCTTGTGCCCATTCATACTATGCCTCGATCCCTGAATCACAGAGCCCTGTTGTTCCAAGGTTGAGCATACATCATTATTTACCTCTGTCCCATTTAGCCCATGCAAACCTGTCTCAGTGTTCCCCTATCTACCTTGTTCTTCCATGCCCCTCTTGTGTACTGCCCTCCCCAACACCCAATGTGTCTGTCGCCTACCCTGTGCTCTACTGTCCCCTCCTTCTCTCCCCTAGTAACCAACAAAGCTTTTTGTTTTGTTTTCCTTTTAGTATGGGTATCTTTTCTTAAGCTTTTACAATAATGGTCTTATGCAATATTTGCTCTTTTGTGGCTAATTTTATGCAGCATAATGTCCTCAAGGTTCATCCATGTTATACGATGACTGCAGCTTCCTTGTTATTCTTCAAGGTAGCATAATATTCCACTGTGTGTATATACCAAAGTTTGTTTATCCACTCTTCCATTGATGGGCACTTAGGCTGTTTCCACCTTTTCGCTATTGTGAATAGGGCTGCTGTGAACATTGATGTGCATGTATCTACTTGTGTTATGGCTCAAATTTCTTGTGGATTTATACTAAGTAGAGGAATTGCTGGGTCATACAATATTTCTATTTCCAACTTTCTGAGGAAGCGCCATAGTGTTTTCTAGAGCCATTGGACCATTTTGCATGCCCACCAGCAATGTAGGAGGGTCCCAGTCTCTCCGCATCCTCGCCAACATTCATTGTCCTCTGCTTTTTTGTTATTGCAATATCTCATTGTTGTTTTGATTTGCATCTCTCTAATGGCTA
>NW_006408904.1:1245282-1261113 GCF_000296735.1 Chrysochloris asiatica
CAATCCATTTTGCTGGAGGTCTTCCTCTTTTTCTCTGACCCTCCCACTTTACCAAACATGATATCCCTCTGCAGTGACTGGTATTAGAGCCTTTAAGTTTGTCCCTATTTTTTCATTGATGACCTTTGTAATTCTGGGATTTGTGCCTTTATTTTTGATACCCAATTTCTTAGTTTCCCATTCCTATAAACTCAATGTACCGAGGAAGCAAGTTTGATCCTTGATATGAAGAGTCTTTCCCTTTCAGTTGGAATTTTGAGCAACTATATCCACAAGCAAAGGTCTAGTCCATCAAATTGTAGCAATTTACAATTACGTCCTATATCAAACTCCTTTATCTTCATCTGATTGAGTTCTGGTCAGTTAGCTATCCATAGGTCATTCATAGGTCAATGGGTACTATGTACAAGTTTGGGAGCTCTTCCATGCCTACCTCCAAATCAGACCAACTGGCCGCTTCACTCTCAGCTCTAGCCTGCAGTGTCTAGGTCATTGTCTATGGGCTCAGGAGTTCACACACCTCCCTAAACTTTGGACCAGACAGTTCTTCCTCTTCTCTCTCTCATCTGAAGGTCAACAGGTGTCTATGGAATATGGCCAACCTCAGCCCATGTCTTCATTGATGCACCTCCTCCACTTCCATGCATAAGTAGACCAAGCAGTCACCAGCAAGCATACAAGACTGCTTGTGTGTTCCCTTTGAGTTTCGGTCTTAGAAGGGTGATAACCCTGATGGCCTGATATTTCTTACCTTGATGGCACAAGATAAACAGCTTGCTTGGTATTCTAGCAGCGAAACAGTCTGCTTTTTTTTACTGCTCATCTTTCTTTCAAGAAATATCTTCTAATCCTCTACTATCCCAGGTTGGTCTGCATGTATTATCAAGTGGGAATGTCTCATGTCAGAAGGTTCTGGGTGGGGCTCAGAATTTCACCTAAGGCCCTGTACTCCACAAAGATTTAGCAAGAAGATTATTTCCCTGGGCAAATTCTAGTTTCCCTTTTAGTTAATCCAATCAGTTATAGACTGAAGATGGGCTTACAAGCTTTCTGTAAACATATTTCCCAGTATTCCTTTCTATCCACTTCAATGTATATTTTATAATAGAAGGTAGGTGAAACCAATATACACAAGTTAGTCAAGCACCTTAACATTTCCTCTCCTTTACCCATTCCAACTCTGTCTGATCCCGGTATCACAGATTCCTGTTATTCAAAGGTCATGTATACATCACTATTTACCTCTATCCCACTTAATCCATGCATACGTCCCTAAATCTACCCCTATCTTCCTTATTTATCTACCCTCTCCCCATTCTTGTATATTGTTCTCCCACTCCTTGTATATTGCCTTCCCTGTCACCCAAGCTATCATATGTCTTCCCATAACCTGTGAATTACTGACCCTTCCTCCCACACCTAATAACCATCAAATAATTTTTCTTTTAGATTAGAAATCTTTTCTTAAGATTTTACAATAATGGTCTTATGCAATATTTGTCCTTTTGTAACTGACTAATTTCATTCAGCATAATGATTCCTCATGGTTCATCCACATTTATGAGGTGTTTGCTGTTTCATCATTATTCTTCAAGGTAGCCTAGTATTCCATTGTGTGTATGTACCAAAGTTTATTTATCCATTCTTCTATTGATAGGAACTTAGGCTGTCTCTGTCTGTTTGCTACTGTGAATAGTGCTGCTAGGAACATTGGTGTGCATATATCTACTCGTGTTCTGCCTCATATTTCTTGTGGATATATACCAATTAGAAGAATTGCTGGATCATAAGGTATTTCTACTTCTATAAGTTTCTGAGGAAGCACCATACTGGTTTTCAGAGTTGTTAAACCATTTTACAGTCCCACCAGCAATGGAGGAGTGTCCAAGTCTCTCCACACCCTCACCAGCATTTGTTGTCCTCTGTTTTTTTGAACTTCGCTGTTAATCCTGGTGTGAAATAATATCTCTTTGCTTTGATTTGCATCTCTGATGGCTAATAGTTGTGAACATTTCTTTATACATTTGTTGGCTGCACGAATGTGTTTCTTGATGAAGTGTCTGTTCATGTCATGTGCCTATTTTTTAATTGGCTTTTCATCTTTTTCTTGTAGCGGTGTTGTAGTTTCCTATACATTTTAAAAATTAATCCTTTGTCTGATATATCATGGCAAAAAATGTTTTCCTATTTTGTGGACTCCATTTTTACTCTTTAGGTGAAATCTTTTAATGAACATAAATTTCTAATTTTTAGTATGTTCCAGTCATCTATTTTGTTTTCTATTGTTTATGTGTTTTTTGCCATGTTTGATAGTCTGTGTATGCCATGTGTTAGAGCCCTTAAATTTGTCCCTATTTTTTCATTGTCTTGTCATCCTTCTTGATAGAGTTGTTGTGAGCTGTTGAGTAGATCCTGACTCAACCATAGATGATGGAGTAGAACTACCCCACAGAAATGTTTAGGCTGTAATCTTTATGGAAATGCATCGCCAGGCCTTTTCTCCTTTGGATCAGCTGGTGGTTTTGAACAACTGACCTTTGAGTTAGCAGCCAAGCTCTTTGACCATTGCACCAACAGGGCTCCTTTGATAGGGAAGGAAAAGAATATACTTGCCATAGCAAAGACCACATAACATGCACCTTGGGCTGTGTTAATCTACTCAAATAAAGATACCACATCTGGCACAGCAGCTGCATTTGAGGTACTACTTGGATGAGTTTGCACTAATATATGGTCATCCTCCAAGATCTCTGAGTTTTGAAGAGACCAAATTGGTGAATTAAATGGGATGTGGAGAAGACTACTCTCTCTATTTCCTTGAATTCTTTAAGGTTGTATCAATCTCTCCCATTCAGTATAAGAAACAGTATTTCTTTAATTTACTATTTTGGTAGGGAAGGAGGGGGTTGTCAGAAAAGAAGTTTGAGAAATCTCTACTTAACCTTCCTCAGTACAGCTCTTATCCTAGAGGACAAGGAAATCTGTGAGGTTTCCACCAACTACCAAATATGGTCATTCCAATTATTCATTCAGGGATTGAGTAAATAAGAAAGTGAGTTTCCATGGACCTAGTGGGCTCATTATGATGCAGATTTAAAACCTCTACTCTACTAATGAGGCCATGTTATGCAACAATTTGGATCTCCAGCTATCAATGTCAACTTGGGACATGGGCCTAAGAGTCCTCAAACTGGGCAGTCTTCTTTCCCCAGTATATTATTAACCATGTAAATGCTGTCAAGGGCCTTTTTGAGAAGGAATAGGAGAATTATATATATATATGGAGCTCTGGTAGCGTAGTGGTTACGAATCGGGCTGTGACCCTCAGGGTCAGCAGTTCGAAACTACCAGCTGTTCAGTGGGAGAAAGATGAGGCTTTCTGCTCCCTTAAAGATTTATAGCCTTGGAAACCCTGTACATGGTCGCTATGAGTCGGAACCTACTCCACGGCACATAATCACCACCACGACTATATATATTCCCTAGCCACCCCTCAGAATCCCAATACAAGGTCTTTATAAGTAAGAACCGACTTGACAGTACTTAACAACAGCAACAACAACAAATATACATATACTTTGGAGTCCTGGTGTGGCGCTGTGGGTTAATGTGCTAAAATGCAAAGTTGGTTTGAACCACAATGTCTACAGTTCAAGCTCCCCAGCTGCTCCTTGGAAACCCTATACAGGGTCGCTATGGGTTGGAACCAACTTGACTTAACAACAACACTTAACAACAACAACACACATAATTTAATAGCTAAAGGGTCCTTCCACCTGGAGACCCAACCACCTTTTGGTCACTGGGTTCTCAATCTGAACCCTGATACAGTTCTGTAAACAGGGTAACAGATTGTGGTTTTAATTAGAGTGACTGACTTCAGCCTCCTGATCCTCTAACCTTGATTTCTTTGTTTGATTTTATAGATTAACCAGTACTTGTATTGACTGTTCAGCTATCTAGCCTTTAGGGATGCCATGTTTTATTAAGTATCTCCATGCTTTCTAATAGCATGGACCCCTGACTACACTGCAAGCTTGTCAGTCATGATAATTATATTGAGGGTCAGTGAAATGTATCTATCCAGCTTCTAGGTGGCCTGAAGGTATGAACAGCTCACTATCTCCTGAGACAGCTTATTCCATCAGTAGACGTCAGATTTTCTAGCATCCTTTCTAATGCAGCAGAAATATGGAATTTCTATCCATAAAATAAGTCTTTACAGATTTGAAGGTAGCTTCCATGAAAATCTCCCTAATTTCCCTCACAATTACTGATTCTTCTTGTTTCTAGACTAATAGCAACCAAGCCAAGGCTTCACATTCACCAAGGGGTCCAGAATGCAAACCCTAGATTGCCAAGATAGGAAAGCAAAATACATGTGCTCTATTGGGTTGTGGCAAAGTCATTATAAAGTCATAATGAAAATAAGCCCATAACATGGATATAATGTTTGTTATATGTGGAGACCTGTGCAAATTACTTGATTCAAATTATCCTCACAACAACCCTTCATTTATGTAACAAATATTTATTAAGCAGCTAAATTACTATAGAAACTGGGTATGTAGCTGTAAAAAATACAAAAACAAACAAAAAACAACAAAGCTGCCCTTATAACACATACACTCTAGAGGTGGAAAACTGACAATAAATATGATAATTGAGTGCTATATACAGTATGGTAGGTGTTGAGTGCTAAGGAGAATAATAAAGTGAAGAAAGAAGCTAGCAAACATTTAATGGTTTGCAAGTTTAGATATAGTGTTCAAGGAAGGTCTCACTTAAAAGGTAAATTGAGTGAAGACCTGGAGGAGGTAAAAGAGTGACCTCAGTGGATAAGTGAATGAACAAAAAGGGCAAAGACCCTGAGGTAGGTATGATTATCTCTATTTTGCAGATAGTCAAATGACTTGCCCAAGAGTCCATGGTTTGAGAATGGAGCCAGTTTTCAAACTCAGGTCTGTTGGACTTTAGAGTTATCATTCCATATGCATGCCCAATGATAGAGCATGAATGACACTGGAGACTCTAGTAATGATCTATTGTACAGATGAAGACACAAAAGTCTAGTAAGGGAGGCAACATGCTCAGATGAATACTCTTAGATAATGGCTGAGCCAAGACTACAGTGCAGCTATTTCCACTCCACCATTTTGTTTCCAGTCATTCATACTGTAACTAGAGTTCTTTCTCAAAACAGTGGCAGGACTTGGCCAAATTTTTCAATGTATTTTATTGATATGAATTTCAAAGAGTATGTTTTTGTTTTTGATTTTTTAATCCAGCTAGATGATGATGTCTTTGAGTTCCCATTATGGCTCAAACCCAAGAAAGTAAAGTCAGTAATAGAGCATAAACTTTGGATATAGACATGGTAAACTTAAAAACAGGCTCCACATCTTTCTAGCTGTGTGCTCCTGGGCAAGTTATAAATCCTCTCTGACCCTCAGTATTATCTTCCATAGAACAAGGATAGAAATGCTACTCCAGACTGGCTGTAGTGGGGATCAGATGAAAGTATATATGAGCAGCACCTTGCACAATGGCTGCCCTTTCCAAGGTGCTCTAAATGAGTTCATTGTCTTCTCCCCTCTTGGAGTGGTTTTTATCACATGCATAACTCTTGCTTTCTTACTTTATTATAATTGCATTGAGGGCCGAGAAGTAGTCATCTATATCTTGTTATTCCCCATATTATGTTATAGGATAGTACGTAATAGATGCTTAAAACTGACTATGAGATTTCTGGATGCGTGGGGAAGAGAAAGAAGAGTGATGATTGCTTTGCAGGCCTGTTGATGCACCAGTCCTCTAGTTGAAACATCTGTCAGCTCATGGCTCATCAGTGTTGTTTTGGCTGGTATGATTGACCAGCTGGTATCCTTTTACTCTTTCCAAAGTTGGTATATGTCATTCTGGAAGAGATATCACTTTTCAGGTAGAGGAAGACATTTCTTCAGCAAAGATGAAAGGAGTAATGTCACTGCCAGGACATCCAAACAATCAGTAGATTCTTGCAATTTCCTGGTAAAAAGATACAATTCCAGTTAAACTCCCATCTCTAACACCCTCTACTTGCAAATCTTTCATCAGAAGTACTATCAAAGAGTCAAATTGACCAATTTCAGTTTTTATTTCTTTTGCCCACCCTCTGGCAAGATCTCAATGAGCAGCTAACCAGCTGAAAATTGAAAGAGAAGGAAAAGGCCTGGACCTAGATGATTTAGGAAATGGCTCATCAGCCACCAAGAATTTAAGTTACTTTTTCATTCATATAATGTGGGAAAAAATTCTTCATGATAAATACTAGAAATAAGTCAATGGAATGACCTACTTATAGTTTCTTCTGAATAATAATAAAAACTTTCATTTATAGAGCACGTTCCCCTGAATTAGCTTGTTTAATCATAACAGCCCTGAGAAATAGTTACTATTATCCATGCTTTACAGATGAAGCAACTGATCCAAAGAGTATTAAATAACTTGCTTAAGATTGTGTGTGTGTGTGTGTGCCATGGAGTCAGTTCCGACTCATAGCGACCCTGTACAGGGTTTCCAAGGCTGTAAATCTTATGGGAGCAGAAAGCCTCATCTTTCTCCCATGGAACAGCTGGTAGTTTCGAACTGCTGACCTTAAGGTTCACAGCCCAATTCGTAACCACTATGCTACCTGAGCTCCTTTGCTTACGATTACAGGGCTGTTAAGATGCCAACCTAGGAAATGAACAGAAGTCCTTTTTTCTGCTTCTGTTTAAAAAGAACGAATGAAGGGCAGTCACTCCTGACCCTACTATAGGCCAATGAGAGGTAAGAGGGAAAATTCTAGAACTGTCTTCTCTCTGAATGAATCATAGGTGGAAACCAGCCTTTATACAAACCCATCTTTACATACATACTAATTTACAGAAGTTAGTAATGCACCTAGGAATAATCTGTACTTGCCTCTGAAGACATAAAAAGACTTCACAGATTTGTCACTACAGAGAGGAAGGGAGGCTGCCATTAATCCCATTTTGTGACCAAGAACCAAGAGTTGAGAAAGACAACCTATAGCAAAATAGCAAAGAACTACTTGTTCTAACTTTTGAACTCATATATTGGCTAAGTTCAGTTTGATGAAATGTTAAAAACTAAATAAGTAAATATATCAAAAAATCACCCAAAATGTTACAAGGGAAAAATGTAAAATTGAAATACTGTGTTTTTGTTGTTGTTGTTGTTGTTAAGTGCCGTTGAATCAGTTCCACCTAAGAATGACCCTGTATAAGGTTTCCAGGGAGTAGATGGTGAGCTTGAATCACCAACCTTGTAGTTTAAACCAACTTTTCAGTCTAGTGCATTAACCCACAGCACCACACCAGGACTCTGAAATACTGTTGTTGTTGTTAAGTGCCATCAAGTTGGTTCCGACCCATAGCAACCATGTAGAGGGTTTCCAAGGAGAAGCTAGTGAGCTTGAACTGCCAACCTTGCAGTTTAAACGGCTTTACAGGTGGCACATTAATCCACAGTGCCACACCAACACTGTTGTTGCTGTTGTTAAGTACTGTCGAGTCGATTCTGACCCATAGCAACCCTGTACAGGGTTTTTGCGGGGCAACTGGTGAGCTTGAACCACCTACCTTGCAGTTCAAATGGCTTTGCAGTCTGGCACATTAACCCACAGCACCACACTAGGACTGTTAGGATGATATAATTATGAAAGACCACCCCCTCCTAATTTTTACATTATTTGCCATAATTTTATATTGTTTTAGGTTTTTTTTTTTAAAGTTTTTATTATGAATTGAGTGGAAGTTTACAGGGCAGACCATCAGTTTTAAATTCAACAAATCACACACCTTGTTTCTTTACAATGATTATAATCACCTCCATGTACCAATATTTCTCTCTATTCATTTTAGTTCTTTATTTTAATTAATCATTCAGGCATATATAATAATTTATACTACCAAAGGGCACATTCTGCAAGTCTGCCTCCTGGCTCCCAGCTCTTAGTCCCTCTTTTCCCATGGATCTAGAGTCCTCAGCTACTCCCTTTCTCCATATCCTCATCTCTGCCTCCATCTCTGGCATCTCTGCTTCTCTAGATAAGGTCTTGCATTCTGCTTGTGCTCTTCTCCCTTGATGGTCCTAGGATTCTCTGTTTCTGGACTGTAAGATTAACTACTCCCCCATTTTTGTTACAAAACTTCTGCCTTTACAATTGTGACAGTCGCAATTAGTCATGATAACAATTATTCACTATTGAATCCTAAGAATCTTATCTCCATCTTTTTTTACCAGACCCATCTAGACAAGATGAAAACTATTCAGTTGGGACTCTAGCTTCCCTCACACACTCTTAAACTAAACTCCCTCTTGAAACCTTGTAAACTAGTCTTTATTGCCCCCTCATTTTAGGTAGCCAATGTCTAAGTTGCCAGTCCCTATCTACCCAGTATACAGAGGGGATAGCATTGATACTTGATGTGAAAACTCCTTCCCTCTCTGTTGGTATTTAGAGCTACTACCTCCATGAATATAGGTCAAGTTCATCAAAATATAGCAATTTATCCTTGTTTTCTTTATCAGTTTTTTTGTTTTGTTTTTAATCTTCCTCTTGTCAAGTTCTGATTATCAAGCCATCAAGGCTAGGTCAAATGGGTACTATCTGCAAGTTTGGGTGCTCGTGTGTGTCTCCCCTCACTTCATATCAGCTGGCTGCTTCACTCTCAGCTCTAGCTCTTTGTGGCTATGTCCTTGTCCATGGGCTCAGGTGTTCCCAGGTCTCACCACACTTTGGACCAACCAGCCCTTCCTCTTCTCTCTTCAATCTCCAGGTCAAAGGGAATCTATGGAACATGGTCAAACACAACCTTTCTTCATTGCTGCCTTTTCCCTTCTTTCATTTACCAGTAGAACAATGTGGTCACCAGCAAGCTTACATGCTTGCCCATGTGTTCCCTTTGAGTTTCAGTCTTAAAGGGGAGATTTTATATTGTTTTATTTAACAAAAATATAAAAAAATAATTTATTCACTTTACTAGATGCTGTGAACAAACTAATCTCCTAGGGTGAGGCTACTTTTTTCAGTCAGATTCCCAATATGACAGCTGGTTGAATCGAGATTCTTCTAAGACAGAATTATTCTGAGTTGGAGGCATAAATAAACTTTCTTGAGACATATGCATTGGTACATGGGATTGAGATTTGCAGAATTAGCACATCACACCCAAACATTGAGTTCCTTAACTTCCTCTAGTTCAGCACATTTAAACACAGAAGTAGAACTCGAATTTTCAGTGAAAACAACTTTTTTTTTTTTAATTAGCTAGGTCTTTTATTTCTAATCTTAGATCTTGGAAAAAAAAACATTTTTTAATTAAATAATTATAAACATGCCTAGTTCAGGTTTATCATTACTCAGTTCATGTGGTGTGTGATTTAGGCACAAAGTCAGCAGTTTCAAAAACCACCAGCCACTCCATGAGAGAAAGATAAAGTTGTCTGCTGCCATAAAGACTTATAGGCTCAGAAACCATATATGGGGTCAATACGAGTCAGGACCAACTTAATGGCAGTGGGTTTGGGTTAGTTAGTAAACTAACTAATAATTCTGCAGTTAGCTTAGAATGCTCGAACTTGGGAGAGAGAAAATAGTTCAGCATTCACTTTTTGCAGAAGATGAAATGGAGGCCCACAGAATACACTTCCTTATTTAGGTAAAGTACGTACATATAATATTTTCCTAACAGTAACTTCCCTATGAAATATGTACATCTATTCCTCTCCTTGATGTTGCTAGTGACCTCGAAAATAAATAATAGGCAATAATCCAGTTGAAACTACTCTAACCCTTCCTTCCTTTCTCAAATTTTTCTCTGGGGATCTGTCACATGAAACTGGCTATTATATTGTGGCAAGATTAGAGAACATGGTAAACTATTCTTTCCCAGAAAAATCCCTATTTCTTCAGACTCCCAGGAGAATTAGGCCTAGGGAGGGAGAAGGAATGGGTTGCCCCGGATGCAGCTGGTTTCCACAATGCCGGTGAGTAGCAGTGCCCACAACAAGCAGAGCCAAAGAGGCTTGGGAACAGATGGCTAGGAGAACAGTCCACCAAAACCCCCTAGGTACTGCTGCTAGTCAGAGGGGTTTCCTTTCAGAGTGTTCCCATTAACACATTTTCTTGGCTCTAGCCTTATGGCTGCTGGGATGAGTGGTTTTTTTTTTTTCCTTTTCCAAACTGTCCTTATCAGTAATGCAACAATAGCTAATTTAATTAGCTGACCTGAACAGCAGCCAGTTTGAGCTCATTTGGTTTCACTAGCTGCTTGCTGGTACACGCAAAACTGATAAGCAAATGTCCCTTAAGACAAGCAGTGGGGGCTGGGAGGGGGACTGCGAGAGCGATAGTGGTCCCTCCAAAGTTCGTTCTACACCTGTGAGATTCAACACTTGACCAAAGGCAAGTTATTCTTGAGTCAGTATTCCCCAAGAGGCTGTCAGATTTGTCAGCTGAAGATATAAAATAGACAACCAGGAAATTGCAAAGGCAAGGTGCCCAGGAGAAGAATTCTGGGAAAACACATTCCCTTTAATAGAAAGAACATTTGGCCAAGAGAACTGGATCTCTGCCACTGACAGACCTGCCCCAAGTCACTCTGCCTCTGTGGTTCAGCTACCTGGTGCATATTATAGTAATCATTGCCTTACCTCATTCTCAAACGTGTTGTAGAGCTCTAA
Organism: Chrysochloris asiatica; assembly: GCF_000296735.1. Taxonomy (NCBI): domain Eukaryota; kingdom Metazoa; phylum Chordata; class Mammalia; order Afrosoricida; family Chrysochloridae; genus Chrysochloris; species Chrysochloris asiatica. The sequence goes on from NW_006408904.1 coordinate 1,256,014, forward strand.
CAAAAGAATGCAGAAGACAGCACTTTGGTACATATAAAGAACAACACCAGTGGAGAATGCTTTGTATACAGTTTATAGGCAGTGCTCAAGTTAGGAACAAGATCCATTCCTGAGTGTGTCTTTAAGAATTTGTAAGTAAGTTGGAACAGGTGCCTATGATTCTTATTTAATCTTACTTTAGTGCAAGACATGGCTGAAAGATATGGCAATCAGCTTCCTTAAAGACTGGTGGTGGTGGTGGTGGTTATGTGCCGTGGAGTCAGTTCCGACTCATAGCGACCCTGTACAAGGTTTCTGAGGCTGTAAATCTTTACGGGAACATAAAGACTCATCTTTCTCCTGTGAAACATCTGGTAGTTTTGAACTGCTGACCTTGAGTTTAGAAGCCCAATTCATAACCACTACGCTACCAGAGTTCCTTTCCTTAGAGACTATAGGCCTTGGGAACCCAATGGGCCAGTTCTACTCTATCCTATAGGGTGGCTGTCAGTTGATATTGACTCAACTAACAGTAATGGGTTTGGTTTTTGGGCTTTGTTGCAAGAAAAGACTCACAGTCCATTCAATGATTTAAAAGTTACATAACATTAAAAGGCAAGTACAATGTGTCCCTAAATTGGAAGTTCACCTTCATAACCCAGAATCTGCCTCTACTACCAGAGGCATACATTCTGTTTCTCATGCCAGGGACTGAATAATATTCCTCCTTGTGTTCCTAGCACCTAATAGGTTGTCTACATATAGACAATGCTCAAAATGTTTGTTGATTGGATGATAGAGAATTAGAGGCTTAAAGAGGTGTGTACAGATAGTTTTATGTGTGGGGAAATCAACCCAAAGCTATCTGGACATCATAGAATATAATGTTCTTTCTAGTGCAGTGTTTTTTAAACCCATTCCACTCTTGAGCTATGCATCTATGTGTGTATGTATGTTGGGTTTTAAGAAAGACACAGCTGTTTATACAGGAAAAATGGCCAAAGTTGGAGACCTGTCAAGAAGGGAAAACTCAAATATTTTCCAACAGAGAGTGGTAGAAAAATTGTAAGACTGCACACTGTCAAAGCCTGTGAGACCCAGAACAACAACACGGGCCTGTGGAGTTCCATCTCTCAAGGTTTCACTGTAGCAGATTTGTCAAAACACTTATTCTCTGCCACTTACTTGCATCTCTATCCACCATTTTCCACTTCAAGTGTGACTGTCCTAACTTGTAGATAAAGGGTAAGCTTTTGGGTGTGCTTTGGGGTCCTTTTCCCTTCTAAGTATTTAGAATATCTGTAGCATATAGATTAGAGTTTACATCTATTTGCATGGAATACATAGTGTATGCTTGAAATAAATGGATTCTTTAAAGTTTGGAACAGAGATGATCATGGGACATGAGGCCACCAAGACTCAGAGGCTGACTTGATGACAGCTAACAACAATAACAAGAACAAAAGTGATAATATTATCTGGCCCCTCATCAGAGGAATTAATATTCCTCTGTCACTCGTATTTGATCCACCTTGTTTCCGCCATCACATTTGCTGTGTTGACCATCTATTCTCACTCTACACACTGAGATTTCATCCTTTCCTATGACTTGAACAACTCACAAGCCTTTATATTGAATCCTAAACTCAGTATCCAGAAACACAACAGCCTGTGGATATTACTACCTGGATCTCCCAAGACACCTCTAATTCATATGACAAATATCATTCCCATCACAAATTGACAAATCTGTTTGTCTTAATTCCATGTCTTTGTGGACGGCATATAGTTTTCAAGGCCAGAACTCCAATCTTTTCCCATGCTTATCTCCAGTTAGTCACATCGTCTGTTGATTTTTCCTTTTAAATCAAGACTTTCTGACCTCTGAAATGATTTGACTTATATCACTCGTCCTTTATCCTCCATCCGAAGCATGAAGCTCTCAAAGGCAGGGATTCCATGCATATTCAGGCAAATTAGCAGCATTTCTTCATCTGAATGGAATTAAAATCTCCCTTCACCAATTCCACCAAATTCCAAACTTGAGTGCATATCAATTACTGTACTTGAGCCAAGCAAAGGTGTAGCTGTTTGTAGTGATTTCATCCTCTCCCATGACTTCAAGTACATCCTATATACCTCAACATCTCACAAATCTTGATTTTCAATCCTGCCTTCACTCCTGAGCTCTGTTACCCAGAAACACAACTGACTATTGGACATTACTACCTAGAACTCCCATCATACCTCAAACCCTAGATGACAAAAATTGTCCCCATTATAAGTCTGTTTGTCTTATTGTCTTGTTTATCTGTCTTTCTGGAGGCCCTTTCTCCAATGAGCTCTAAATTAAGTCAGTCCCCAAATATTGGATGGGTACAGAAGGAGCTCTGGTAGCGTAGTGGTTACGAATCGGGCTGCGAACCTTAAGGTCAGCGGTTCGATACTACCAGCCGCTCCGCGGGAGAAAGATGAGGCTTTCTACTCCCGTAAAGATTTACACCCTCGGAAACCCTGTACAGGGTCGCTATGGGTCGGAACCGACTCGACGGCACTTCACAACAACAACAACAGTTGGATTGGATAAGATTCTGTAGTCTCAGTGATGAGTCTGCCTGCTGGGTCAGTACTAAGACATGAGCCTCACACAGAACTCTTGTGAGATTTCTCAAGTGTTTCCAGTAAAGAGAGAATGTTCTCTGGCTGCCATACTTCCTTCTTTACAGATACTTTGTCTTTGATTTTTATACAGTTAACCCTAGAATCAGAATCTGGTGAGGACTAATAAAAACAAAACAAAACAAAAACAAAAAAAAACCACTTCTAATTGCAACTCATATTAACACTGCATCATGGGATTTCCAAAGCTATAAATCTATACAGAAGCAAACTGCCAAATCTTGCTTGCAAAGAGAAGCTGGTAGGTCCCCGACCTTTCTGTTAGCAGTAAATCACTTAGCCATTCTGCCAACACTATTCCTTATAGTTGTTAGGTGCCATTGAGTCAGTACTGACCCACAGCAGAACGAAACACTGCCCGGTCTTGGGCCAACTTCACTACTAGATGGGCATTTAGGCTGTTTCCATCTTCTTGCTATTATAAATAGTGCTGCTATGAACATTGGTGTGCCTATATCTACTCGTGTTATGGCTCATATTTCTTGTGGGTAAATACCAAGTGGAGGAAATGCTGAATCATAAGATATTTCTATTTCCAAGCTTCTGAGGAAGCACCATATTGTTTTCCAGACTGGTTGGACCATTTTTCAATCCCACCAAAAATGTAGGAGGATCCCACTCTCTCTGCATCCTCACCAGTATTTATTGTCCTCTACTTTTGATCTTTGCTTTTATTGCTGGTGTAAGATGATATCTCATTGTTGTTTTGATTTTCATCTCTCTGATGACTAGTGATCGTGACCATTTCTTCATATGTTTGTTGGCTGCCCGGATCTCCTCCTTGGTGAAGTGTCTGTTCATGTCCTGTGCCCATTTTGTAATTGGGTTATTTGTCTTTTTCTTGTAAAGGTGTTGTAGTTTCCTATATATTTTAGATATGAGTCCCTTGTCTGATGTGTCATTGCAAAATATTTTTTCCCATTCTGTGGATTCCCTTTTTACTCTTTTGGTGAAGTCTTCTGATGCATATAAGTTTTAAAATTGTAGTATGTCCCAATCATCTATTTTGTCTACTTTTCTTTGTGTAATTTTCAAAATGTTTTGTAGTCTGTGTTTCCCCTGAATTAGAGCCCTCACATTTGTCCCCATTTTTTCATTGATTACCTTCATAATTTGGTATTCACATTTATGTCTTTAATCCATACTGAGTTGTTTTTTGTATAGAGCATGAGGTAAAGGTCTTGTTTCAATCTTTAGTATTTTGCTTTCCAGTTCTGCCAGCACCATCTGTTAAAGAGACTATCTCCTCTCCATGCAATATACCTAGGAACTTGGTTGAAAATCAGTTGGCTGTATGTGGATGGGTTAATTTCTGGATTCTCAATTCTGTTCCATTGATCAATGTATCTTTCATTATACCAGTATCAGGCTGCTTTGACCACTGTAGCCATGTAGTAAATTTTGAAATCAGGGAGTGAGAGACCTCCAACCTTGTTCTTCTTGTTAAGCAGTGCTTTGCTTATCCTAGGTCTCTTTCCTTTTCATATAAAGTTTGTAATTGTCTTTTCCAACTCTGAAGAATGTTGTTGGAATCTGGATTGGGATTTCATTATATGTGTAAATTGCTTTGGGTAGTATTGACATTTTCACGATGTTGAGTCTTCCTGTCCAGGAACATGGTATGTTCTTTCACTTCTTTGTGAAGTCTCTTTTGGTTTCTTGTAGTAGTGTTTTGTAATTTTCCTTGTATAGGTCCTTTCTTTCTCTGGTTACATTCATTCCTAAATATTTTATTCTTTGGGTGGCTATTATAAATGGTATTGCTTTCCTAATGTCCTTTTCAGCATTGTCATTTTCACTATAGAGCAATCCAATTGATTTTTGTATGTTGACCTTATACCCTGCCACTTTCCTGAATCTACCAATGATGTCTAGTAGCTTTTTTACTGAGTCTTTGGGGTTTTCTATGTATAGAATCATATCATCTGCAAATAGAGAGAGTTTTGATTACTCTTTGCCAATTTTGGATGCCTTTAATTTCCCTATCTTGCTATATAGCTCGGGCTAAGACTTCCAAGACTATATTGAATAGGAGTGGTGACAAAGGGCATCCTTCTCTGGTTCCCGTTTGCAGAAGGAAGGCTTTCAGTTTCTCTCCATTGAGAGTGATGTAGGCTGTTGGTTGTGTATATATGCTCTTGATTATGTTGAGGAATTTCCCTTCGATTCCTACTTTGTTGAGTGTGTTTATCAGAAATGTATGTTACATTTTGTCAAATGCCTTTTCTGCATCAATTGATATGATCATGTGGTTCTTTTCCTTTTTCTTTTATATGGTAGATTACATTGATTGTTTTTCTAATATTGAAAAGGGATCCTTGAATCCCTTTTATGAAACCCACTTAGACATGATATATTATTTTTTTGATGTGCTACTTGATTCTGTTGGCTAGGATTTTGTTGAGAATTTTTGCATCTATGTTCATGAGGGATATTGGCCTA
>NW_006408904.1:1262468-1321429 GCF_000296735.1 Chrysochloris asiatica
CTTGTTTTCTTATCCATTCTGCCACTCTCTGTCTCTTCACTGGTGCATTTAATCCATTGACAGTCAATGTAATTATCAATAGGTATGAATTAATTGCTTCCATTATGTAAATTTTTTGGTAGTGGTTTTCATTCCTTTGTTATGCATGCCTTGTGCTGAGTTTGTGTTTGTGTGCTATTTCTTGTCAGTTTCTTCTTAGTTTCATGTTTGCTTGTTCTGCTTGGAAGTTCATTTTCATGGTAAGTTGTGAAGTATTAACTTTCTTTGTGGTTACCTTATAGTCTATTAACTTCCCTCCATTTAAAACAATCTATCGTATCCTGTAATATACCTGACCTCCTCACCACCTGGATTTCTGTTCCTACTTTTTTTTACTTTTTGACATTGTTATTACTTTGATCTTCAGTTGACCTCCAACTCCTTTGAATTCATTGTTGTAATTTTGTTCTGGACTCTGCTATCCATCGTCTGAGTTTCAGGTGGTGTTTCCATGTCTGTCATTCTCTGGTTGTTGTCTGTTCTTGTTGGTTTTCACTACACAGAACTCCCTTTAGGATGTTTTGAAGTGCTGGGTTGGTTTTGATAAAATCTCTTAGCTTTTGTTTATCCTGGAATGTTTTGATTGCACCATCATATTTGATTGACAGTTTTGCTAGATGATTCTTTGTTGGCAGTTTTTTTTTTTTTTTTTTCTCTTAAGATCTTGTATATGTCTCCCCATTGTCTACTTGCCTGCATGGTTTCTGTTGAATAGTCAGAGCTTAATCTGATTTGCTTGCCTTTGTAAGTAACATTTCTCTTTTCCCTGGCTGCTTGTCTTTGATTTGGGAGAGCATGCTTATTATATGTCTTGGTGATTTTCTTTTGGGTACTTCCTGGGGTACATTCAGCTTCTTGAATGTTTATCTTCTCATCTTTCAAGATGTTAGGGAAATTTTCTTCCAGAAGCTCTTCTACTATCTCCTCTGTGGACTTCTCTGATTCTTCCCGTTCTGGAATGCCAATAATTCTTAAGTTGTTCCTCTTCATGTTATCCAGCATGAATCTTAGACTCTCTTCGGATTTTTTAATCCTTTTTTCTGCTTGCTCTTCTATTTTAGCAGTATTGAGAGATTTGTCTTCCAGCTCACTGGTTCTGGTTTCCATCTCTTCAATTCTGCTCCTTTTCCCTTTCAGTGTTTTGTCCATTTCTGATATTTTATTGTTAATCATCTGGACCTCTTTTTGTAGGTTTTGAATTGTTTCCAATGCTGTTTCAATCTTGTTTGATTACTCTTGTAGTTCTTTCCTGATTTCTTTCTGGTTTCCCTCCACCCCTTTTTAGAGCATTTGAATTTCTTTCCATATCAACCTGCTCTTCCCCTTCTGGCGAGCCTTTGTCTGTCTCCAGCTCATTTGTTTCTGTTACTCTTTTCTGTTTTGGGACATGTTTTGAGATCTTTTGTAATGCTTTGTTGGTCATTTCCAGTAGTTATGTGGGTTTTTAATGCTCAAATGGATATTTGTTGCAGTGTTATTAAGCTTACTGGGTATCTCCTGGTGGATATGATCAGGAGATAAGCTTTCCTTTTCACATGTAATGCTTAGCAGCTGTTACTGGCTCTTGTCTCAATGGTGGCATATTATGGGGTATGCTTGTAGCTTGGCTATATGGCCATGATTGCTAACTCTTCTTGGGTAATGTAGGGAGAAAAAGCTCCCACCTCCAGGAAAAATGTGTGATCAAAAAGTCCAAAAGCAGAAGCAATATAAAAGCAGAGACAAAAGCCACCACTTTGAAACAAAAAAACTGTGGCCGGCTGGCCAGTCACCTTGCTATACAGGCAGTGTGTGTGCACTGTAGAAGCCTCCAGTAGTGGTTGGGGGTGTCCACTCGCTCAGGTCCCTCCTCTAGTCACCACCGTAGAGGTACACAGATAGATATTGAGAAATTAATGGGAGAAAGATTATCTACTATTTTTGTATCTGAGGGTCAGTTAGGTATATGCATGTGTTTTTTTTTTTTTTAATAGTGCATCTTTTTATGTTGGGGTTTTACAGATTGTTCATATGGTTTGTCTGTCAGACCAAACATGCTTTTTTTCTTGCTGGATAGGCAGGATTAAAGGGTCCCACCCAAGTTAACTTTAGGGCTGGAACCCACAAGCAAAAGTCAAAAGCAGCCGCCAAAGAATTTGCCCTTGGACTGATGCGGCTCTTTCTCTCTGTGCCATGTGAAAGCTGTGGTCTCAACACTGGACTTTTTTGGGGGTGCACACCCACCTGCCTGAAGGCATCCGGGCTGCGCAAAGAAGGCACAACAGGGAAGAGGAGGGAAAAATGTGTAGAATCCCTCCACCCCTCCTTTTGCAAATGTCATTGTGCTGCTTTTAGAGCCAGTTCACTGTGCAGGTCTAGCAGTAGCCCCGCCCTCTGACTGCTGCCCAGGCGGGATGGCAGCAGAGGGCTTACCGTGTCTTGACAATTCCTAATTCGCAATATTTTCCCACTGGTGGTTTCGGGAAACTGATGCCTTGAACCTTATGCTATATCTAGAATTCTGGTGCTGTTCCATGAAAGCAGCTTCTCTGGGTTTTCAGCCCCTCCCCCATCCTACCTGACTGCTCTGCCACTGCCAAAACCAGAAGTCCTCTCCCTCTGTTTTTTGGGATTTTTTTTTTTTAATGTATAAAAAAACACTCAGGAATATATAATCATTTATAAAACCCAAGGGCACATTCTGAGAGCCTGCCTACTTGCTGCCAGCCTTTCTCTTTCCATGAGTCTAGAGTCCTCAACATCTCTTGATGTCATTATCTTTGCCTCCATCTCTGGGGAAAATATAGGAACAGAGATCCAGGTGATGAGGAAGTCAGGTAGTTTGCAGGATAAAATAGACTGTTTTAAATGGTGGGAAAAATATAATAATAGAATATAGGGTAACCTATAAAAATATATTAATAGAATATAGGGTAACCTCGAAGAAAATTAATACTTCATAACATACCAAGAAATGAAAATCCAAGAAGAACATGGAAACATTAAAAATATGAAGCTTAAGAAAAGATACCCATACTAAAAAAAAGAAAAATAAATTTTCTTTGTTGGCTACCAGGGGTGGGAATGAGGGGACAGTAGAGCACAGAGTAGGGGATAGACACAGCAAAGTTTGGGTGTTCAGAAGGACAATACACAAGAAGGGGTAAGTGGATGAAGAACAAGATAGATAGGGGAACACTTAGGCAGCTTTGCATGGGCTAAATGGGACACAGGTAAATTGTGATGTATGCCCAACCTTGGAACAACAGGGATTGATGTTTGATGCCTAAAAGAGGGGTAATAATGTTAAAATGCTTGACTGTCTTATTAACGTTGGTTTCCCTTGCCTACTATTGTAAAATAGACCCTTGAGTGGGATAGAAAGGAATATAAGAAAACATGATTTCAGAAAGTTTGTAAGCCTGTCTTCAGCCTATAACTTACTAGAATACCTAAAAGGGATTCTAGAATTTGCTCAGTGAAATAGACTTGTTGTGGAGCCTATTTCTCTGGGCAAATGTAGTGTATAGGACTTTAGGTGGAATCCTGAGCCCCATCCAGAGCCTTCTGAAGTGGAACAATCTCACTTGAAAGGACATGTAGACAAGCCTGGAAAAGCTAGAGGAACAGAAGATACTTATTGAAAGAAAGACCAGGAAAAATAGAAAACAAAAATGGCAGTCTGATTAGATACTCCAAGAGCAAGGAAGTTGTTCACTGGGGAGCCATCAGTGCAAGTAATCAAGTCCCTTCAGGACAAACCCCCTCTAAGACTGAAACTCAAAAGGAACACACGAATAGGCATGCAAGCTTGCTGGTGACCACATTGGTTTACTGGTGAGTGGAAGAAGGATAAGGCAGCAATGAAGATATGGGCTGAGTTCGACCACGTTCCATAGACTCCTGTCGACCTGGAGATGAGAAAGAGAAGAGGAAGGGCTGGTTTGTCTGAAGTGTGGTGCGACCTGAGGACTCCTAAGCCCATGGACAAGAATCTAGCCACAGAGGGCTAGAACCAAGAGTGAAGTGTCCAGCTGATATAAAGTGAGGGGAGATTCAAAGAATGCCCAAACTTGCAGATAGTACCCATTTACCTAGTTTCAATGGCTTGATGATCAGAACTCGAATAGAGGAAGACAAAGAAATTTGATAAAGGAAACAAGTGTAAATTGCTACAGTTTGATGAACTTGACTTATAATTATGGAGGTAGTAGCTCAAAATACCAACTAAGGGGGAAGGAGTCTTCACATCAAGGCTCAAACATATTCTCTCTGTACACAGGATATTGTTTGCTTGTTTGTTTTAAGTGATGCCTCTAGAATTCTAGTTTTAGTGAGGAAGTTGCTGCATACTGAAAGATTATTGTTGTGAAGTGTCATTGAGCCTGTCCCAACATGAGCATCATGGTGACCCTATGCACAACAGAATGAAACACTACCATCCTCACAACTATTGTTGAGTTTGAGCCCATTGTTGCTGACACTGTGTCAATCCCTCTCCTTGTGGATCTTCCTCCTTTTTGATGAACATCCACTTTACCAAGCATGATGTCCTTCCCCAGGGACTGGTCTTTCCTGGCAACATGTCCAAAGTACAGGAGACAAAGTCTCTCAAACCTTGATTCGAAGGAGCATTCTGACTCCTTCCAAGATAGATTTGTTTCTTCTTCTGGCAGCCCATGGTACTTTCAACATTCTTTGCCAACACCATAATTCAAATGCATTCATACTTCTATGGTCTTCCTTATTCCCTGTCCAACTTTCACATGCGTATGAGGTAATTGAAAATACCATGGCTTAGGTCAGGTGCACCTGAGCCCTCAAAGTAATATCTTTGCTCTTGAACACTTTAAAGAGGTCTTTTGAAGCATATTTGCCTATGCAATATGCCGCTTGATTTCTTTACTGCTGTTTCCATGAACACTGACTGTGAATCCAAGAAATTTGAAGTCTGTGAGAATGGAACATTATTGTATCTCTCTATTTCTGTTTCCTCATCTGTAATATGGGGATTATAAAGGAACCTACAAAGTTCAGAGGCTTCTTGTGCATATTAAAAGAGCGAACTCATCTCTATATTTATATTTAGAACAGTATTTCGTAAAATCTATGACAGCGGTTACTCTATTACTTACTGTTAAGTTCCTAAATGACATCAAATGGATTTTGATGAAAACATTGTTTTTATCCTTCAAGAAAAAAATCAAACTGTGCTTAGAATTATAGATTCTGTGCTGTGCAGTTTCCCAACATTACCTCATTTAATCCTTTAATTCTATATTATGCAACTTTTCTTATACCCATTTCACATGTAAGCAAACGATGCTTCAAAGAATTTTAAAAATTTGCTGTGTGGTACACATCTAGTAAATAACAGCATGGAAACTTGAACTCTGGACCAAATCCAAAGCTAAAATTAAATAAAATACATACAGATTATTCAAAGTCCTTACTTCTTTGTAAATTTTTTAAAAGAAAGAGAAACACTTGGATGAATCTCAAAATAATTACACTGAGTGAAAGAAGCCAGGCAAAGAAAGAGCCTATACTGAATGCTTCCATTTGTATAAAATTCTAGAAGATGCAAGCTAATTATAGTGACAGAAAGCAGATCAGTGGCTGTTGGGGGGAAATAGGAGTGAGGAAGTGTGGGAAGGATGGATTACCAAGGGGTTTGAGTAAACTTTGGGGGTGATGGATATCTTCATTGTGTTGGCTGTGGGGATATTGTCACTGATGCATATATACACAAACTTTACCAAATTGTATACTTCAAATATGTGCAGTTTATGTTCAAGAAAGCTATTTTTTAAAAACCCAAACACTTGAGCTACTTTGTTGTTATTTTTGTTGTTAAGTGCCACTGAATTGGTTCTGACCCATAGTGATTCTGTATAAGGTTTCCAAGGAGCAGCTGGAGAACTTGAACTGCTGACCTTGTGGTTTAAACCAACTTTACACTCTAGTGCATTAACCCACAGTGACACACCAGGACTCCAGTGAGCTAGCACACTAAAGAAAGGATTACTGTTGTTAAGTCCTTTCAAGTTGATATTGACTCAGACTAACCCCATGTGATAGTGGAGAATGACGCCATGGGGTTTTCTAGGCTGCAATGTTTATGGGAACAGATCACCAGGTCTTTATCCCTCGGAGAGGCTGGTAGGTTCAAACAGCTAGCAGCTGAGCACTTCAACATTGTGCCTTCAGGACTCAAATCATTGTTAAGAACAGAGTCCAGTGATGGGCAAAGGAAAAACTCTCCAAAGATCATGGTCTCTGTCTTCATAAATCATATAGCCAGATTACCTCATAGTTAAGAGCCCAGACTTTGTTGACCAACCTCGTTCATACCTCTTCCTCCTTGAACTAGTTGTGTGACTTTTAGCAAGTGACTTTAAAAAATATTCATTTTCTTAGAAACTGGAGGTGGTAACACCTGCTTCACAATGTTGTTGTAATGGTTAAACGAGATAATACACATAAATCCCTCACTGCAGTATTTGGTATATGTCAGTCACTCTATCGGTTCCTGAGCTGTACAAACAGTTAACACGCTCAGTTGCTCAAGAAGAGGTTGGATGTTCAAGTACACCCAAAGATAGCTTTGAAAAGAGGTCTGGAGATCTACTTCTGAAAAATCAGCCATTGCAAACCCTCTGGAGCACAGTTCTCCTCTGACACACATTGGGTCACCATGAGTTGAAATCCACACAATGATCACTGGGTTTTTTGTTTAATCACTCCGTCAGTATTTGCTAAATGCTGTTAAGGTGAATGAAGGGTGTGCCTGAGGCTCTGCCAAGCCTTGATGTCCACAGTCAGGCTAGAGCAGAGAGTGAAGTGTCCAGTTGATATGGTGCAAGACAATGACGAGAAGCTATTCTGGTGTAACCCTAAAGGAGGGAAGTAACTCTTTCATCATAGAAATGTGTGTCCTAAAAGGTTACAGCATTTGGGAACTGTGATGAATCATTGGGTGAGGCTTTCTCTGATTCCCTGGGGAACTCTTCCCATCTTCCAGACCCCACTCCTGTCCAGAATGCATAAAAGGAAAATGCCAGCTACACCACTGGGCTCACTCTTCGTGCTTTTCTGCAGAAAATAGTAATGTGTTCTGTTTTATTCTACTCCTCTATTACCTTAATGTGCTGGTCTGGAGGATGAATGAGATAATAAACACAGAGCACCGAGCACAGTGTCTGGGTCACCAGAGGCACTCAATAAATGCTAATTCCCTGCCCCCACCCCCTTATAAATTAGCCCTGACTTCTCAGAAATGCAAATCTCCATCACTCACCTATGTCTACTTCCAATATGCCGGCATCAGAGCCTTTTTACTACCCCCATAAAGTCGGCCAGAATCCCACTCCCCTGTTAATTGTCCCACAGAGACCAGGGGAGAACGCAGCAGCTTGAGAGGAAGCCTGATCTTCATGGCAGAAGAGTCTGTACTGTTAGTGAGCTCCGTGAACAGGGACCTCATTCATCTTCACAGACGTTGCTGCGCCATCCATTTTAAATGACATGGAAGCCGACCTGCTTATCAAGATCAGCAGCCTACTATATTATTATGATTATTTAGCATTTACATAACACTATATTTGCAAAGTGCTTAATAATAATTTATTTATTACTTCATCTAACTGCTCACTAATGGAAAATTCCAGGGGTTGTCCCGAGTTCAGTGACCTACACTCTGGAGACACCGCAGGCCATTTCCAATAGCTTGCCCAAATGCCTGCTGTAAAATTTTTTAATGAAAAACCATTTGGTGTGTAGATATATATTTTTCTTTGGGGGCATTTATAATGTATCTATTGAGACAATGCACTTACCTCACAATTAGTAAAAATAAACATTACTATTATTATTAAGTCGCTAAAACAATGTCTTTCAAAAATGTATATAGAGCCAACAAGATTAAATTCAGTTCTGTGGCAGATATTCCCCTTCTGGAAGGAACTTGCTACCCCCATTTTAGGTAGCCATTGTCTAAGTTGCCTATCCCTATCAACCCTGTGTACCAAGGGGATGGGAATGATCCTTGTAAAGCTTATTTCCATCCTGTTGGTATTTTAAGCTACTACATGCAAAAGTATAGGTCAAGTTCATCAGATTGTAGCAATTTACACTTGTTTTCTTAAAAAAAAAATTTTTTTTTCCCCTCTTTTCCTTCCTCTAGTTGGGTTCTGAACATCCAGCCATTGAAGCTAGGTCCAATGGGCACTACCTACAACTTTGGGAGTCCTTGTGTATATCCTCACACTTTATATCAGCTGGACGCTTCATTCTCAGCTCTAGCCCTCTGTGGTCATGTCCTTGTCCATGGGCTTAGGAGTCCCCAGGGCTCACCATACTTCAGGCCAACCAGCTCTCACCATACTCCAGGTTGATGGGGTCTATGTAAGTTGGTCGGACTCAGCCCACCTCTTCATTGCACTTTTCCTCCACTTCCTCTCACCAGTAGACCAACATGGTTGCCAGCAAGCTTACATGTTTGATTGCGTATTCCCTTTGAGTTTCAGTGTTGGGAGGGGGTTTGTCCTGAAGGGACTTGATTGCTTGACTTGATGGCTCCCAGTGAAAAACGTGCTTGTTTTTGTAGTAGCCAACCAGACTGCTGTTTTTGTTTTGGGATTTCCCCACTGGTCTTTCTTTCAAGAAGTATCTTTTGTTCCTCTAGCTGCTCCAGGCTGGTCTGCTTGTCTTTTCCAATGGGAATTTCCCATGTCAGAAGATTTTGGATGGGTTATAGGATTCCACCTAAGATCTTATACGCTACAAAGTCTCTGCAAGAAACCTCTTTCACTGGGCAAGTTCTAGTACCGTTTTTAGATATTCCAGTCAGTTATATGCTGAAGGCAGGCTTATAAGCTTTCTACAGTCATGTTCCCAATAACCTTTTGAAAACATAACTTCAGAGATTCCTTCTCAGAGAACCTGGTCAGGACAAGATCTGACATTAAGCCATGTCATTTTAGGCAAATGTCTCCGATTTTTCATCAATACATTATGGGGAAGTGCTTTGATTTTTCCAGAGGTCTTTCTGCATCTTTCATTCTGTGATAATTGAGAGTCTATATGGAATGAGATTCAGTGTAATATTGGTACTTTTCTCTTCCATTAGGGGGTTTTATGATAGACTAGGAGTCCTGATGTGGCACTGGACATTTAGGTCTGTTTGAACCACAAAATTAGTAATTCAAACTCACCAATCTCTCCTTGGAAACCCTGTTCAGGGTCACTATGTATGAGTCAGAACTATCTCAATGGCACTTAACAACAACAACAAATGGTAGGTGAAGGTTTTTTGGGAAAAGCTCATTGTTTCAGAATTACCCATTTTCTACCTGCAATAATCCACATTGATTCCACCTCAGATAAAAAGTGCATTCAAAAGATTATTATGAGTTACACTTGAAAACTATATGGTAAGAATTTATTTATATATGTAAAATAATGTATTCATATCTAGCATTATATAATATAAAGCAATGCATATAATTAAATGCATAAGATTATGTAAGTGGTAAGGTAATATGATTTATTCATAAAATATCCATCAAGACAAGGGATCCTAGAGTAGAGAGGAAATGGGTAAAGATGAGAGAGGTAGGGCTACACACTACCCTCATTTTAAAACAAATACAAAACATTGCCATTGGGTCCATTTTCATCTGGTAACACAGTGGTTACGAATCGGGCTACAAACCTTAAGGTCAGGAGTTCGAAACTACCAGCTGCTCCATGGGAGAAAGATCAGGCTTTCTACTCCCATAAAGATTTTCAGCCTTGGAAACCCTGTACAGGGTTGCTATGAGTTGGAACTGACTCCACAGCACATCACAACGATGAGCCCTGTAAGGACAGAGTAGAACTGTCCTATATGTTTCCAAGACTGTAAATACTTACAGAAGTGGACTTTCATGTCTTCCTCTTGCTTTTAACTGCTGACTTTTTAGTTAGCATCCTAGTACTTTAACCATTGAATAACCAAGACTCTTTTATGCCTTAATGTTTTTGTTAATCACCATCAAGTCAGTTTCTACTCATAGCGACCTTGTATAGGGTTTCCGAGGAGCAACTGTTGAGTTTGAACCATGGACCTTGTGGTTCAATCTGACCTTGCAGTCCAGCACATTAACCCACAGCCCCACACCAGGGCTCCCTTATGCCCTAATTATTGTTGTTGTTAAGTGCTGTCGAGTCGGTTCCAACCCATAGTGACCCTGTATAGGGTTTCCGAGGAGCAGTTGCTGAGCTTGAATCGCCAACCTTGCAGTTCCAACGGCTTTGTAGTCTGGTGCATGAACCCACAGTGCCACACCAGGACTCAATTATGCCCTAATAGAGGCAAGGAAAACCTGAACTGAGTCATGACAAAAGGCACTACTTCTTGAACAGCATACACCCTAGAATTCTGAGGGAGGCAGCCTTTCTTGTCAGCTGCTCAGACTTGTCACCTCTACAAGTCTTTTATTTCAAACCAAGAATCACCAAAAAATTGTGTGTTTTCCCTTCATCTTCCTATTTTCTGACTTTCTTTTTGTTCTTGACACACATTTTTACAGAATTTTGGTTTCTGCATTTTTCCTGCCCATGGAGTCATCAAAGATGTCTGCCACAAAAGAAAGTATTATGGAAATGAATCCAGGCTTTTGAAATAAAAACCCAACAAGAAGTTATTTGCTTTTAAAATTAAAAACAACTGTCACTGTATGGTCTAAGTATAAGGTTGTCACTTGACATCTCTGAGGTTCGAATAGGTGAATTGGGGTTTATAGTTTAGGAGATATTATTTTTGTTGTTGTTAAATGCCCTCAAGTAATTTCCAACTCATAGCAAACCTGTATGCAGTTTCCAACAAGCAGCTGGTGGGCTTGAACTGTCAATCTTGTGGTTTGCAGTCCATTGTTTATCTTACAGTGTCAGGAATCCAGTCTAGTTTAGGAGATGTTGTTGTTGTTGTTAAGTGCTGTTGAGTCAGTTCCAAGCCATAGCGACCCTGTTTGGGATTTCTGAGGAGTGACTGGTGAGCTTGAACCACCAACCTTGTGGTTCAAACAGACTTTGCAATCCAGTGCATTAACCCACAACACTACACCAGGAATCCAGATTAGAAGATAATACTGGTCAAATTTTTAGGAGATATTCAAGAAAGGTTTGTAGAATTCATGGAAGACTGGTGTATATTTAATTAGGACTGGGTCTGGGATGCTTTAGCTAAGTTCAAGAAGACTACTTCTGGCTTTCCCTTGTGGATGCTGTCAGAAGTCTGATGAAAGAGAACATAGGTAGAAAAATCCCACAATACCAACTAAGAGAGTTCATCAGTGCTCTTGAGGAACAGTCTAGACTCAAGTCATTAAACATTAGCTTCAGAGTATAGCCAACAGTAATCTAACAAAAATAAGCTGCACCATATTCAAAGTAGTTGCAATTATGGTAGTGAGTCTCAAGAAATAGCACAAATTACTATGACTGTCCTTCTTTGAGATGCTGAACAACATCCTGCTTATTATAATGTTTTAACAAACCAATGCAGCACTGGCAGCACTCATTCATCAATGTCAAGAAATTTGGAAGACAGCTACCTGGACAACCAATTGGAGCAGATCCATATTTATGCCCATTCCAAAGAAAGGTAACTCGGTAGAATGAAGAAATCATCTAACAGTATCATTAATGTCACATACAAGTAAAATGTTGCTGAAGATAATTTAAAAATGATTGCAGCTGCCAGATATTCAAGCCAAATTCAGAAGAGGACGTGGGGCAAGGTATATCATTACAGACAACAGTTGGATCTTGGCTGAAAGCAGAAAATACCAAAAAGAATTTATTTGTATATTATTGACTATGCAAAAGCATTCAACTATGTGGATCATGACAAGCTGTGGATAACACTGTGAAGAATAGATATTCTAGAATACTTCAGCGTTCCCATGAGGAACCTGTACATAGACCAACAGGTAGTTGTTACAGTAAAACAGGAGGATACTGAATTGTTTAAAATCAGAAAAAGTGTATGCCAGGTTATATCCATTCATGAAATTTATTCAATCTGTATGCTGAGGAAATAATCCAAGAAACTGGATTATATGAAATATATGGCATCAGAATTGGAGGAAGACTCATTAACAACCTGTGATATACAGATGACACAATCTTGCTTGCTGAAAGTGAAGAAGACTTAATATACTTACTGATGAATATCAAAGACTATAGCCTTCACTATGGATTGAACCTCAATGTGAAGAAAAGGAAAATCCTCACAACTGGACCAATAAATAAAATCATGATAAATGGAGAAAAGATAGAAATTGTCAAACACTTCATTTTGCTTAGATCCACAGTTAATGTTCATGGAATTAACAGTCAAATAATTGAAGATGTATGTATTCATCAAATCTGCTTCAAAAGACCTCTTTAAAGTGTTTAAGAGCAAAGATGTTACTTTGAGGACTGAAGTGCAACTTGCCCAAGTCATGATATTTTCAATAGCCTCATACGCATGTGAAAGTTGGACAATGAATAAGGAAGACCATGTAAGAATTGATGCATTTGAACTATGGTGTTGATGAAGAATATTGAAAGTACCATGGACTGTCGTCAGAAGAACACATAACCGTCTTGGAAGAAGTACAGCCAAAATGCTCCTTCAAAACCAGGATGGTGAAACTTCGTCTCTTGTTCTTTGAACATGTTGTCAGGAGAGATCAGTCCTTGGAGAAGGACATTGTGCTTAGAAAAGTGGAGCATCAGTGAAAAAAAGGAAGATCCCCCAGTAAGAAGCTTTCACACATTGGCATCAACCATGGGTTCAAACATAGCAGCAATTCTGAGAATGGCTCACGGCCAGGCAGTGTTTTATTCTGTTGTGCACAAGGTTGCTATGAGTTGGAACTGACTTGACAGCATCTAGCAATAACAACAATGGAATGAAGAACTGATGCATTTGAATTCTATTATTGACAAGAATGTTGACTATACATTGGATAGAACAAATCGGTGTCAGAGGATATACATTCATAATGCTCCTTAAAAGAGAAGATGGTGAAACTTTGTCTTGCTTACTTTGAACATGTCATCAAGAAGGACTTATCACTGGAGAAGTGCATTATGCTTGGTAAAATAGAGGGTAGCTAAAAGGATGGAGATCCCCAACAAGATGCATCAATGAGTCCCAACATAGCAAGAATTGTGAGAATGATGCAGGCCTAAACAATGTTTCAGCACCTAACAGCATCATCTTTCCTTAAGATAAGGTGCGAATTGTGGAAGTTGGCAAGGCATTCAAGGGGAATCATGTTGCGTGATCAACCCTCAGCCTGAAGTGTTCTCTAATGTTTTGTCACTCAAGATGTTCTGAGCCCGTCCTGTCCTGCTCAAAATATGAATGACTTAGATGAAAGTACCACAGAAGAATGACTATGAACATACCCTTCAGAGTCAGAGAGGATCAAGTCCAATCCTGACTCCATCCTGTCCTTGGATGAGTGAGTGACTAAAGCTTTCTGAGTCAGTTTCCTTATCTATAAAATGGGGGTCAGAACACACACGTTGGAGTTGGCATGAGGAGAGAATGAAATAACATGTTGTGCAAAGTACAAATTTGTCAGACAGACATGCTCCAAAATAGTAGCTCTTTGTGGCACACTAAATACATAATCTGTGAGTAATGAGCGAATATGTTGGATGACAAACTCAGGATCCAAAAAGGTCTCACTAGGCTGGACTCAAGAACCAGATCTTGTAGGATGATGTTATGGATTAGACTGTTTCACCCTAAAATGTGTGTTAGGAATCCTGTCTACCTGTGGTTATAATGCCCTTAGGAAATGGGCTGTCATTATAAGGATTAGTGTAGGGTGTATTCTGAGCCAATCTCTTTTGAGATATAAAAGGGATTAGGTGCAAGCTAGCAAGCAATGATGGGAGAAGACATATGAAGATGGTCCAGAAGCAGAATCTCAGAGACAAGAACTTTCCTTTAGAGCTGATAGTGGAAAGCCTTCCCCTAGAACTGGAACCCTGAATTGGGTCTGCTAGTCTCCTAAACTGTGAGAATAATAATAATAAAGCCACCCCATTTGGTATTTCTGTTATAGCAGTGCTAGATAATTCAGACAGATGGCATTTAACAAGGATAAATGTAAAAGTACTGCAATTAGGTCTGAACAGCAAGCTGTACAAATGCCCAGTGGGGAGAGAGGGCTTATCAACAGCATACCTGAAAAAAGACTCGGGAGCTTTAGCAGACTCTTTGCTCATTAATGGGTCAATGGTGTGAGAAGTCTTCCAAAAAGCAAGTGCAATCTTAGGTGGAGTAGAGTTAAGCTGATTGGAACAAAGAGGGAAAGAATGCTAGTGTGCTCTGCCTCTCTTTGAATTCCACACTTTGTAGGGATGGTGATAAACTAAGCTTTCACCAGGGTCAAAGTGAGGAGACATAAACCCCATAAGAGCAGAAGAGAGTTGAGATGAAAGAAGACCAACAAGGTTTAGGACATACGTCTGCAATCATCTGAATCTCAGTTTGCGTGTGATAGATTAGATCCTTTATAATAGCAAATGTCTAGCTAGTTCCTTCCCTGTTTAAAGTTTAAGGAGAGAACAAGGACGATGGGTCAGAATTACACACTGTAAGGTTTCTGTGCACTATAAAGACAATATTTCTAGCCACTAAAGCTGTCCCTAAATGGAGAGGCAGTAAATGTCCTTTCACTGGAAGTGTTCAGGCTGCAGCCACAGGATTGTTTGAGGATATCCTAAACAGACCAATGTGGCCTCCTTTTAGAGCAGGGTTCAACCCACA
Source organism: Chrysochloris asiatica (assembly GCF_000296735.1). Classification (NCBI taxonomy): domain Eukaryota; kingdom Metazoa; phylum Chordata; class Mammalia; order Afrosoricida; family Chrysochloridae; genus Chrysochloris; species Chrysochloris asiatica. The sequence continues at coordinate 1,277,308 of NW_006408904.1, forward strand.
GCCCATATACTCGAAATCATTTACAAAATCTCTAGGGTGAGCATTCAAAGCCTTCTTCGGATTCTTTATAGAATCAGAAATGCCACCAGAAAATATTAAGATAAACTGAACCGGATTATTACTCCTTTCAACATTTATGGAATATCTACTTTATTGTATTATGCTATGCACTGGGACACAAAGATGTGTAAGGTATCTCTAGCCTTGTAAAGGGTGTTGTTTTAAACAAATAATTGTAAAAAATATCTTCTCTGAGCTTACAAGGAAGAGAGGGGTCCATGCTTCCTGGAAAGAAATTCTTTCCAGTTGTGAGACTTGGGGATTCTATCACAAGCAACATAAGTTCCTGGTGGTGCAAATGGTTAATGCACCTGTTTGCTAAGCAAAATGTTGGGGTCTGCCCAGAGGCCCTGCTTAAGAAAGGCCTAGTGATTTGTGGCAGAAAATCAGTCCTTGGGAACCCTATGGAGCACAGTTCTATTCTGACACACTTGTGATCACCATGCGACCGTGTCAGCTAGATGACAACCATTTAAAATAATGGCCAGCTAAAAAAAGGACCTTTGGCTTCTTAGATATTCGCTGGGTGAAAGTTTTACTTGTAGATGCTAAGCACTCTTAGAGGATATAGCAAGCAAAGTTTGGGAAATCACTGGTCTCCAACCTAGCCTTTCTCCCAAGATCCCATTCCCCCTGTTCACGATCGGGGTAACTCACTGCAATATCCTGAAATGAGCTGTCATAAGAAGGTGCCTTTAATCAGTCCATGAAAATCAAAATCTCCAGCTGCCCGTGCCTGTGCTCACACCAGCATCAAACTGTCAGCCTGTTTTACATTTATTTACCCACCATGTAAAGTCTGCTTTATTGGACCAATAAATTTGTGGTGGTAATATACACCCATCAAAACCTTACCCGCTTTCAAGGTCTGGCTCCCACCCACATCCTTCTAAGGACCTCTACCCACTGAAAGCACTCCATTCCCCAAATCTCTGCAGCATCCAACTGGATGCATTTCTTAATATTCTTATTAGGTAAATACTGTTTATCATTTTGTACTGCTACTTATGTGGGTCACATGACCTGCCTAATGATAGTGTCACCTCCCCAAGGAGAAACTGTTTTACTTTTCTTCTCTGTCTTCCTCTGGGCATGTCAAAGGTACTCAACAAACATTAAGTGACTACAATTAGAAAGGCTAAAATAATGGTTATAAACAAGAATATTTTGGGTAATCAGATCAGTCTGATTGACAGGCATGTGAAGGGAGAGTGAAACTAGAATTAAGACCCTGGTAGAAGAGGTGACATTAAGAGCAAAGATGTCCATTTGAAGACTAAAATGCGCCTGACCCCAAGCCATGGTATTTTCAATAACCTCATATGCGTGTGAAAGTTGGACAGTGAATAAGGAAGACCATAGAAGAATTGATGCATTTGAGGTATGGTGTTGAAGGAGATTATTAAAAGTACCATGGACCACCAAAAGAACAAACCAATCTGTGTAGGAAGAAGTACAGCCAGAGAGTGCTCCTTGGGAGCCAGGATGGTGAGACTTGATCTCTCATATTTTGGATATATTATCAGGAGTGACTAGCTCCTGGAAAATGACATCATGCTAGGTAAAGTGGAGAGTCAGTGAAAAAGAGGAAGACCCCAGGGAGATGAATAGGTACAATGGCGGCATCAGCGGGCTCAAGTTTGTGAGGATGGTGCAGGACCTGGTAATATTTTGTTCTTTTGTGTATAAGGTTGCAAACAACAACAACAACAACACTGAGGGGACTGCAATCATTGAAATGAAGCAAAGTATATGATTTGTTGAATGTAAAATTGATGATCTGCTCTGTAAATCTTCACTTAATTCACAACAATAATGATTTAAAAAGATATCACCATTGACAAAGTCAAAATTTATACAGTCAAGATACAGAACATTTTCATCACCACATATATCCTGGTGATGTGCTCTCCCTTTATTTAATCCTAACTAATATTCCATGTCACTGCCATCTGCTCCTACCCAACATTCCCGTTCACTTGGCTGCTTCATTTTTAGTTGAAGCACTCATTAGCATTCTAAATATTTTATTTATCTTGTTTATGTCTCTCTACTCTACTAGACCAAATGCTTTCAGAGGGCAAGGACCTTTGGATCTGCTCTATTCAGTTATCCATTCCATATACTTAGAACCAGACCTGGCACAGAGAAGGTGCTCAATAAATTCTTGTTTGGTGAATAATGGCAGTACTGACTGGGACAGAAGCCAAAGCCTTGATAATATGTGTGCTGGTGGACAGGTTGGTTGTCAAATTTTAGTCCTTGGGTCTGTCCTAGCAACCTGCCAGATCCACATGGAACCACATGTGAGAATTCAACCCACCTCTCTTCCTTATCTATAGGAATTTTTCAAGTGTTATAACAAGCAGAGCAAAAGGAGAGAGATGTGTCTCATGGGTTTTTAACTATGGATCTAGAATTGTGGCCTTCAGGGTTTTCCATCCACAAAACCCCATGGGCCACTACTGTCAACTGTTCACATAGTATTATGAATAAATCACAGCAAATAAATGGGAAGTCTGGGCTAACAGGGAAGTCTGGGCTAATAGAGATGGGGCATTATTGAGGAGATACTTGGGTTTTGTTAAGATAAAAAGCTCAATATTAATTAATGCCAAAGACATGAGATAGAGCATTCATATCTATATATGTATAGTCATACTATATAAAAGATAGAGGTCTGTCTGGCCATATTCAAGAGGACCATTTTCGCCTGCCAGTCAGGGTGCCGCAATTGTGCTTATAGACTACTGACTCAGATGAGAAAATATGGGGAAAATACAGATTCAAGACATTATAAGCAGTAATAATGCTAGTTGTGGACTGCCTCCCATCCCAGAGCCAACTGAGTCATAAAAGTTATAACTGGCTTTTGTCATTAGGTGCCATTGAACTGGTTCCAACTCATAGCGACCTTATGTACAACAGAATGAAACACTGCCTAGTCCTGTGCCAACCTCACAATCATTGTTACACTTGAGCCCATTGTTGCTGCCACTGTGCCCGTCTATCTTGTTGGAGGGCTTCCTCTTTTTCTCTGACCCTCCACTTTACCAGCATGATCTCTTTCTCCAGGGATTGGTCCCTCCTGATAACATGTCTAAAGTATGAAAGACAGAAGTCTGGCCATCCTGGATTCTAAGATGCATTCTGGCTGTATGTTTTCCAACACAAAGTGGTTTATTTTTTTGTGAGTCCATGGTACTTTCAATATTCTCCTCTAACACCATAACTCAAATGCATCAGTTCTTCTACAGTCTTCCTTACTCACTCTCCAACTTTCACATGCATATGAGACTACTGAAAATACCGATGCTCGGGTCAGGCACACTTTTAGTCTTCAAACTAACGTTTTTGCTCTTGAACACTTTGAAGTAGTCTTGTGCAGCAGATTTGCCTAATGCAATACATCATTTGATTTCTTCACTGCTGTTTCCATGAGTGTTGACAGTGGATCCAAGAAAAAAGAAGTCTTTGACAACTTCTATTTTTTCTCCATTTATCATGACATTTAGAGTGGCTCAAAGCTTGTGTTTACAGCCATGCCTGATTCCCTGGCCTGTTCTATGAGCATTATCTAAGAGGCTGACAGACTTGCAGACCCTATGACTTTCCAGAAAAGCGTCTCATTAAATCCTAGTCTATTGAAAGAAAGGTAGGGTGCTGTATGTGCCAAAGCGACTCAGGACAGAACATTTCTATATGTCCAGTGACCTAAACCCAGGCATCTCCTAACTCAACATGTCAAATGGCTCTTTCTCGTTGCCCATCCATCCCTTGGACAATGTTATCTAAAAATAAACCAGGCTTCAGAGGTCATGGGAGGCCTTTCTTTCTCTTTCCTTTTTGATGCTCAACACAGGGTCCCTATGGGTAGAGTAACTATTCAGTCAGACTCATGCTGGTTAATATATAACTCAGAGTAGGGAGATTTCCCAGCAGAGCCTGGACCTTAATGATGAAGCTCACACCACCCCTTCTGACCTGCCATCTTCTCCCAGCCTTCCAGCCGCCCAGATGCAGTAAGAATATTCTAACTCAGTCAGGGGACCCTAAAGCACATGTGGGTCTCTGGAGAAGTACTGGGATCTTGGCTGCACTGAGGGAAGGAAGCACGTGTCAGGGTGGACACTGTCTATAAAAAATGACCTCCCTCACAAATCTCTTCGGACTCTAGCTGAAGCAGAAACCAAGAGTCACTTTCTTTGACTGGTATTTTCCTTGAATGGAAACCTAAAGCTAACTGCAAGTCTCTCTCTCTTTTTTTTTTTTTTTCTCTTTCTCTGTATTTTCTTCTTCCTCCCCGACAATATGCTTGGGGCCCACCTGAGACCTAACATTTGTCTGTTTTGAGAATAGATGAGTATTTATTAGAATTAAACAGCTGGGAGCTCTGTGATATTTAGACGGGTATTAGGAGGAGTGTATGAGAAGAAGATAATGCTGGGTCTTTTTTTTCTGTAAACCAGTCTGGGCTTAGTTACTGAGGGGATTTCTTGGGTCTCCTGTGAGAGCCAGATACAGTTAATTTCCTGCAAAAGCTGCGGGCTGGGCCGTGCTGATATTGCAGTGTTATTTAGAATAGAAAGGTCAGGCCTGAGATTGAATAATCATTGACAAGAAATCCATGGGGGATACAAAGCAGTTGGTGAGCAGTGACTGAAACCGAGTCTGACTCTGCCCCCCTCCCCTTTCTTCCTGGGTATCTGGCTGATTCTGGAATTTATTTATTTTTATTTCTGCAAAATTCTTTTGGAAAAATCTCAGAGCTAATGGGTAAGCTGTGTTGAGACAGGGAGAGTGATGGCTTTCAGGCCACCATTCAAGATGGAACACTCAACCTTATAGATGCCATTTACCTGCCTCCAGGGCCACGAGTAACTCTGGACACTTCTCCATGAATTTTTAATTCACCAAGATTTCTAAGCTCAGGCAGATTTCATAGCCTGTCCTAAGAATGACGGCAAGTGTAGAACATCAGGAAAGCACAGGGGTGGGGTGGGGTGGGGTGGGGTGGGGGGGGGTGGTGGGAGGTTTGATGGAGAGAGCACCTGCTCTGTCTATTTTGAATATATTGTCTCATTAATCGTGGGATCCCCGGGATTTGAATTACAGATAGAGAAAAAGGCTCAGAGATGTTGTGTAATTTGCTGAGGCTCTCACAATGCCTAAGCTGCGGAGCAAAGGTTTAAATCCAAGGGCACTCTGTGTGTCACGTGAATGCTCTTTCTTTGCATACACTTCTGTCCATACATTTCTTAGTCTTCACTGCCTGCTTTTTAATCCACATATATGGTTCCTCAGTAGTCCATGTTGCAATGAGTTTCTCAGTTGGTAAAAATCACCAGTATTCCCTTATTTGAGATCAGAGTGCATGTAGTGGATGGCTTAGGGTTACGGCCAATTTAGAAAGAGGAGAAATGGGCCAGGGGGTTTCTAGGTCTCTTCTGAAATTCAGATGCCATGCCATTTATTTATCCTAAAATTAGATTTACTACCCAATCAAAAAAGAAATTGAATAGATATTTCTCCAAAGATATACAGATAGTTATTAAGATCTGCTCACTGTCGTTAGCTATGAAAGAAATGGAAATCCAACCACAATGAGATATCATTTCACATCTATTAGAATGGCTATTATTTTTTTAAAAAGTAAAACACACAAAAACAAGTGTTGATTAAGTTGTCGAGAAAATGGAACTTTTGTGCATTTCTGAGTGGGAATGCAAAATGGTGCAACCTAGGTGGAAAACAGTAGTGGTTTATCAAAAAGATAAACATAGAATTAATTTATGAGTCAGTAATTCACTTGTGAGTATGTTGTTGTGTTGTGAAGTGCCATCGAGTTGGTTCCGACCCATAGTGACCCTGTATAGGGTTTCTGAGGAGCAGTTGGTGAGCTTGAACTACCGACCTTGCAGTTTAAATGGTTTTGCAGTCTGGTGCATTAACCCACAGAGCCACACCAGGACTCCTTACACCCCCCAAATTTGAAATCAGGGACTCAGATATTTTACAACAGTGCTTATTGTGGCATTATTCACTATAATCAAAAGGTAGGAACAGCCTAAATGCCTAACAACATTAGTAAACACAATGTTAGTAAACATTGTGTTTACTAATGTTACTGACACAAACCAAAAAAGCCCACTTCTGTTGAGTAGAACTGTTCCCAAAGGTTTCTGAGGCTATGAATCTTTACAGAAGCCGGTTGCTTTATATTTTTCTCTCATGGAATGGCTGATAGTTTGGAACCACTGACCTTTCAGTTGGCAATTAAGTACTTAAACCACTGCACCATCAGGGATTCTTTTATCCACACAATGGAAAATTATTCAGGCATAAAGAGCAATGAAATTTTCATACATGCTATAACATGGATGGATCTTTAAAACATGCAGAATGAAATGAGTCAAACAAACATCTATTGTATGGTCTCATTTATATGAACTATATAGAAGAGGCAAATATACAGAGACAAAGTTGATTAGTAGTAGTTAGGAGTTAGGTAGAGGAAGGGCTAAGGAACTACTGCTTTCGGGGTAGTGAGATCCTGGTTGGGGTGATGACAAAGTTTAGAAACAGGTAGTTGTGATGATTGTACAACATAGTGAAAGTAAGTAACCTTCTCTAAATTGTAAACAGAAAACAGTTAAAATGGCAAGTTTTGTCCTATATATATTTTATAATGATAAAAAATTTTAAATTAAATTTATTTCTTAAAAGCTTGGTCTTGAAAAAATTATTCAAAGGATAGTCATATTGCTTAATTTGGTAACCTGAGGGCACAAATAATGACATAATGAGCAGTCTACTAGTAATCAGTTGTGACTTGTATCTAAGTAAAAGTTGAAATTATTCTGAAAGTTAAGATTGGAGCCAAGCAAGAGTTAGTGTCCAAGGTTCAGGTTAAAATTAGGGAAAAGTTTAAGGTGATGTTCAAGGTCAGGATCAGGATCCTATCTCTGTGGATAGCTCCTAATTGAGGTGAGATTATTAGTTGGGAATGCCATTTTTGGATGGCTTTTTAACACAGAGGCTTTTAGTTACAGCTTGTCTGTTGCTGCCCTGCATTGTCACAGAAATGTTTTCTTTTTTTTTTTTTTTAATATTGTGATCTAGGTGAAAGTTTACAGAGTAAATTGGTTTTCCATTAAACAATTCTTATGCGGTTTTCTTCATTACATGGATTACAACCTCCAAATGTAAAAGCACTCATCCTATTTCCTCTTTGTGTTCACCATTTCATTTTCTTTCCTGCTATCCCTTCCTGCCTTTAAAATGTATCCCTGGGCATAGGTCGCCCTTTGATCTCATATAGTTGGTTGTTCTAGGGCGTGCTTACCTCCCTAGAGTTATTTTTCACCTTTACACAGCTGCCTATTCACCACTTGTCTGTCAGTTTGTGTACTGTAGAGGCTGACATGTTGTTATGAGGCTGGGAGCTCTGCCACTGTTATTTTAAATGCCAGAAAGATCACCCATTGTGGATATGTTTCAGTGGAGCTTCCAGACTAAGACAGATAAGGAATAGGGAGAAATAGACTACTTCTGAATGTTTAGCCGCTGAAAACCTTATGAATAATAGTGGACCGCTGTCAGATATAGTGCCAGAAGATGAGCTCGTCAGGATGGAAGGGACTCAAAATGGGATTGGGGAAGGGCTGCTTCCTCAAAGTAGAGTTGACCGTGATGACACGAATGGAGTAAAGCCGTATGGGCCTTAATTTTCTGATGGGGCACAACTCAAAAGGAGAAGAAACAGCTGCAAGCATCCATTAGTAATCAGAACATGGAATGTATAAAATATGAAACTAGGAAAATTGAAGTTGTCAAAAATGAAATGGGATGCATAAAGATGAATATCCTAGGCATTAGTGAGCTGAAATGGATAGGTATTGGCCATTTAAAATCTTATAATAATACTGTTTTCTATGCCGGGTATGACAAATTTAAGAGGATGAAGGCTTTGCATTCATTATCAAAAGAATTTTCCAAGATCTATCTTGAAACATAAAGCTGTCTGTGATAGCATAAACTCCATATGCCTACAAGGAAAACCAGTTAATCAACTATTATTCACACTTACACACCAACCACTAAAGACAATGATGATGAAATCAAAGAATTCTCCCAACTACTTGAGTCTGAAATTAATCAAACATTCAATCAAAATATATTGATAATTACTGGTGATTGGAATGTGAAGGTTGGACAAAGAGAAAGGGTCAGTATTTTCAGTATTTGGGAAAAAATGGCCTTGGTGATAGAAATGATCCTGGAGATCACATTATAGAATTTTGCAAGACCAAAGACTTATCAATTATAAGCACCTTTGTTAAAGAATATAAGAGGGGATTATACACATGGGCCTCACCAGATGAAATTTATAGGAATCAAATTGACTACATCTGTGGGAAGAAGTGGTGAGAAGCTACAGATCATCAGTCAAAACATGGCCAAGTACTGGCTGTGGAATAGACCATCAATTGCTCATATGCAAGTTTAGGCTGAAACTGAAAAAAAAAAAAAAAAAAAAGTCCAGAGGAGCAAACATATGACCTTGAACATATTCCACCTGAACGTAGAGATAATTTCAAGAACACATTTGATGCTTTTGACACTAATGACTGAAGACCAGAAGAGCTGTGGGATAGCATCAAGAACATCATACAGGAAGAAAGCAAAAGGTCATTAAAAATACAGGAAAGACCATAACAGATGTCAGAAGACACACTGAAATTTGCTCTTCAGCATAGAAATGCTAGATTAAATAGAACAAAGGAGGAAGCGAAAGAGCGAAACAGAAAATGTCAAAGGGCAGCTTAAGAAGACAAAGCCAAGTATTACAATGAAATGTGCAAAGACCTGGAGTTAGAAAATTAAAGGGACGTACATGCTCAGCATTTCTCAAACAGAAAGAGTTGAAGAAAACATTTAAAACTCAACTTGCAATATTGAAGGACTCCATGGACAAAAGATTGAATGATGCAGAAAGCATCAAAAGAAGATGGAAGAGATGGAGTTACTGTACCAAAAAGAAATGGTCCATTTTCAACTATCTCAAGAGGGAGCATATGATTAAGAACTGATGGTATTTAAAGGAGTGGTCCAAGCGGTACTGAAGGTATTAGCAAAACACAAAACACCAGGAACTGATAGCGCACAAATTAAAAGCTGTAAACAAAATGATGCAGCACTGGAGGTGCTCACTTATTTATGCCAACAGACTGAAAGAATACCACATATTTGTGACCATTCCAAAGAGAAGTGACCTAATGGAATGTGGAAATCATAGAACAATACCAAAAATTTCATATGCAAATAAAATTTTGTTGAAGATAATTAAAAAATGTTTGCCACAATACATCAACAAGGAACTGCCAGAAATTTAGGTCAGATTCAAAAGAGGATGAGGAACTAGAGATACCATTGCTGATGTCAGATGGATCTTGACTGAAAGTAGAGAATACCAAAAATATGTTTACCTATGCTTTATTGACTAGGCAAAGGCTTTTAACAGTGTAGATCCTGACACGTTATGGATAACAATGTGAATAATTGGAATTCTACAACACAATTAAGTGCTCATGAGGAACCTGTACATAGATCAAGAGGCAGTCTTTGGAACAGAATGCTTTAAAATCAGGAAAAGTGTGCACCAGAGTTGTATTTGTTCACCATACTTATTCAATGTCTATGTTGAGCAAATAATCTGAGAAACTGGATTATATGAAGAAGAGCATGGCATCAGGATTGGAGGAAGACTCATTACCAACCTGTGATATGCAGATGATCCAACCTTGCTTGCTGAAAGGGAAGAGGACTTAAAATAATTACTGATGAAGATCAAAGACCACAGCCTTCAGTATAGATTAAAATGTATTGTAAAGAAAACAAAACTCCTCACAACTGGACCAATAAATAATACAATGATAAATGGAGAGAAGACTGACGTTGTCAAGGTCTTCATTTTGTATGGATCTACAATCAACATTCTTGGAAGCAGCAGTCAAGAAATCAAAGGATCTATTGCATTAGGCAAATCTGCTGCACAAGACCTCTTTAAAATGTTCAAGAGCAAAGATATCAGTTTGAGGACTAAAATGTGCCTGACCCAAGCCATGGTATTATCAGTAGTGTTATATGTGTGTAAAACTTGGACAATGATAAGGAAGTTTGGTTTTTTAAAAAGTTTTTATTGTGAACTGAGTGATAGTTTACATGGGAGAACATCGGTTTCACACCATCACTTCATTGTAATGATTTCAACGTTATTTGCTTCTATTATCTCTGTTTTGTTTTTGTCTTTTTTGATGTACACAAAAACACTCAGGAATATATAATTATTTAAACAACCAAAGGGCACATTTTGCAATCCTGCCTCCTAGCCACCAGCACACAATCTTTCTCTTCCATGAGTCTAGAATCCTCAGCTGCTCTTTCTCTCCATGCCCTCATCTCTGCCTCCATCTTTGGTGTTGCTTCTTCTCTGGTTAGGGTCCCACATTCTGCTCATGCTCCTCTCCCACGATGGTCCCAGGGTTCTCTGTTCCTGGATTGGAAGATTAACTGCTCCCCACTTTTTGTTACAGACCTTATACCTTTACTGTTGTGACAGGCTCAATTAGTCATGATAACAATTACTCCCTATTGAATCATAAGAATCTTATCCCCAGATCTTTTCACCAGACCCGTCTAGACAAGATGAAAACTAAGGAAGATTTAAAATAAACAAATTAAAAAAACAGATGCATTTGAGGTACGGTGTTGGAAAAGAAAAATTAAAAGTACCATGGACTGCCAGATGAACAAACAAATCTGTGTAGGTAGACATACAACCAGAATGCTTCTTGGAAGCCAGGATGGCCAGATTTCTGTATCTCATATTTCAGACATATTATCAGGAGGGACCAGTTCATGAGAGTGGAGGGTCAGCAAAAAAGAGGAAGATGCCTAACAAGATGTAATGGCTCAGTGGCAGTAACCACGGGCTCAAGCACAGCAACAGTTGTGAGGATGGCACAAGATTGGGCATTGTTTCATTCTGTTGTGCATCGGGTCACTATGAGTTGTAAGCAGACTCCACAGTACCTAACAACAGGCTTGTCCATTGTTTAGCTCAAAGATGAGTCATAGGGGTGAGCTAGTTTCCAGGCTTGAAGGGTGACTATTGGTCGCAGTCTCAGGGTCCCACCAGTTTCTATCAGACCAGTATGCCTAGTCTTCTTTGTGATTTTCAGTTTTGTTTCAATTTTTTCTATCCAGTACCTTCTAATGTGATCACTTTCAAAGTGGTAGCTGGACACCACTTAACTCTTCTGGTCTCAGAGTCATAGAGGCTGGGGTTCACATGGTCCATTAGCCCTGCAGACTGCTTGTTTCCAGAGGGGTTTATATTTTTCACTCTTCTTTGCTCCAGATGGGGAAAGACAAATAGTTGCACCTTAGGTGGCTGCTCACAAGCTTTTAAGATCCCAGTCGCTACTCACCAACGTAGGATGTAGAACATTGTCTTTGTGGACTACGTTATGGATGTAATTGGCCTTGTTGTTCCCCACAAGACTATATTTCTGACCCCCGGGGCCAGTGACTAGTTTCCTCAAGATGTTTGGTTATATCTAAGGCATTTTCGTACCTCTGCCCCCTGTATGCTCTACTATTTTGTTGTTGTTGTTAAGTGTTGTTGAGTCAGTACCAACTCATAGCGACCCTGTATAGGGTTTCTTTGAACTGCAGACCTCGTGGATCAAAGTGACCTTGTACTCCAGTGCACTAACACACAGCACAACACCAAGACTCCATTCTCTATTAGATTCATGGATGTATTTGCAGCAATATAAATATGAGGTGGCTTCAAAAGTTCATGAGAAACTGTCGTTATATTTTTCTTCCATTTTTCAGTTCCATGAAGTTTTGGCAGCCCCACAACAACAATATAAATATGTAGAAATATTCTCTGTCAACTCTCTCTATATTTATGCATAGTTCCATGCACCTTCCCACTCCTGTTCAGCTTGTCTATCTATGTACTGACTCACTGGGTATTGTCATTACTCTTATTGCAGGATTGTGTATGGACTCATGTTTACCTTTGTTGACTTTAATTCTTGTGCTCCATGAGGTGTCTTCCTTTCCTTTGATCATTTTATGCTGATCTAACCCTGATTATAAGGAGCCCTGGCAGTGTGGTGGATTACGAGCTGGGCTGCTAACTCCAAGGTCAGCAGTTTGAATACACTAGTTGCTCCATGGGAAAAAGATGAGGCTTTCTGCTCCTGTAAAGATTTACAGCCTCTGAGACCCCCATACAGAGTTGCTATGAGTCAGAACCAACTCGGTGGTACTTGACAACCACCACCATCCCAAAGGCAATGCCTTTCCCTTTACCCATCACAGAAGCGTTCTTGCATCTTATGATACTGTTTATGTTCTCTATGGAATCCTGGTGTGGTGCTGTGGGTTAATGCGCTGGACTGCAAGGTTGGTTTGAACCTCAAGGTCGATGGTTCAAGCTCACCAGCTACTCTTGAGAAATCCTATACATGTTCTCTATGACTCCGTGACTAGGTAATATGAACTCAGCATGGGTGAACAGTAGGGAAAATAGCCTCTTCCTCAGTGTTGTCTACCAGGAGGCATAAGGTACAAGTATGAGGATCCCCCAAGTGAGGAGATTACCTGAGTCACTTGCTTTACCCAGTTGATATAAATTCACCTCCTTCATCAAGAGGCAATTTTACCACTGTTATCAAAACAGTTATAAAAAAAAGAATAGAAATACCTATATTATAGTCCACAGTTACAATGTTTGACATCTCACTTTGGTGAATAGTCACTAGGGTCTTAAAAGCTTATGAGAGTGTAAAACCGATGTTCTCCCATGTAAACTATTACTCAATTCACAGTAAACACTTAAGAAAAAAAAAGTCTATGAGAGATCATCTTAGATGTTGGTATTGGTCACTCCCTGCACAGTGTAAAGAAGAGTAAGTAACGTCAAAGATGCATGGAAACATGGATTTTAAACTTAAGAAATAATACAAGTTTTTAAGGAATAAGATCGGGTGAATGGAAGCTATATGGACTAAGAGGTTGGAGTCATGAGTTTTAGCTCCAGAGTAGACTAACTTTCTCTGAAAGAATCGAGGCAGCTTTGTGCCTTGAGTCTATTTCCCGAATCTACTGAAAGTGCAGGAATGTGCTGTGATTTGATACTTGCTTAAAAGGTTTGAGTTCTTAAGTGTAGTGAAGATGTCTGCTATTCTTCACTTTTTGAGTTCCCCAGCCCCCCACCCAGGCAAGAACTTCTTCTTTTATTTCACCTGAGCCTGAACTCTGGCGGAGAGACTGCTAGGATAATAGATACATGGAGCAGGAATCTATACACTCTGGTCAAGTAAGAGGTGGTATGGCAGAGTGTTAAGAGTTCAGACTCTAAAGCCAGACTGCGAAAGTTTAAATTTGGCTTCTTTGTAGTTTTGTATTCTTCATAAGGAGTCCTGGTGTGGTGCTGTGGATTAATGCGCCAGACTGCAAAGCTGTTTGAATTGCAAGGTCGGCAGTTCAAGCTCACCAACTGCTCCTCGGAAACCCTATACAGGGTCGCTATAGGTCAGAATTGACTCGACGGCACTTAACAACAACAACATTCTTTATAAAGTTCATCCTCACTGTGCTTCAGTTTCTTGGTTGATGGCTCTAATAGTTAATCAATCAACTGCTGGCCACTAGGCTGGCAATTGAACTCACCCAAAGGTGCCGTGGAAGACAAACCTGGTGATCTGCTTTCCTTATAAACCCTACGTAGCACAGCTCCACTCTGATACACATGATGTCGCCACAAGTCAGAGTCAACTTGATGGTAATCAACAAGAATAAGGAGGGCATCCACTAGGGTTGCTGAGAAAATTAAGTAAGTGAATTTGTACAAAACCACTACAGCCCTGTCTAGTCCTTCACAAACACAGTAACATGGAAAAAATAGGTTTTCCTGCCTATTATGTGTCATCTGCTCCTTTAAAGCCCCTTTCCCAGTATCTGTCATGCACAGGAATGAATTAGAGGGAAACTGCTGGGACCAGAGGCAGCTGCAGACCCCCAGGATCTCAGTCCTGCACCTTTCCTGCATGTAGTTCCAGAAGCTAACCTTGAGATGTGCCTTTGAAGCTACTTTAAAGCAGCAAGAACATACTCATGGACTCATTCAACACACAATTACTGAGAGCCTGGTAGGAGCCAGATACTACCTTGAGCAATTCACCCAGGGTCCCTGAGTCTCAGTTTCATCACCTGTATAATGGGCATCACAACATCCACCCCCACTGGATTACTGTGGGGCTCCAAAGCAATGCCTTGTTGGCATGCCTTGTAGAAGGGGTAGATAAATTGGTGGTCCCAATATTAAAACTATTGCTGTGGTCACCCTCTCCAGGGTTGTGGCTGCTGTCAGAGGACAATCCCTCCAAAACAGAGCAGCACTTGATGAGACCAGATGACCTCGAGAACACAAGCTCCCTGGCACCATCTGGCATCCTCTTTGCCTTTGATTTATCAGTGCAGATCTCCCCCTGTGCAAGACCATAAAGGCAGGTTGTGTGACACCTTTACTGTCTGGCACACTGTGGAGCAGAGATGATCTTATGCATGCAGTGACAAGGTGCAGAGCCTCACTTCTGCCTTCTCTGCACATGTTTCTCAGGCTAGAAAAGGCCACAGGTGCTTCCTGGGAGAACTTGGTCCCTCTAACTGCCCTGAGATCAGGTCAGGTTGCACTCAGAACAATAGCAGAATGGCCAAGGTCCAGCCAGGTGGAATGAGTTTCTGCAACCCCTTGCCCTCACCCTTGTCCTCCCTCAGTTTGCTGTAGTGACTGCCATCCCTGAAGTTTATAGGTATCATTATCTTTGAAAAATCTGTTCCATCTGAAGACGGTCAGGGTTGGGGATGGGTGGCAGATTGCAATTTAATGATCAGATTAAAATATGCTAAAGCAAACAAATAAATAAATAAAAAGCCCAGCAGCCTGGAGCACCACAATTCATTCTGTGGGCAACAGAAGCTGGGGCTCCAGGGACCAGCTTGTAACTCAGCCCACAGGCAGGTTTAGGAGCCTGTTACTGTATGACCACAAGGAGAAACAACTCTCCAACAAAGATTTACATCACATGGCACTGGGCTGGGAGAGAAGAAGCAAGTGGGAAACTAATAGGTCTTGATGCTAATAATGGAAAGAGAGGGGGTGCTCAACTTATTTATATTAACAACAGTGGCCCAAATCTTTCATCCTCTTTAGTCTTCTCCAGCTCTTCCCAACTCACCACATTTTAGTCACCTTGTGTGGGGCTGAAGGCTATTGCATTAGACTGCAAGGTCAGTTTGAACTATAAGGTCAGTGGTTCAAACCCACTAGCTGCTCCTCAGAAACCCTATATAGGGTCACTGTGGGTCATAACCAACTCAATAGTACTTAACAACAACAACAACCCCATTACAGCAACTATGTGCATTCTATTGGTGTACTCGTGTGGCACTGTAAAATAAAGCACTGGACCACAAAGTCAGTTGAACCACAAGGTCATTGGTTCAAGTTCACCAGCTGCTCCTTGAAAACCCTATGTAGGGTTGTTATGAGTCAGAACTGACTCGGTGGCACTTAACAACAAAACAACAATGCCACTTAAGGGAGTTCTAGTGTGGATAAGCACAAGGTCAGTTTGAACTGCAAGGTTGGTAGTTCAAACTCACTAGTTAGTTGCTCCTCAGAAACCCTCTACAGGGTCGTTACGAGTTGGAATCAACTCGACAGTACTTAACAACAACAACAACAACCCCATTACAAGGATCGCTGGTGGCATAATGGACTAAACATCGGGCTGCTAATCTCAAGGTATGAGATTCAAATCCAAGAGCCACATCTGGAGAAAAAGATGAGGCTGTCTTCTTTGATAACGACATACAGTCTCAGAAACCCAATAGAGGAGTTCTGCCTTGTCCTATAGGGTCGCTGTGAGTTGAAATCTACTTAATTGCAGTGGGTTTGATATTTGGTGTTCTGCTCCATGGAAATTAAACATAACTTTATAATAAAAACCAATCATTCTGACTCATGAAAACTCCCTTTGTGTCAGAGTAGAACTGTGCTCCCTAGGATTCTCACTGGATGATACCTTAAAAAAAAAAAAAAAAAGTACCCAGATCACCAGGTCTTTCTTTTGAGGGACTTCTCAGTGGACTAGAACTTTCAACCTTTTGTTTAGCACACTGTTTGTACTATATAAGTAAGGACTAACTTACTTTTACATCTTACCAAACTGTGACCTCATGAAAGTTGTTGTTAAGTGCCATCGAGTCGATTCCGACCCATAGCGACCCTGTACAGGGTTTCCCAGGAGCAGCTGTTGAGCTTGATCCACCGACCTTGTAGTCTAAACGGCCTTGCAGTCTGGCGCATTAACCCACAGGGCCACACCAGGACTCCCATGAAAGTAGAGAGTGAGAATTATTCATTTTCTTATTTCTAGCTTTAGTTGTGTTCGTCATTGAATCCCCATCCTCCAATACATGCCTGGCACACAGTAGGTACTCAGGAAACATTTGTTGTTTGGGACGGAACAGTACTTGTCCTTAGGGATCTTATCATCTCATATGAAATGTGCACCACTGAAGTCCCCACCTCACCATATACTATTACTCCATGACCCACTCCCCTTTGCCCACCACTGAAATGTCTACAGTTATTACAGCAACAGATCTCCATGAAGCCAGACTGCAAAACCGATTAGGGCTGCTCCCCGCCGGGGCCCAGCATTGCTGTGGTTTGCTGTTGTGTCTGAAGGAAGAGAAAAAGGGTGAAGAGATCTGAGGCAATCATTCATTCCTTCCCCCCTTTGGGGAAACTTTTTTTTTTCCTTCACACTCCACAAACGATGCTCTTGTACCAATAACAAATGTCAAATGCTCTGCCTGGGACTTAGGGGAGACAGAACATTAGCAAAGGAGGAGCAATTGTGAAAAGGACAGGATTTCTGTTTAAGGACTGAAAAGCCAAGTAACAAATGTCACCAAGAGACTCCAGGGAGACAGCTTTGCATCAACAAGCACTTCTACAGAAAAAAATAAATACATCCATGACCACCTTTAATCATTTCCTTCTCTTTGCTTCCTGGTATCTTTCACAGGTCTCTCTCCATTGCTTGGACTAGATCCCTAGCTCTCAGCAATGAAGTATCTACAGGCTCCCATCCTGGCTGCATTGAATGCTGGGGGAATGGCCAGGGGAAGCCTTGAAAGCAGAAAATGAGACTTTGCAGCAGGAAACCTTAAACATCATTGTAAACAAGGACACCACATTTCCATCCTTGGTCGTCTTTATTGTTTATAGTTGTTCATTTGGCAACTTTAATCCACATGCCATCTTAAGTGTAGAAATATTGCCCAGTCTTCTCCCATACTAGATTATAACTAGGATAACCTTGAATTCAACGTTTTATTCCCACTGACTAGCTCAGTGGCTGGAACACAGTAATAGCTGCTCTCTCCAGGCTTGTGAACTGAGCTGAAAACAAAGTGTTTTCAGGTTAGCAGGAAGGCATCCGAGTAAAGGTGTCACTGCAACACAATACAATAAGTGCTACCAGAATGGGAGAAACAGAACATGGTGGAGCAGTAATCTTTGTGGGGACTCTGGGGATGGGTGGCAATGTCACGGAGCCTTGAAATATGGGAAGCTATTCCAGCAGAGATAAAGTGGTTCCAGGGACAGGAAACTGTGCAAAGGCAGGTTCTAGTGAAGGCAAATGGACTTTACTTAGACTGGGTTTTGGGGGCTTTTTTGGGGGAGGGGCATGGGTCCAAGCCACCATCATCTCTTGCTGAAAATATAATTGCCTTCTAACTGGTCTCCCTGTCTCCAAACTTGCGTCCTTCTGGTCCATCCCCAGTAATGCTGACATAGTTATACTGTAAAAAGTTAAATCACATAAAGTCACTCCTTAGCCCCCAAACCTCCAGCACCTCTCAGCACCTAACAACAACAATGACAGAAAGAAAAGCAGACCGTCCAAAGTGACTTGTAAGGTCTGTCATCATTATTGTTAGGTGCTGTGAGTCGGTTTTGTCTCACAGCCACCTTCTGCCCAATAGAACGAAGCACTGCTCTGTCCTGTGCCATCCTCACAACTGTCACTGCCATTGTGTCAATCCATTTCATTAGGGGTCTTCCTTTTTTTCACTGACCCTTCACTTTAACAAGTATGGTGTTCTTCTTCATGGATTGGTCCCTGTTGACCATATGACACAAGCACAAGAGAAGTTTCACTATTTTTGCTTCTAAGGAGCACTGGCTGAACTTCTTCCAAAACAGATTTGTTTGTTCTTCTGGGAGTCCACCGTATTTTCAATATTCTTCTCCAACACCATAACTCAAATACATTGATTACTCCATGGTCTTCTTTATTCATTGTTCATCATTGCACCCTTAATTTTCTGACTTAATCTTCTTGCGCTCATTCTCTCTCTGATCTAGGCATACTGTTGTTGTTGTTCAGTGCTGTTGAACCATTTCTGACTCATAGCGACCATGTATAGGATTTCCAAGGAGCAGTTGGTAGGTTTAAACTGTCAGCCTTTTGGTTAACAACAGTCCAGTATCACACCAGCAGTCAAAAAAAATTCAGTATATGAGTTACAGGAAGAGAACACATTAAACCACCAACCCTCATATTAGGCACCTTGCAATTTCTCAAACCTACCAGAAATGTTCCAACCTTAAGGCCTCGTAATGGTCTGGTCTCTGCCTGAATCAATTCTCAGATATCCCAAAGGTTACTTCCTCACCTCCTTCTGCTTTTTCCTTAAAATCACCTTTTCAGTAGAGTCCTACAAATCACTCTATCTAATTCACTATAGCACTCCCCATCTTCCTGCTTGGCATCTATTTCCCTTAATACTTAAGACCAGCTAACACACTATTTGCTTTACTTATTTTTTTAATTCCTTATTTCTCTTCCCACTGGAATCTAAGCTTCAAGATAACAGGGATTTGGGCCAATGTTATCTCCCCTAGTGCCTGGCACATAGGGGGTGATAGATCAATATTTACTGTGTGAAAGAATAAATTGTTGTTGGTAAGTGCCTTTGAGTGGGTTCTGGCTCAGAGCAACCTTGTATAGGAGTTCTTAGGAGCTGCTAGTGGGTTTGAACTGCTGACTTCACAATTAGCAGTCCAGAGCTTATCCTACAATGCCACATCAGGACCTCAAAGGAATAAATGAATGAAAATAAATAAATACCCCTCACAAGGGTAATCCAGCTTGACAGACATCCTAGGCTTTATATTTTAAAAATGTATTTTTGAGATAAATCACTGATGTGCTGGTTAGAAGTGAGGTAAATTGAACTGCTTTTGAACAAAAAATGGAGAAATCATTGAGTTTTGTCTTCATGTATGCTGCATACTTCCTCCAAAACCTTTTACTATTCAGCACTCCTCTTTTGACCCCTCTTGCTAAGTTGCCTTAGGGAGCAAGGATGTGACATAACTCTGTTGTTGTTGTTATGTGCCATGGAGTTGGTTCCGACCCATAGCGACCCTGTACAGGGTTACCGAGGCTGTAAATCTTTACGAGAGCAGAACGCCTCATCTTTCTCCTGCGAAACAGCTGGTAGTTTTGAACTGCTGACCCTGAGGCTTGCAGCCCGATTCGTAACCACTACGCTACCAGAGCTCCTTGACATAACTCTAATGCCTCCAATCTTCTCTCCTTTTCTTCCCTCTGCCCTTTTTAAACATTTCTCCTTCAATCTCTTCCTTCTCTCTGTTATTTTTTTTCCTTTTCTTCCCCTCTCTTCTCTTGCCTTTTCTACTTCCTCTTACCTCTTTTATCTTCCCTTTATTTCTCCTCTCCCATTTCCTTTCTTGCTCCTTCTTGTATTTTCTCTCACCTTCCCTTTTCGCTTCTTTTCTTCTCTTTTCTCTCTCTCCCTCCCCCTTTCCCCCTACTCTCCCTCTACTCTCTTTCTTTGCTTCTCTCCTCCCTCTATGAATAGTCAGAGCACCACTGAGTATACTGTAATATGGGGCTTCATTCTGTGTGTAAGAGAGATCTGATCCTTTGAGCACTAACAGCTTTGTGGGGGAAAAGTAACAATTTTAAGGCAGGGCCAGATACACACCAACCAGAAGAGTTTAGAGGAGGGGCAGATGAGCCCAGGAAGGAGAAAGGTTTTATGGAAGAGAGGGACCTCTACTTGAAGAATGAGTGTATATGTGTAAGTGTGTCTGTGAATGTGTTGGAGACTCTTGTTCTAGATGGCTGGCACATCATGACGCCCTGAGCACTGACAAAAACAAAGGAATAAGCCCATATTTTCTGAAGGTAGCATGAGAACATCAGTTTGGTTGGAGCCAACAGGTTTTATTTGAGCCTATAGAAAAAGGAAAGACCCTAGTGGCATAGTGGGTTATGCACTGGGCTGCTAACTGCAAGGTCAGCAGTTCGAATCCATCACATACTCCGTGGGAGAATGACAAAGCTTTCTGTTGCTGTAATGATTTACAGCCTTTGAACTCCATACAGGGCTGCTATGAATTGGAACCGACTCCACAGTACACCAGTACCACCACTACAAGAAAATTAATGAAGGACCCCCCAGAATACAGAATATTTGCTTCCTATCAGTGTAGCATTGCTTCTACAGAACAATCTAAATTTTCATACAGTATTTTTAAAGGGAGCAATTGCTAACTGAGCTTAGTGACTCAGTTCACTGGTGTATTCTCAGTACTCAGCTGTCTAAAAACAGTAGTTGAAATGGATGGCGCTGAATTCCCTGATGAGTGGAGGAAGGTAGAGTAACCACATTCCAGGACTGGGAAGGTTTTAAATCACCATCATCATTGCTTCTGGGTGCTAGGATTCTTGCCTAGCATCCTGCCTCCTTCCCTTGCAGAAGATAATTGGAAGTAATCTAGTCATAACGATTCCTCAGAAGCCTTCTTAGTTTCCTATTGTTCTATCCCTTGATGGGATTAGTTGCTTTAAGTCATCCAATACCAAGGATTTTCTCATTTTAATTCCACATCTTTTCCCGTAAGTCCAGTCTAATTCTATTTCCCTCTGGTTTTGGCCTTTGTTAATGGATATCATAATTTTAAATTCTTGCTCAAGTCTGTAAATTGATGAATATGCATGGATCATCAACAGGGACCTGGAGATTTAGCAGTTTTTTTGTTTTGTTTTTTAGCTTTGTTTTTCTAAATCCTTTGTCTTATCAAGTTTGGGCTAGGTGTTGGCTTGCTAGCTGCACAATCGCAGTTCAACCCTTCCAGCTGCTCTGCAGGAGAAAAATGAGGCTGTCCTGTAGAGATTCACATTCTCAGAACTCCTATGTAGGGTCACTATGAATCAGAATCAACTTGATGGCAGTGGGTTTGGTGTGCCTTTCATGTCAGTCTTCCCAGTGGCTGTTCATCAGAAGCAAAGTTTCTCATAGGGTACAGAGTAGTCCATGGTACATCAGAGGGGCTCAGTGCATGCCTGCTCTTTGATAAATACAAATCTGCTCACCCAGAGAGAGGTGTGCATTGCAGTTGTATATGATGCAACAAACCCCTGAAAGAGCAGCTCAGAGACTCAGAATTCTCAGCAGAGGTTTTGCTATTATAAGAGGAGATTTGGGCAATGCAAAGAAAGTTCCAGGGAAGGAAGTGCAGACCATCTGAATACTACAGTAACATGTAGAGAGACAGGATGGCAGACCCAGGATTAGAAGTGGTGGTTTTATGTCATTGAAGGTCAAGATGCAGTGACTTGGTTTGGATAAACATGAGTGCAGAGGGTAAATGGTTATGCTATTAATGAGAACACAGTTTCTTGTTCTATGGAACCACCTGTCCCAAGGTGGTTCCAACTCTGTGGGCAAACAGGCAGCTAGGACTCCATCCATGGGTCTGGATTCTCAAAGCCGATTCCAGCTAGACATGCACTAAAGGTCCTTTAGTCTTTTATTTGAGTTTGGAGAGGAGGCCTGCTCCATTTTCTAATACATTTACCAGAGCCCTGCATTTGGGCATTACCAGAGCAATTAATAAAAATAATTTTTCAACTCTCATTCTGCTGCATATTTACTGTGGTGGTGATGTGCCGTGGAGTCGGTTCCGACTCATAGTGGCCCTGTACAGGGTTTCTGGGGCTGTAAATCTTTACAGGAGCAGAAAGCCTCATCTTTCTCCCACGGAACAGCTGGTAGTTTTGAACTGCTGACCTTGCGGTTCACAGCCTGATTCGAAACCACTACGCTACCAGAGCTCTGCTTATTTACTGTAGAAGCTGAGAATCTCTAACCATTAAGTTAAACTAGATTGGCCTGGAAGACTTGAGACTAAGCCAAGAGACGTTTTATGTATTGAAGCCATTTGAGCAAGATATTAGAGGCATATCACATCCTTTCTCCTCAGGTGAGCTCTATGACACTTGGTAGTGAGAAACCAAGAAAGGAGCATTAGGGGAAAGCAAGGATTCAAAGGAAGCATGCACCTCACAGTTTCAGCCAAGACCGGTACCACCTACTCACTATTAACCATAAAGTTTGTGATTTGTTTGGGTCCCTATGAGTCGGAACTGACTCAATGGCACTTAAGAACAACAGCAACAATAGGGTTGATGAGGCTATAAACCTTTATGGAGAGTCCTAGTAAGGAGCTCTGGTAGCACAGTGGTTACGAATCGGGCTGCAAACCTCAAGGTCAGCAGTTTGAAACTACCAGTTGTTCCGTGGGAGAAAGATGAGGCTTTCTGCACCTGTAAAGATTTACAGCCTCAGAAACCCTGTACAGGGTCACAATGAGTCGGAACTGACTCACGGCACATAACAACCAACCACCACCAGTGTGGTGCTGTAGGATAAGCACTGGACTGCTAGCTAACCACTAGATGAGTGGTTCACACCCGCCAGCTGCTCCTTGGAAACCCTATACAGGGTAGCTATGAGTCAGAATGGACTGAACAACACTTAAAAACAACAACAACAACAAATCTTTATAGAAGCAGACTCTCATCTTTCTTTCATGGAGCAGCTGGTGGATTTGAATTGCATACCTTTTCGTTCCTAACACAGTGCTTAACCCATTGTGCTACAGGGCTCCTTGCCTGGATTGTTGTTGTCAAGTGCCACTGAGTCGGTTCCAACTTTTAGCAACCCTGTATAGGGTGTCTGAGGAGAACTGGTGGGTATGAACTGCCAACCTTGCTGTTAGCAGGGCCACACCAGGACCCACCTCAATATAAAGAAAACCAAAATCCTCACAACTGGGCCAATAAGTAAAATCATGACGAACAGGCAAAATATTGCTGTCGTCAAGAATTTCATTTAATTGATTGCACAATTAACAACCATGGAAGCAGAAGCCAAGAAATCAAATGGCACATTGAATCGGGGAAATACTTTAAAAAAACAAAGATATCATCTTGAGTACTTAGGTACAGTGGACTCAAGTCCTGGTATTCTGAATTGCCTCATATACATGAGAAAGCTGGACAATGAATAAGGAAGACTGAAGAAGAATTGATGAATTTGAATTATGGTGTTGACAAAGAATACTGAAAGTCACGGAGTGTCAGAAGAACAAACAAATCTGTTGGAAGTACAGCCAGAATGCTTCTTAGAAGAAAGAATGTGAACCTTTTCTCACGTACTTTAGACGTTATCAGGAGGGACCAATCCCTGAAGATGGACATCACATCGTGTTTACTAAAATAGAAGTCGGCAAGAAAGAGGAAGACCTTTTAAGAGATAGCTTGGCACTTCAGCTGCAATAGCAAGCTTAAACACAGGACTGGGCAATGTTTCATTCTGTTGTACATAGGGTTGCTATGAGTTGGAAACAATTCAATAGCACTTAACAACAACATGTTACAAAAGGGACATTGTAATTCAATGGTAGAATTCTCACCTTCCATTCAGGAAACTAAGGAACCCTGGGGGGGGGGGCAGTCATAAAGTACTAGACTGCTAACCAAAAGGTTAGTGGTTTGTAACCACCAGCCTCTCAGTGTGAGAAAGTTGCGACCATCTGCTCCCACAAAGCCTCAGAAACCCTATGGGGATATTCTACTTTGTCCTATAGGATTACTACCAGTTAGAATTGACTCAATGGCAATGGTTTTTTTTTTGGGAGAGACCCAGGATCCAGTTGTGGTGCTAAATGCTGACTGGATTTCAGCAGAGCATCCAGACCAAAACAGACTAAGACGAAAACTCCACTTTTCAGATTTTCAGATCTACTTTTGAAAAATAAGTCAATGAAAACTCTGTGAGTCACATTAGAAGTCTGATTTGCAACCCATTTTGGAAATGGTGGTAGACTGGGCAACATTTTGTTATGTTGTTCATTGAGGTGTCTCGAGTCAGGGTCCAACTTGGTGGCAACTAACAGCAACAACATGGTAGGAAATCAGATGTCTGAGGCCAACAGCAGAGTATGAGTTCTTCATGAGACAGAGAGGGAACTGCAACTAGACAGATGTGCAGGTTAAAGAATTTTCAACTTCGCTGGTTCTGTTAAACAGTGGAGAACTACAGAAAAGAAGCATTAAAGGCAAATCTGAAGATGACAGAAAGGAAGGTTTCTGCTGATCCTTAAGCAGATAGACCTAGCACCTCTAAGGCTGAAGGAAGGCCACATTTGGGGTAAGAGAGGATGGTAGGAATAGCCCAACCTTTCACAGCTTCCATTCAGGAACTGGAGACTAACACCAGCTGAGACAAGCTGTGTGTGTTGGGTGTGTGTGTCTGGAATGCTTGGGGGGTAATAAGAGTCAGAGGTAGGCACGAACTAAAGAAACTCCAGAGAGGAAAGCAGCAGATATCAGTGGTATAGGGAAAAACATATCCGGGTTTAGGAACAAAGTGGGGACAGGGAGGCTTAAAGGAAAATGGAAATGGAGATCTATCTTAAATATGTATATGAATACCAAGGGGAAGACTGCTGTTGTTGTTACATATTATCAAGTCATTTCTAACCCATAGTGACCCTGTATAGGGAGGGGTTTCCAAGGAGCATCTGGTGAGCTTGAACAGCAGCCTTGCGGTTCAAACCGACTTTGCAGCCCAGCGCATTAACCCACAGCGCCACACCAGGACATAGGAGTCTCAAGTAAGTCTGTGGACTTCAGGGGACCCAGTGCATATTTCTGGATTTTGCTCAGAGACATGACTATTTCAAAGGTCATTCCCTGAGAAGAGGCAGAATGCATAGATTGAATTATGTCCCCCAGGATATAGGAAGCAGAGTCCAAATGAACCTCTTGATGGTGACATTTTCGCATAACTACAGTTGAGACAAATCATCTTACATTATAAAAATCAAAATGCAGCTGTTCTTACATTTTCCTGTCCTTTCTCCCAAATTATCAAATCTCTACTATGGTCAGACATTAGCAATGGTCCTATGGTCTTTACTGTACCTACATCTGGGGATGGGGAATTTAATTTTGCTGTGTTGTTGTTGTTAAGTGCAGTTGAGTCAGTTCTCCACTCATAATGACCCTGAAGAGGGTTTCCAAGGAGCAGCTGGTGGGTTTGAACCTCCAATTTGGGTTAGCAATCCAGTGCTTATCCTGTAGTACAACACTTTGATGTAAGAGCCTGGAATTTGCTTTTACTTTCCAAATTCTATGGGTAAGACTGATGCTTGGATCTTTTCCATATACTTGGTATGTGACTTTTGCGAGGGTGGGAACAGGATATTAGTAGAGAATTTGAGGTTGTAATAATTGAACTTTGGAGATGCTAGAACAGCTACCCCCATTCTGGTTGGTGAAGAAGGAAAAAAAAAAAAAGAAAAAAAATCTTCTTCTACTGACCAGGGAGTGAGGGGACTCTGGGTAAGAGCAAACATGGTCACAGAAAATCAGCAGGGATAGAACCATAGACTTAAATGTCTTTAAATCCTATGTTGAACTTGCGTCGTGGTTACAAGTTGGGCTGCTAACCTCAAGGTCAGCAATTTGAAACGACCAGCTGTTCTGTGGGAGAAAGATGAGGTTTCCTGCTCCCATAAAGATTAACAGCCTTAAATCACTATTCAGGGTCACTATGAGTCGAATGACTCCACAGCGCATCACCACCACCACCACCACCACCACTTATTAATAAGAAATTTATATTCAAGTGTCCTATTTTCACTGTAGCACATGGGCTCTTTATGCGACCAACAGGTCCACATAAGGTAACTGGTGAGTGATACTGGACAAGGTGGCAACCAGGAAGAAAATGGGTTTGGGGTTAGGCTACTTTAATAAATGGACCTTCTGAACTACTTAGAAGTGTGTGGGAAGAATAGCTGACTGTCTCTTGTAAGGGTTAAGGAGGTATAGCAAAGGCTATGGTTCTCCAAAGCCATGTGAACCTGGGTGCCACCACAGCTACAAGCCTTTATAACTTCCTCTGCCCTAACCCCTACAGTGCTCAGAGCGTCCTAGGAGAATTGCCTAAAGCCAGAAGTCATAGGTTGGGTCTGGCTAGCCTCAGTGGCCAACAGGACCACTGTCTTCTTTATTTGTACAGTTGTGACTTTCATGGAAGGAACCCAGAGGTGCAGTTTTAAGACTGAGTTCTTGAGCTACCCTTCCAAGCTAGATGTTTCCAGCAAGGAGACTATTGAAAATACCAAGTGGTTATATCATGTAGGCATCTGTAGTTGTGTGGGGGTTTATTTGGGTCTTTAGGTATATATTCCCCAACGTGACTGCTGGTCACCAGACTTGACTGTTGAGGCCAGCAATGGGCAGTAGGGGGAGGAGTGAGGGGTAGAGACTGCCTGGAGGCCAGGCCAGGCTGTAGTTCTCTTCCTGATGACCACTGACATGCTGCTAAAGTGTGAATGTAGGAAAACAAATGTGGAGAACCCTAGGGAAGAGAGTATGTCCCCCTATCCCCCAGTTTCATATTTTCATAATGGAGAGATCTTCTGTTTCTTCTCCCTTGAGAGGGAAATAGTAAACAGCTCCACCCTTATTTTCATCCTCCCCACTGAAGAGGAACAATGCCAAGTCTCGGATGCTGACGTGTGTCCAGTGCAATGAGAAGGCCATACGGGCTTGTCTTTTGCTTGTGCTTATCCTAGTCACTAGGTATGGTAGCTGCTCACAGAAGTTAGGCTCCTCTTTCTCTGTGTGGAATTATTCCCTAGAAAATGGCTGCCTAGCCAGTCTCATCCCCTTCTAGCCCTTGCAATTTAGATGCAACCATGTAGCTAAGACTCATCAGTACAATGAGCGAAAAGTACATGTATCTTTTATTCAAGGCTTTCTAAGTGGGACTTTATCACCTCTTTCCCTTGCTGCTAGCTAGATGTGGAGTTCTGGAACCTGGAGGAGCTAGTAGGTGGATGAAGCCTAGATCTTAGATTTACTGTATGGAAAAGAAGCACCTGCTAACTAGGAACACTTGCCTCCAGCTTCTTACGTGAGTGAGAAATGGACTTATGCTGCTGTTGTTATTACACATTTTAGTATGCTCTGCACTCTAGGTGGGTGGGTTACTTCCACAATTCTCTACGCAGCAAAGAAAGGGAGTGGTCTGAACTTGCCTTGCATATATAGATCTTCAGTCAGTGTGTCCCAGTGTTTAGGTTTGAAGGGGGAACAGATTTGGGCCACAGTATATTGGTACTTGGTGTGGTGCTGTGGGTTAATACACCAGACTGCAAAGCCATTTGAACTGCAAGGTTGGTGGTTCAAGCTCACCAGCTGCTCCTTGGAAACCCTATACAGGGTCGTTATGGGTTGGAATCAACTCGACAGCACTTAACAACAACAATAACATGTTGTCCAAACCAATGTTAGCAGACAACCTAGTATTTTTGAAGTCACTGGACCAACTAACAGAAATGATAGATAATTGGGTCACCACTTTGCTTTCCATTTCGTTGATCTATTTTCTGCTAGAATTACAAGATGGATGAGAATAAGTGATCGGTGCCTTGCCTTTCAATGCACACTTGCCCCCTAGGGAGTCTGGATAGAGCCTCCTGGGAGAGTCACAGCATGAGAATGAGAAAACAGTACTCATGATGCCTCTGGAGGAACACTGTTGAAATCCAGACAAGAGGTCTCATCACATGTGAAACGGGAAGGTGGTGTTAAAGGGTGAGGCAGGGACATAGGTGCAGAGGACTAAAGTAAAATTCCAGTCAGTATTCTCTGGGACACCAAACTCTATAACAAACTTTAGCCCCAAAGGGCAGAGGCTCAGTGGAAGTTCAAACTATTAAAAAGAAATGCTTATGTGGGATGGTAAATCCAAAACCAAATTCATAGCCATCGGGTCATTTCCAACTCACATGCTGTTGTTGTTACATGCCATCAACTCGACTCTGACTCATAAAGGCCCCGTATCGGGTTTCTGAGGAGTGACTGATGGGGTTGAACCACCGACCTTGAGGTTAACAGTCCTAATTGAAAGTTGAGGCACCAGTTATTTATCCTCATCCATCTTGTAATTCGAACAGAAAATAGACCAACGGAATGGAAAGCCAAATGGTGACCAAGTTATCAGTTTTGTTAATGGGTCCAATGACTTCAAAAGTTGGTTTGAACAACATTACCTTGGTCCTGAGGCCAAAGTCGGTATAGGGTTTCTAAGGCTGCAGATGTTTACAGGAGCAGAAAGTCCCATCTTTCTCCCATGGATTTGAACTGTCAATCTTGCAGTTAACAGTCCAGTGCTTATCTTACAGCACCATTTGGTTTCCTTACATTGCATGGGAGAGGTGCAAATTTACAGGAGATACATTTAGCATATGTCTGAGAAACTACAGCTCTTCTTTGTAACTATATTCCTTCCCCTGACATATTTGTCGGTTACCATAATTTTCCTTATGACCAGTTCACAGCAGACAAAGAGAAGACAAAGAGAATCACTGGGCCAAGAGTCATGACTTAGTAACTTAGAATTTGCTATTTGCTGTGAGAAGTCTTTCGGAGGATTCTTTTATAGCGCTTAGTAGATTAAAGCCAGACTCAATGATGAACAGACAGGATGAGTTTGTTAAGACCTACTGCTGCAGAGTCATGGTCACTAACATTTGCTCAAGAGAGATCCTCTTTCCCTCACTCCCTCTCCTTCTTTCATGGGTGATGATGATGTAGGTGACTCCTGACGTGGTATGTAGACTGAAACTGATTAGGGTCATCGTTCAAACTTACTCAGTCCTAGGTGGTGGAAGACAAGTTGTCAGCAAGTAAAGAAGAAACTTACACAAAATACAAGTATATTCATTTTTTTTTTTTTTTTTGCAACAAAAGAAACTATTTATTTGGAATAAGCATTACCAGTACAAATTAGGAGACTGTAAAACCTACACCGTGTTAGTATCATTAGAGAACACAAAGGTTCAGTTGGAATCAAAAGGGACAGAAGCCTGTGCTCTCACAAAAGCAGAAAAGCTTAAACTTTCAAAACCAAAACAGAGCTTTGCAGGTTCATACTCTGAATAATAAGAGGAGAGGGAGGGTGGGGAGGAAAAAAATGAAACCAACAACCAAAGGAAAACATTTCAAAATAATTAAAAAACTGTTCGAAGCCAAAGGAAAGAAAGGAAGTAATAAAGAGAGAAAGGGGGAAAAACATTGAATGTTTTATTTGTTTTAACAAAAGAACAACAAAAAAAATCTTTACAAAAAATTTTAAAATTCCAGAAAGCTTTGAGCTAGGGATTGAAACCAAAGGTGATGTGAAAAGCTCGTCATTATTTTGTTATGACTTATAAACAAGAGCACTCATGTTGGGTGAGACACTTCCGAAACAGTTGCTCCACAATTCTGCATTCTTTCTTTGCTTAGGCTCTGCCTGATTTCTGAGCCCTTCATAATGTAATGGATTATTTTTTTAAAAGAATGTTTCTTCCAGATAATATTGTGGGTTTTTCCCCCTATAACTAATAAAAACACTCCAAATAAGTCTATCTTCAAATTTGCTTTAAAGCAACTACCTGAATAAGAGGTGTACTGCCAGCGAATAACATTTAAACTCTTAGTATTAAGACTTGTGGTGGTTGGTGCCATGTTGGTTCCAACTCATAGCAACCCCTGTAGAGGATTTCTGAGGCTGTAAATCTTTATAAGAGCAGAAAGTCTCATCTTTCTCCCACAGAACAGCTGGTAGTTTCAAACTGCTGACCTTGAAGTTAGCAGCCCAACTTGTAGTAATTACCTGGAGATTGGCCGATGCCCACCAACTCGCTATCCAAAATCAGGACTCAAATCAGGCAGATGAGCCTTGGGACTCTGCCCTAGATCTAGTCTACTTAGCCAGTAGTACCCATCACACCATCATCTGGGGGGTCGGGTGGGGTGGGAAATGCTCTCTGGTTGGAAGAGGCCAACCAGAATGTTGTTATGGACCAGGAAGACAGAAAAGAGACCACCTTGTGATATTCAGAATCAACAAAGGCTAAAACCTTCCCTGCAGTATGAAAAATCCTTTGGACGGACTTACTGAATTTTTCAATAGTCAAAAGGAGAACCCAAGTCTCCAACTATTTTTATCAGTGTCTCGCTCTGTGGAAATGCAGACATGTCACACAACCTCAACACAGGTTTTATCTTTATTTTTGAAGTCAACTGAATTCGGAAGCAAAGGAGGAGAACAAGGGAACTTAGTCTACCAATTTCATCTTTTCACATCACCTCATACACATATTTAAGGAATAAAAACAGCAAGATCATAATTCTGACAATTAAAAAAAAATCGCTCCCCCCTCCCCGCCAAATAAACAAACCAAAGATAACACAAACAAAATATAATGATTTTTTTTTTTTTTTTTTTTTTTTGGATTTTTAAGAGGAAGAAGAAAGAAAAGAAAATTTATTTCTGGGTCTCAAAGTTAATAAACAGTAACTTGTTAGGTTGTACCTATTATGCTCACTATTCCAACCTTTTTTTTTAAAGTTTACAAAATGAATTACCGTCACTTTTAAACATTGTGAACAGGAAATGGATGTGCACAACTCGACACTTTTCTAGCATTCTTGAACTAATTCACAAATGCAAGAAAATAAAAGAAAAATGAGGGAAATGATGAATGTAGGTAGTTTGGCGTTAAAAACGAATACAGGAATGATGCGCATTGTCACAGAAAGAAGAGGGGAAATTCCCCGTCCTGTTTTGCGTGCTATGAGGGTCATTTTTAAAATTTTTATTATAAACACTATTAAATTCAGACCGCTTTTTTGGTTTGTTTTTTTTCTTCTTTATCTGAATATACAAGAACATTCATTATCAAATGTTCATCATCAATACTACAAAGAACGAGACACAAGTCGCAAGAAACAATGGAAAATGTTAATAAAGCTGAAAGAATTGTTGAGTGTTTTTTTTTTAAGTTTTTTTTGTTTTTTTTTTTTTTTAATTTGAGTTTCTGTAGTTTTATCTTTTTTGGTATCGAAGTCGGGTTTTTTCTGGGCAGAAAACTAAAAAGAAGAAGAGAGGAAAAATGTGTGTGAAAAAAGGCAGCTGGCAAATAAAGAACCATCACCACAGTAAAACAAAATCAATGCAAAGAAAGTGCCACCTGGCAGAAGTACTGCAAGACAGCTAATTCCATGCCAGGGGAGGGACTAGGGGGGTAAAGAGGAGGAGCTATCATGAAGAGTTACAAGGTGGGCAAATCCAAGGTCTAGTACCATTTCTCAGAGAAAATTTGCTGTCAGGAAAAGAGGAGCGTTCCTACTTCCATTAGACAATGAAGGTATGTATCCTGGGCACATTGTGGTGTCTGTAGGATTGACTTGATGTGAATTTCCAGGGAGTTGTATTTCCAGAGACAGACTGTTTCCATCCTAATCCTTCTGCTGCCAGCATGCTCATGCGTGAACTAGTGGTTGCCACGTTGGAAGTAACAGTGGACTTGGAGGGGAGGTTGTGGAAAAGGCATTGGATACAAGGAGGTCTGAGTGAAGTAAGTGCTGGGTGGGGAAGATGCTGTGAACAGGGACATGCAGTGCAAACTATTCAGTGAGTGCATATGGAGCATCGTTCTGATCGTTCTCATCATTTCATCTCAAATGCATCATCTGATCCCCATTTGGTATCACCCCTTCCTGTTTCCAAGAAAACCCCTTTGCGTCTTTCTCTGTATTTTACCCAAACGCAAGGGGTAGTTTCAATTTCTTTCTGCCACTAAGATATAGCTTTCCAGTTTCTAATCACTATAGTGGTAACAAATGTGCTCTTGCTAAGAGTTCCCTTCTGATGATGACAAAGCTAAGCAGACACAACCCTTCCAGTGCTCTCAGTCATTAAGTCCCATCTCATCAAATATTTATTTTGTGCATTTCCTTCAAATACATATATCCTGGAGTATGTCATGTAGTAGTTCTGCTTCTCCTTCCTTCCCCAACACACAAGCCAGGAGCACTTGCCATGCATTATTGTAGTACCATGAGGAATTTCTATGGTCCTGTACCTCTACGTGGAGGCCTCACAAGCAGAGTGAATGTGACAGGGAACTAAGTACTTACAAGGCCACATTTTGGGTTCAAGTACAGAACCAGGTCCTATGTGGTTTTTTCAGTGTTGGTGGTTGGCGGAGGGGGGAGCGCATTTCTCTATCTTAAGAAACCAAATGAATCAAAACCATGAAACCAACAATCACCCTTCTCTATCATCAAGATGATATCAAGGTGCTGAAGAGAGCTAGAAGTTAGAACATGAAAGCCATTAATTGTCCCTACATGTTACGGGCCATAATTTGATCTCTATGATACTACTTCTCCTTCCTTCAACATTTCTAGATTGGGTATAAATGAAATTCGTTTCTTCAGTCTTTTATATAAACCTGATAACCCAAGCAGAAACATCCCCATTTATAAATACGTCCAGGCATCAAGAGATTTAGCCACTTCCCACTTAATCAAGGGACAGAGCTGCCATGTTAATTGCTGACAGAGTCCACTATGAAGAGTGTAAGCTCAGAAGACATTAGAAATTCAATTTCTAGTTGTCCTTTCTCTTAAATGATGCCAGGAAATAAAACTCGGGTGATTTCAGTGACAACCTTACCCTCCTCTTTCCCCATGACCCTCAAGTCTTCAAAGCCTGAGCCATGTCCTTATGCAACTCTCTCCTCCAGAAGTCAGGCTCCAGAGGTCAGGAGCCAAGAGCATGGTGTCATATATAACACTTTGGATAATCAATGCAACGTCGTCCCTATGATACAGAACCAAATCTATTCTAGACACTGAAACAGTGGCCAGGGGAATAGTTTACACTAGAAACCTAAACTTTATCAGGATCAGGTCCTGTCTGTGTTGTCCTGTGTATGCGATGTTGCTAAGCTGTATGTCCTGGAAGTCCCAGCAACACATAACTTCTTTGTATCAAAGACCTTCACTCAGAGTTGACAATCTTCTATTGAGTTCACAATGCAGAGTGCTCTGGCTACTAATGCACGTTATTTGCATATGACTTGTGAATGATCTTGGTAAAATGAAGTTTAAGACTGTGTGCATGTGCCTGCATGTGTGCATCTATGTATGTGTGTGTGAGCATGCTCGAGTGCATGTAAAAGGATGGATGAAAAGTTTCAGGAAAAGAACCTTTTACTCCTTGGGAATGCATTCATTACCATGGCTAACTCTGACCTGGTTTTGCAGGAAGGTCTGAACGTTGCT
Organism: Chrysochloris asiatica; assembly: GCF_000296735.1. Classification (NCBI taxonomy): domain Eukaryota; kingdom Metazoa; phylum Chordata; class Mammalia; order Afrosoricida; family Chrysochloridae; genus Chrysochloris; species Chrysochloris asiatica. Next base: position 1,311,045 of record NW_006408904.1, read on the forward strand.
TTTAAGAGTTAGATGGCTGTACCTCTGGAAGCAAGAGATGTTGTAGTAGGATGAGGAAGCCTGTGGGAATTCTGTCCTTTCTGTTCACGTGCCCTCCCCCTACTGCCTGACTTCCTGCCTGGGAATCAACCTAGCAGAGTCATAACCAGAAACTGTGGCAGCTTAAAAAGCCCAGCTATGGCAGTCCCCAAAGAATAACTGGGTCCAGGAAGGAAGAGAAGGGAAGTGTTCCAATCAGAATTGTCCCCGGGGAATGAAGAAGAAGATGGGAAGGGAGGCCTGGAGTGAGTAGGGCAACGTGGCATATTTCTGCTAAGAGGTAGTGAGAATAACAAGAGAAACATAGAAGGGCTGCCTGTTAAACATTAGGAGGGAGGGATCCGAGTGAGGTAAATTTGGCTCCTCAAACCACCAGCATGAAAACATACAAACACTTTTATTATTTTCTTTATCATTGTTTTTCCTCTTTAAATTTCTCTAATTGTTGAAAATATCCTTCCGTTATGTAATAGAGGGCAGGGACCCAGGAAGTCTAGGACAGAGGGAAAGGGGTGGGGAAGATGTTGAAACCAGACTGAGAGCTGGAGGCAGGGGAAGGGTGGCTTCTACCCAGAAAAAAAAAAGGGGTGGGGGTGGGGAAGAGAGTATAAAGAAGTGTCCAGATTGGCTGAAATAGCATCCCAAAGAAGAGAAGAGAAGGAGACTCTTATTGTGTTTGCTGATCGCTTCGACCTCCAGTCTGACTGCTTCAGCGTTGGGAGAGAAACCCTCCCTCCTGCCCCTGCCCCGACTGGGGCACAGGGTCAGCCGGGATGCGATTGCGGGGAGATCAGTTGGAGGTATCAGAGTGAACACTGCCAGGGCCTTCTGTAGGGGAGGTCACTGATGAAGGGGTAGTAGCATCCTGCCAACCTCCATTAGCCTAGAAGGGAAAAAGGGAGAGAAGTCAGTCCTCTGTGATCTGGTGGCCTTTGAGCAATGACAATGACAATGATGCAACTTGTGTCAAGGACCCAGTACAGTGCCTGGCACATGGGGCACTCATCAAATTGGCTGCTATTATTGCTGATGATATTATTCCCACCACCCTCAGATGTGTTTGGGACTTGACGGTGAGCCTTTGGATATAATGTTAACCCTCCCAGTTGTGTAATGTGTTATACTTCTCAGAGATGTTTTAATTCAGTTATTGTGTGTGCTATCATGGAATAACAGCTGCCCTACAGTCAAAAGACCCAAGCTCTAGTATAGATTTTGGCAACAACTAGCTGTTGGCCCTGGCAAAGTACCTTTACCTCACTGGCCTTGGTTTTCCTTTTGAACAAGAAGAAGGATGATCCCCCAAATGATTTCTAAGGTCCTTCCTAGCTCTACATGTTTATGTCTTTGGGATTCCAAATCCTGTTCTATGTAAGGTTCTGTACTTTATGACTTTGCATACATAGTGATGGATGGATAGGGTTCATGTCATTAAGGTAGGGGTTAATACCAGCACTGCTTGCTGTTGTGTGCTGCTGAGGTGCACAACTCATGAAGACACTGTATAAGGTTTCCGAGGCTGCAAATCTCTACGGGAACAGAAGGCATCAGCTTTCTTCTCCTGCAGAGTGGTTGGTGGATACATAACTCACTGTGCCACCAACGACAAGCAGTGTTGGAGGACCAGTAAGGGATTCAGAGAGGTACTCTTTGAGGTAAGCTTTGAGAAATACAGATGGTGATTCACAGGTGAATATAGCAGTCAAGTCAATGGTGCCAAAACAGTCAGGGCTGGGCTGAGAGAATATATCTAAAGAGGTGACGAGATGGGAAACTGTGAGTTTATGTTATATCTGCAGATGATTCTTCTAAAACTAATACTGGAAATGCTCGAACAATGGCACTGTTCAAAGGAATTTGTTTTAATAACAACACTTTGCCAAATAGAGCCTACCACTAAAATAGTTGAGGAATGACTTTCTATAGCATTTAACTCATGATACATAATTCATGATTGTTGATATGTTTTAAAACATTGGAATATAAGTGTACTAAAATGCTTCCCTACCTCAGTAACTATGTTCATTTGGAGTTAATACACCTCAACTCTGGAAATACTGATCATGATGAACAGTCCAGGTCGCGACATTTTTGGTACGTGATTTCTTACGGTACTTTCCTTTTATCCCCTGTAGAAATGTGGGGTAGCTACGACAGTGCCATTTGAGAAGGACAATAGCTTCTATAGTTTGGTATTATCCACAGTACATAGGAGAGTGTCTCGCACTTCATAAGCAATACTGAAAGTCTGCTCACATTTCATTTATAAGCAAGCAGGGTGTGCAAGAGAAACAGGCTTCCTGTTTTATGGTTCAGAAAGAACACAGACCTCCAACTTTTGAACCAGTCTTTTTTTTCTCTGCCATTTTCATCCATTTGACTTTCTTTTCCACTGCCTCGCTCAAAAGATACTGTAATTTCCCCAGGAAAGCCCGGGTTTTCATTCTGAGCAGCTCCCAGCAGCTGTTTTAGCATTAAGGTAGATTTTTGTCCATATCTTACTAATCAACAGTAAGTACAGATCTGGATTCCAAAAGGATGAAAGGTGGTCCTGGGCCATTCAGATCAGGAGGACATCTCCTCTGTATGCAAATCTCCCCTCTCCTACTCTAGGCAGGTAATTTCTCCCAGTTCCTTTTTTCTTAGAAGACCTTTCCCTTTATTGTTTGTGATGGGGGGATTGGGTGGAACACAAGAATGAAGATGAGAATTTCTCCCTTTGCTACTTACGACTTTTCCATTGGTGGGAGTCAGGGGGAAGGCAGGTCTCTGTAGTATGACTGGTATCAATAACAGAATTTCTTAATGCAGATTTGTCACAAGGGTGACATAATCTTAACTTCCCTTCCCAACCAAGAACACATGTATTCTGCTGCCATCTTAAAATGATTGAGAAAGGCAATTGTGTTTGTACCTTCCCATAAGAAAATCCTTTAATGGAATTTATATTTTCTGATTATAAAAGGAAGATGTACAAAAGCATAAAAGCAAAATGCAACACCCATAATCCTATTATTCCAAGATCATTTCTGTTAGTGTTTCGGTATTTGTGTGTTCTAACAATTACTTTTTTATGTGTATGTTTATCAGATAGATATAGAGTTATAGGTGTGTGCATTTGTAACAATGTAACAGCATGAGATTTAAGGAAATATGACAGACCACAATGCCAAGAAGCAGATAGTAAAGGTGTGAAGTGCCCTTGAGTAAGTTCTGACTCATAGTAACCTTGTATAGGGTTTCCAAGGAGCAGCTGGTGGGTTTGAACCACCGATCTTTGAACCACCACTAGTCTTGTGCTTAACCTACAGTGCCACAGGAGGACTCTGGAAGTAAAGTAGAGGTTTTTTGTTTTTTAAAGTCAGATATCTTAGAATTAACCTGGTATCAGGGAAGGAAAGAGGCAAGCAGATGAGGGGAGCCATGAAAACGGTTCATACCTATGTCGTCAGTGCACACACACAAAGGAGAGCTACAATGCTATTCACAAATCGCCACCATTGTCATTATTTAAAATAATTGAAAGTGGTGCCAAAAAAAAAGTTATTGGTAAAGAAAATTAGCTATGTGCTGTTTCATCAGGAAGAGGTAGGTAGGCAAGGCTTTTGATTTTCTATAAGGTTCTCAGGGGCTTCTTTTTGAGCCTTATCTTAATGGAAATAACTCCAACAGAAGACATCTTCCCTAAAAAATTCTCTTTTCTCAGACCAGTGTGCAAGATGCTAGGGGGTACAGACAACTCACAGATGGTAGAGATAGGACTCAGTTCATTCAAGCTGATATCAAAACCAGCATTTTAATTATACCAGTTGGCCTGATGAAGAAGATCTACTAATCTTCTATTAAAAAACAAAGAAATCTTATTAGCTCCCTTCCATGGTCCATACCTCCACCTCCCCCATCACACACACACATACACACAACTATACACACCTCAAGGTGACCAATCTTCCCAATTGTCTCAGAACTTTCCCAGTATCAACACTGAAAGTCCTATATCTTGGTAAATCCCTAAAGTCAGAGCAAACCAGAAGGGTAGACATCCTACCCAATCGTCAAGCTATGGTCCTGTTGTTATTGTTGTTAAGTGCCATCAAGTCAGGTCCAACTCACAGCAACACTATACAGGGTTTCTGAGGAGTTGGCTGTTGAATTTAAACCACTGACTTTGTGACTCAAACCGACCTTGAGGTTGAGTGCTTAACCTATGGCATCATACTAGGACTTCTTGTTGTTAAAGTGCTGTCGAGTCAGTTCCGACTCAGAGCGACCCTGTATAGGGTTTCTGAGGAACGGCTGGTGAGCTTGAACTGCAGACCTTTTGATTCAAATCAACCTTGCAGTCCAGTGCTTATCTTACAGCACCGCAGCAGGACTCCTTGTTATTAACCACCATTAATTAGCTCAGCACCCCTGACAATGTCAAGCACAACTAAACAAACTACTGCCACATCCTGAACCCTGTCCAAGATTGGCTGCAGATCAGGCCTTTGTGATCAGAGACTGATGATCAGCAGTAGATCTCCAGGCATTTCTTCTTAGTCTATCTTAATCTGAACGCTCTGCGGAAACCTGTACAGCATCACACATAAAAGCCTTGGTTGACAGACAGGTGGTAGCTACACAGCAGGTGCATTGGCAGGGAATTGATCCCAGGTCTCCCATATGAAAGGCGGGAATTCTGCCATGGAACCATCGACTTCCTGCTAAATTTAGGACACTCCAGCCAATGCTGTTCAAGCTAGATAAACACCAACACTTTTTAGATTAAGCACATCTAACTAGAGCCAGTGAGGAATTCTTTTCTCAGGAGGTGCTTTATACAATGGTATATTGTCTGCTGCCACTGCTACTAAAGCGTCCACAAGATCAGAAACTGCGAGCAAAGCCAACTTCACCGGGTTTCCCGTAAATCACTTTGGCTGCTTCAGCTGTATCATTCCAGTGTTAATGTCAGACATTCAGAGGCTGCTCTGTCTTGGGAAACAGCTGACCTCGCTTACTGCCACGTTAACCCTGGGGAGCAATTCCTTCCCTCCTCCTCAACTGCGGGAGAATATCAAGTAGGAAACTCCACCTTTGTGTGTTTATGTATCTCTGGGCTCACTGAGCTCCAAAGATGCTTTCATTAACAACCCTGTGCTTATGGTGGGAAGTGTGACTTTTTGCTGGTTTTTTTTTTTTTTCCCAACATCTCCCCTTGACTCTCAGATGCAAACTGTATCCTTCATTATAGAGGGGCGCCCATCTTAAAATGCTGATGTCATTAAGTTAAGCGACAGGTTCCAGGGTCGGAGAGATGACACCTGCAAAACAGGCCCCTTTTATCTCTGAAAACATCCCTAGTGGTAGAGCCTCTCCATCTGCACCCAACGCAATACGTAATCCTGTGATGTCAGACTTGAGCAGCAAGACTGTATCTAACCTTTAATTCCACCAGGTGAAGCCTAACCTAGTAGCAGGTACAATCTGCAACCTCACAGAGAGAGAAGCTAATGGAACATAAAATTAGGACAAAATGAGAAAAAAAAATCACTTTTCAACACATACATTAATGGTGGTGGTGATGGCGGTGTGCCGTGAAGTTGGTTCTGACTCATAGCGAGCCTGTACAGTTTCCAAGGCTATAAATCTTTACGGGAGCAGAACGCCTCATCTTTCTCCTGTGGAACAGCTGGTAGTTTTGAACTGCTAACCTTGTAGTTCGCAGCCCGATTCGTAACCACTATGCTACCAGAGCTCCTTACATTAATGGAAACAGGTATAAAATGAATAAAACAATGGGTTATTTACTCTATACCCTATCCGAAGGAATTTGTCACATAATTGGACGTACATCAGATTTTGCCAGAATGTCATCTCATCAACAGGGGAAAAGCAGCCCATCTGAGGAGGTTGGGAACGGGTCTGGTTACTGAGGTTAAGAATCAGGCAATGGTAGATGGAGAAAGTCACATGGTTACTCCTGACAAAACACAGTGGCACAAAAAAAATTGCAATCGAAGCCCTGAATTCTCCCTTCTCTGCCACTCTCTTTGAAAAGGTGCAGGCGCCACCTGCAGTTGCCTTCCCTTATTGTTGCAGATCCAGTGTTGCTGGAGCTCAGAGCAGTAGCTGCTAGGCTGAGATCATCAGCCTGTCCCATTCTCTTCTTCCTTTCCACTCTTCCTCTGCGCTTACCTTAGCAAGTACACCATTGATGCAGAGAATTCATCACCGGATGTGACAGCCCAAGCGAGCCTGGCACTAAGAAACTCTCATTTGCAACCCAGAAATACGCTGAGGTGCCACAAACCGGCTGATGTCAGCACCGAGTTGAGCTAGATCTGCATATGGGCCAGATGCCATTACCACAGATGCCTTCAGTGTGGATGAGGGGGTGTACGTGCTCCAGACCCTCAATCACTCAGGTACTGGTGGGGAGGGGGGGGTCAGGAAGAAACAAAGGAACATGTATGTATCTCCTCTCTCTTTCTCTACACATACACATACATACACACACAGAGAACCAGCATCTAACAGGTAAGACATCAACTCACACAGTGGACGTTACCCTAGCACCATCATCTTTTCATCAAGCAAGAAGGAAAACTATGTTTCCTTGATATGTTTACACTTTTCCTAAATTACAAAGGAAGCTCTGGGACTTAAAGATGCTAGTGAGAAGCCCCCTTAGGACCATGCAAAGATACAAAATTTCCCTGGAAATTTGACCTTGGTCAATACATCCCAGTCCAGTTCAGCACCCTTCCTGTCCTATCTTCAGCTGCCAACCAAAGTGATCTTTCAAAAACATAATTCTTCCAAAAATATAATTTGGATGTTACCTCCCTATTTAAATCATCTATGGACTTTCCACTGGCCTCAAGATGAGACTCACTGTCTTCAGCAAGGATACAATGTCCCTGACCCTGCTTACTCCCTACCCCAATGCTTTGGTTTAATACTTCAGTCATAGCAAATATCTTGAAAATATTTTTAACAAGGGGGCAATTTCATCCCTCCTTCTTCCCCCATGAGTACAGCATCAGTAATCATCCAAGTACATCCACCTACTCCTTGGCTATCTTTTAAGACTGAGTTTAAGTATCCTTGTGTTTCTATCTGTACCACGCAATGCCCTTTGCCCTGCAAGCCCTCCAGTTGTCTGTCTATCTATCATAGCACCTATGCCACAATGCATTTGGCCTTTCACATACCATCTCATCTGCCAAACTATAAAAGCAGGGTTGCAAAATTTCTTTGGCTCCAAAGAGCCTACCACAGAGCCTATGCATCACAGATTTGGGAAAACATGTATTGGGTGGATATATGAAGATAAAGTAAACATTCAGTGGCATTGGAACATCCACCCTCAATTGTGGGCATAGAGATATGAATGTCAACAGATCCCCGACCTCTACAACTCTAACTGCATGTAAAGGGATGTATGGTGGTGGTGGTGGAGAGCTGTGAAGTCAGTTCCAACTCGGCAACCCTGCATAGGGTCTCTGAGGATGTAAATCTTTATAGGAGCAGAAAGCCTCACTTTTCTCCCATGGAACGGCTGGTAGTTTTGAACTGCTGACCTTGAAGTTAGACATCCTGACTCGTAACCACTATACTACCAGAGCTCCTTAAAGGGCCGTATGCTCCTAGAGAATATCCAAGAGGCAGAGCAAAGGTAGTAACTTTCAAGGTCACTTTGGTGTTCAGGCAATATACTGTTTGTTCTCTTCTTACTAAACAGGCATCAAGGAGATCTATTACTTCATAGCACATCTTAAACAAGGAACTGTGATGAATTTTGTATTGCTTTGTCTTGTTTCTAAGAAAAACAACTGAGAAAGACATTGGATCCCACTTGCTACAAACTCTACAGCTTAACATGCAGTCTCAACATGGAACATTTCCGACAAGAGCACAAGGAAAGGAAGATGACCCACTCTGCATCTGGAATGGACTCTACGACACTACCTTAGGCATAGTGGAAATTGCAAAAATGTACAGAATAGACATGGTCCCCAAGTGGCCTGATAGGTCCTTTTCAGGTCCTTTTCTCTTTTTTTCCTCCCACGCTTCCTCTCTTGGGGTTAGACCCTTCGTACCCAGCATGCAAACTCAGATCTGGGACTAGAGCTTCCAGATAAAACACAGGACACTGAATGAAATGTGAATTTCAGATAAATAACAAATTATTTTTTGGTATATGTTCCACGCAATATTTTTATCTGCTAATCCTGGCAACCTTATCTGAGAATGACATCTACTCTCAGCCCAAAGAAAGCTTATTTTGGTCTAGTTTAGTAATGTAGGTAACTCTGAAACTATTTTGCTGCTTATCCTGCTCTGACGTGTTGCATCAGCATCTTCATATCAGAACTTCATCCTTGTGGCTGAGACCATGTCTGCCAAGTGTATGCTTAGCTTCAGCTTATTTTATCTCAGTCCCTTCAAGACTGAGACAGTGACCAGCTTCTTGAGGTTGGAATCTTGAACCTCACCTCACCCACTAGACCCTGGCAGCATATTTATCAAAGTCAACTTCTGTCTGAATAAGCCCAGGCTGAGGGCTCTAGGATTCCTGCTTCTTGGGCTCTTGCCTGCCAAGGGCACCCTTTATGACCACCACACCTAGTACTAGCTCAGCCCCTTTTGTCTTCATTGCTAGGTCACAACCTTTCCCAGTCTAGCTTCCAGGATAGCCTCTAGAGACCAGCATCTTGCTGTGAAGGTCTCTATCTTCAAAAAGATCAACAGCAATCAGCTGTTCCTGGTAGAGAAGAAATACTCTCAGTGTCAGGACTTTTGTAATTTAAACATCTGCAAAGAAATTATGCATTTCCCCATTGCCAAAGTGAAGATTCCTGACTATTCCACAGAGACCTCAAGTGACAGGTTTTCTGCCTTTGCCTATCTCTCAGGCTGTGCTGTTTGTGGGAATCCATCTCACCTTTCAAGGTTCAACTCAAGAGCCACCTTCTTCCAGTGGTTTTCTCCAACCCACACTCTCACCCACTTCTGCTACCACTTATCCCTTTATTTTAACATCTAACCACGTGCAATTTATATTTATTCCTTGATATTTTATATGAACACAAGAAGATTTCACTTATTGTACTCATGTAATCCTTAATCTGGAAATACATATTCAGTGCCTATCTAAGTACTGGAATACAATAAGACATCTATTTTTCTCTTTAAAACCTGGTTTCTGGTCTCATGGAGTTTATTTTCTTTTGAGAGCACATTCAATAAATCATCAAAAGAACAAGCATAGCTTCTAGAATGTCATGAGGAAACATGAGTCTTACTGAAGATGAGCTTCAGGAAAAGTCAAACTAAAGAGGAAGAGGAGATTGCCAAACAGAGTGGGGCCAACAACACTCCAGGCAGAAGAAACAGGTTGTGCAGAAGTCCAAGGAATGGAATGAAGGCCAGCAGGAAGGTAATATAGGAAGTATGGTGGAGAGTGGAGTGAGATAGGACTGGAAAGCTTGGGCAGCCCAGTCATGAAAACCCTTTGAGGGTCTTTGATTTGTCTCCTTCATGAGATGGTAAGCCATTCACCAGTAAAGCATTAGAGAACAAGGATCATGTCTGATTTAGTGACTCTCAAGTTAAGTACTTGAGTTGAGGGGTGCTTTCCATACCCACATTGCTATGCTTTTGTGAATACAGGGGTGCCTGGCTATTGGTATCCACCATCCCAGCACAGGAGTACAAGCAGAATTAGACCAGTAATTTCTCTTACTCTAAATGATGAGTTTTCAATGGTATGTAAATCCAGGGCGATCTCTTATGCCTATTTTCTAGGTGAGGAAACTAGAACTCCAAAACTTGGGCTTGTAAGATGCAATCACCATTATCTGCAACTACTACTTGGATATTTCAAGGGTAATAGTTCCCTGGGCACCATGTAAAAGCTCTGCTGCTACTGCTGCTTGTGGCTCAAGGCACACGATTCATGCTCTCTGGTTCACCTTAAAGAGAATCTCTCTGTCATTTATTAAGATGCCAGAACTCATGAACAACAATCTGGTCTCAGGAAAGTCTTTCAAGAAATGATAAAACCTTCTACTCCATAGCAGACTCCATCTCAGAACTTGGTTCTGGATGAGATAAACTCTACTCCTCTTGGGCTACACTTCTCACACACCATCATGATGGTTGTTGTTAGGTACCATGGAGTCAGTACCGATCATGATGGTACTGTCTTGAAGTTCCTTGGTGTTCCTTTACATTCACAATGCAGAGTCCTTGCCTAAGAACTTCACAGTAAGATGGTGAAATTGGCCCATGCTTACTTGGAATGAATAAGAACTCTATAGTATTAAAAGTCAGTATCTCGGGAACAAACAAGATGG
>NW_006408904.1:1324674-1329466 GCF_000296735.1 Chrysochloris asiatica
TTGTTGAATGTGAAACTGATGATGTGCCCTGTAAACTTTCACTCAATCCACAATAAAAACCTTAAATTAAAAAAAAAAAAAAGTCAGTATCTCAAGACTTAGCTGGCATTTACCTAACTACAGCCTAAGGGAGCTACATCAAAATCCAATTGCAAGATTCTATCATTTGCAACAGCGCCATATTGTGCCACTCTGCTAGCAACCTAATGCAGCACTGCATTGTACCTCTGAAGAGACCATGTGGGTCATCTCCAAGATCAAGATGGACTCTGACCCCTTTGCAGCATGCTTTTCTAATTCATCTGTCCTGAAGTGAGATACCAAGGATAGTTTCAGTTAAACTCCTCTGGAGCTCACATACGTAGTGCATACCTCATGGTCTAGGAAAGTTTGCTTTCTTATTTCTGTTCAAAGTATAAATTTTGTTGTTGTTGTTGTTAAGTGCTGTCACATTGGTTCCAGCTCCAGTGTATAGGGTTTCCTAGGAGCAGCTGATGAGTTTGAACCACTGACCTTGCAGTTCAAATGACATCCAGTGCTTATCCTACAGCATCACACCAGGACTCCAACAGTATAAATAGGAGAGTGATATATAATGTTTCCAGGCCTCGAGACTTATGGGATCCATAGGTTAAATTTACATACATGAGGCTGAAACTTAAAAGTTGGTTTTTAAGATTTCAAAAGTCATCTTGATCTCTTGACAAAGAAAATAAGCTCAGCTTGATTCAGCTAAACAGAGGTGTCTCAGGGTAGAGAACTCTATTTATATCTGAATAAACATCCTCTATACTCAGAACTGCACAAATCAGAACACATCCACACACAGTGTGCAAAAAAGGCTTCATTTTCATATACTTTGCAATATTCATATAGAACAAATGAAGGAGCCCTGGGTTACACTTTGGGCTATTAACCGCAGTGTTGGTAGTTCAAACCCACCAGCCACTCTGTGGGAAAAGCATGAGGATTTTTGCTCAGGTAGAGATTTACAGCCTCCTATACATGGTCGCTATGAGTTGGAACCAACTCAAAGACACACAAGAACTACAGCAACAGAACGTCCAGAAAATTCTAATAGTACAACAAAGAAAATGCACAAACATGCACACGCAGCCTACACTGAAGACTGGTAGTGGTGGTTATGTGCCATGGAGTTAGTTCTGAGTCATAGCGACCCTGCATAGAGTTTCCGAGGCTGTAAATCTTTAGGGGAGCATCAACTTTCTCCTATGGAACAACTGGTAGTTTCGAACTGCTGACCTTGTGGTTAACATCCCAACTTGTAAATAACAGACAATGACGTCTATATGTATAGACAAACCTAGATAAATTAAGCAAAAGTTTTTTTGTTTACTCTCCTGTAAATGATCTGATTGATTAATACCATATAATCCCAAATTCTTCATTTGATTTTTATAACCTATGGAGTCCTGGTGTGACGCTATGGGTTAATACACCGGACTGCAAGGTTAGTTTGAACTGCAAGGTCAGAGGCTCAAGCTCACCAGCCGTTCCTTGGAAACACTATACAGGGTCACTATGAGTCAGGGCCGACTCAATGGTACTCAATAACAACTAATGGTTTTGCTTGGGCATTTCTGACACAGTGATTGTTTAGTAAGGATACACACAGAGGGTGTGTGTGACCCTAAAGATAAACACTTAAAGGGTGACTACACATACACTCTGTATCTGTGAACATGCTTAGTGGTGTAAATCTTGATGCTCTTGATCATTACATAGGAAGCTAAAGCCCCTTACACTTTTCTGACCATCCAAGAGACAGCAATTACCCCAGATTATCAGACCAACAATGACATGCGGCGTAAAGAAAGACACTGAGCCAACTCCACATCCCAAAGACTGGCATATTCAAGTACACTTAGGACATTAATAGCAATTTACGTGCCATCACTGAGACAAAGCCACAAAGGCTCCGTTGGCAGCCTCTTATTTTGAAGCCTATTATTTGTGGGAGTTACAAGCTATAATCACAACAGAAACTTTCAAAACCCTTATCTTCCGTGACGCACCAAATCTATTTCAGAGCCATAATTGCTATGTCACCGGAGAGTTTGCTGCTTAATGCACTCAAATGCCATTTAGTGTTTCCAGGGTCATTACAGCGAACAGAAGGGGGGGTTGGGGAGATAGGCTGGGGAGCTGTGGGGAAAGGCAGGCAGAGACCGTTGAGGGCAAGGTGCTAGAATGGGGTGCTAGCTTTCATTCTGCCTAATTTATTTCTGGGAGGATTCACTGCTTTTAAAAATTTCTCTTGACTGATAAAAACAAGAACTTGAAAAAAAATATTGGATACTGAACTCATTTGAGACTGCCCTAGAGATAGCCAGTAGATGCTAAAGGATGCCCTTTTTATTTTGGAATTCTCATCCAAGCGCATAGGGGTGGGGGCGTTTTTAAATGTTGTTATTTTCCCTTGCAAATAGACCCTGATAGCTCTGTAGGAGAACACTTCCACTGTCTTGGAGGTGTGGGAAGCTGACTTACTGGGGTTCCTGTAGCTATCCCTTCTATCAAATGGGAAGGGGAAAGTGGTTGGTGAGATGTCAAAGTTCATTGTTCTAGAAGTACAGGCTTCTTTTACAGTGATAAAAGATGCAAGACGACTGATGAAGCATGTGGAAAAAAGAGACACCATCTAATCATTCAGTACGTCTAGCTAAGTCCAGCAAAAGCTTTAGAGATACACGTCTACCACTTTAAGGAGCTATGGTAGTGTAGCGCTTACGAGTTTGGCTGCCAACCTCAAGCCGACAGCTCAAAACTACCAGCCATTCTGTTCCATGGGAGAAAGATGAGGCTTTCTGCTACTGTAAAGATTTATAGACTTAGAAACCCTATAAAGGGTACTATGACTCAGAAGCTACTCCACGGTACTTAACAACAACAACACCATACTTTAATATATAAATGTTGTTGTTAAGTGCCGTCGAGTCGGTTCCGACCCATAGCGACCCTGTACAGGGTTTCCGAGGGTGTAAATCCTTACGGGAGTAGAAAGCCTCATCTTTCTCCCGCGGAGCGGCTGGTAGTTTCAAACCGCTGACCTTAAGGTTCGCAGCCCGATTCGTAACCACTACGCTACCAGAGCTCCTTTAATATATAAATACATATATTTAATAAAAATACATATTAATATATAACGGTGGTGGAGGTGATGTGCCGTGGAGTCGAATCTGATTCATAGTGACCCTATGTAGGGTTTCCAAGGCTGTAAATCTTTATGGAAGAAAAAGCCTCATCTTTCTCCCATGGAATGGCTAGTAGTTTCAAACTACTGACTGTGAGATTAGCAGTCTGACTCATAACCAATATCTACCAGAGCTCCTTACTAATATATAATAATATATGTTAAATATATACACATGCATACATACATATAGTTTTTACTTCTCCCTACCCAGCTATCAACAAGACAAAGACTTGTTTATTCGACAACTCACAATTGGTAGGATAATACTGGGAGTAGGGTAAATTTTCAAAGAGCTTTCTGAATGACAGACATATTTCTAGGTTCTTTTAGAAAACAGTTAGGTTCTGTTTTATAATGCTTAGCCCTGTTAGAGCTGGCACCCTGGTGACAAGCTGCTAAGTGTTCAGCTGCTAATCCATCAGAAAGTCTGAGATTGGAACCCACTAAAGGTTCCACAGGAGACAAGGCCTCCTGATCTACTCCATAAAAACGACAGCCTAGGAAATCCGATGGCTAGTGGGTTACTAGGAGCTGGAATCAACAGCAATGGGTTTTATTTTGAGCCTTTTTTATAGCCCAGAAATAAAGCAAACGTCAAATTAATTCAGATTGCAAAGTGAGAACAACAGTAGCACATACAGATCTGTTTAGGTAGTAATTCTTTTTCTAGAATGATAATCCAGTTCTTATGCTGAAGAATGTTCCAGAGGAATAGACAGACTGAGGCTTGGGCCTTATTTCACAGAAACCCTTCACCATTCAGAAGCAGAGTTTATATGTTGGCTATGAACATACTGGAACAATGTCCGTATTGTACAAAGAGATTTAAAAAACCCGAAGGACAAGATGAACAGTTCAAGAAAGCATATTCAAATAAAAATGAGATGCTATTTTATAATTAGATAATTGATAAAGATCTTGCTACTGAAGATGTGGGGAAATCTGGGCTATCATATACTACCTGTGAATGAAATACTAACCAATCAGTTGTTGTGGAATAGATTCCTATTCTTGGCCACCCCATGTATGTCAGAGTAGGACTGTGTGCCATAAGATTTCAGTCACTGATGTTTAGAAGTCAATAACCACATGAGTGGTGTGTGAGATCCTACCGAGAAAAGCGGCAACAGCGGACACGGTGGCAGGGGTCATACCCTGGAGAGATAGAGCAGCTGCTGACTCTAGGCTTGTGAACTGAGAAGGCAGTGTGCCTGCAGGCAGGAGTCTGCTTTGCAGAATTATGCCCTTTGTTGTTGTTGTTAAGTACTGTTGAGTCAGTTCCAACCCATAGCGGTCTGGTGAGCTTGAACCATCAACCTTGCAGTTCAAACCGACTTTGCAGTCTAGCGCGTTAACCCACAACGCCACACCAGGACTCCAACTTATTACGGGTACATCAAATATCTTTGCTTTTTTCAATTGTGAAATAGAAGATATAAAGGGAAGCCACAGGGGAGAAGCAAGATAACTGTTGTTGAGAACAAACAAGATGGCGGATCGGGTGGACGTATAGCAGAGAGCTCCGCCAACAACCACACAGAATACCCGACCAAGCAGGCTCAGGGGATGGTCCCA
>NW_006408904.1:1332841-1361759 GCF_000296735.1 Chrysochloris asiatica
ATGTGAAACTGATGATGTGCCCTGTAAACTTTCACTCAATCCACAATAAAAACCTTAAATTAAAAAAACAAAACAAACAAACAAAAAAAAACTGTTGTTGCAGGGAGGGGATTGTAATCATTGAGGTGAAACAAAGCATATTTTGTTGAATGTAAAGTTGATGATCTTGTCTGTTAACTTTCGCTTAATTCATAATAAAAAGTTTAAAAAAAAAAAAAAGTAGACCTTTTTTCTGAGGAACCTATGGCAGAATTCACATCTTTGACCTTTTGGTTATGTATCAAATATGTTTACTGTTTGTACCACTCAGGCACTCTATAGAGTACTAAACATTATAATGATATAAATTTTATGTTTACTTTACATATTCAATACATTACTAGAAAAAATTACAATGTATTACAAAGGTCTCAAGTTTCCTCATATCCTTTGGCCTAGAAATTAAATTTCTAGGAATTTATCCAAGGTAATCATAAGAAAGTCCACTGAATTTTATGCACTATGATGCTTACCACAGTGTTATTAATAATAACTAAAAACAAAATCAAAAATGGGAAAAAAAGAAAAAAAACAACAACCCAGAAAGCAGCTTAAATTTTCCACAGTAGAGATTGATTAAATAAATTATGGGCTTTCACTGTAACAGATTCCTATACAGTTATTTAGAGTTATGCTTGAGAAGAATGTTTAATGATATGGAAATTTTTCATAATATATTTTTAACAAAATAAGTAGGTTATAAAATGATATGTTCATAACTTTTATATGCCCACACAAACACACACACAAACACAAAAAAGCTATAAAGACATAGAACAAAAGTTAGCAATGTCTTATTATGTGATTTTTCTGCATTCTCTATAATTTCTACATTAAATATTAACTTGCAATCAGAAAAGGAAATGGAAATTTTAAACACACCATGAAGGAAACCAATGTCTAATTTACGTCTTGGTTTTATGTGTCTGAAAGGGTTTTAACTAACCTGGTATGGTGCTGTGGGTTATTTCACAGACTGCTGGATTGGTTTGAACTGCAAGGTCAGCAGTTCAAGCTTACCAGCCACTCCTTGAAAACCCTAACCAGGGTCACTATGAGTTAGAACCGACTTGATTGCACTTAACAACAACAACAGAGCTCTTTGGGAAAGACGGGGCATGCAATCCTTGTCAAATATAGGTCTTAGGAGAAAAGCTTAGGGAACTGGGACGCTTTCACTGAGAAGATAAAGTTAACAAGATTTCATAACCCTTTGCAAAATACAATAATTGCCTATGAAAAGTGTTTGATAGTTGTTTTTCCCTTTTCACAAAGAATAATGCCAAAGGAAATAAAACACAAAAGTCACCTTAGACAAGATAGATGGATGCCCTAATGCCCAACACAATTACTGGTTAATAATAAATGACAAGAAAATGTCTGCCAAAGGAATGAATGAATGAACTGCTGGTCAAGCTCATGGTTCACACAGACAACAACCTGCCTCTCAGAAAAGTATGGGGAAAGAAGAAAGAACAACGGATACCAGGTCTCTGATTACACAGTCATAAGAGACTTCTGGTGTTAATTGGTGAAAAGCATACAATACAAAATATAGCTAAGTTATTAGAGTAACAAGTAGATTCCAGATAGTGATAAATGAAAAGAAAAAGAAAAAAATTCTCTTGTGAGAGATTGAGAAACTCTGAACAACAGAAATGACAACAAAAACACATTCGTTTTTAAGGGGTCTGTTGCTGTTGTGTGCCTTCAAGTTGATTTCTACATCCTGGGTACAGAGCATAAATTGCTTTTGGAAGCTGATCGTCAGGCCTATCTTGTAAGGTGCTTCTGAGTAGGTTCTAACTACCATCTTTTCTGGTGTGGTGCTGTTGGATAAGCCTGAATTGCAAGATAAGTTTGAAGTGCAAAATCAGCTGGTGATTCAAATCAACCAACCACTCCTCGGAAACCCCATATGGGGTTGCTATATGTCGGAACCAACTTGGCGGCACTACACAACAACAACAATCTAGCACTTCGCCATCTGTACTACCAGGGCTTCTATCCTCCTGGTGTGGCACTGTAGGATCAGCACTGGACAGCGAACCACAAGGTTAGTGGTTCAAATCCACCAGCTGCTCCTCGGAAACTCTATATAGTGTTGCTATAAGTCAATCAACTCGAGAACACTTAACAACAAGTGGGAACCAACTTGAGGGCACTGAACAACAACCACCACAACACAAGGGCTGAACAACAATATCAAGTACTTCGCCATCTATACTACCGGGGGTTCCTGCCCTCTGCTCTGCACATACACTGCTTGAGCATTTCAGCCCCTGAAGATTCCCTCTAGAAAAGACAAAGCTAACTGTGACAACAGGGAGCTAGAACCGACACCTACTGAGAGTAGCAGAGGTCCAGCACTTCAGGAGGCTATGGTCTAGAGAGGAAATGAGAGAAAAGGACTAGGCCAGGTTCTTAGTGCTTTCAACAGCAACAATCATCACAGCAGACAAGAACAGAAATTGATCTCATTCTTGTCCGAATGCCTGGCTTCCCTCCTCTGAACATTTTTTTTGCTTACATTTGAAAGCATCCTAATTATTTTAATAAACTTGATTTAAATGAGCTTTACATATAAAGTGGCCAGCACATGGAAAGAAGTCAGTTAGTGTGAGCTATTAATACAATTATCGAGTGTCATTTTAGCCTGTTAATTTTCTGTCTTTATTGTTTTTTAATTGTTCTTTAATTTACAGCTTTATACCACACTTCCTTGTTTTATTACTACTTGATCTGTTTTTTAATCTTTGCAAGTATCCTTTCAGTTGATGTTATTTATTTTAACTACTCATCCTCGATTATTTTATGTTTTTATTGTTCTCTTTAATACTTGGGCATCTTAATTGCTTTTAACCTTCACTTTATCATTTCACATACACTTTCATCATTCTTTTGTCATTTCTTCCTCCCATTGCTTTGTAACTGACCGGTATATTCTCTCTGCTTGCATCTGTTTTCCTTTTTGCTTAGCTCTTTCAAAATTTGTACTTTTTTCATTTCTATTTTTTTCTAATTTTATTCATGTTGTGTATCCTTGCATTTCATGGTATTTAATCCTTTCGTTTGCTCTACTGGTCCTGGAGAGACTGTTACTTCAATGGTTAATACTCCAGTTTCTCCAATAATGATCCCCTCCCACTACCAATTGCCATGGAGTTGACTTTGATTCTGATTCACGGGAACCCCATGTATTTCAGAAGGGTTTCAGTGGCTGAGGTCTTTAAAAATAGATCATTAGGCCTTTCGTCTGAAGCACCCGAGGGAAGATTTGGCCCACCAACCTTTTAGTTTGCAGCCAAGTGCTTCATTGTTTACACCGCACAGATTTTATCCAACCTGTGTATCCAGTAAGCTCATAGGCAACATTTTAATTTTTCTTCCATTTTAACATTCCTCAGATTAAAAAACAAAAACCACCTTAGTAATCTTTACAGTAAATTCCTGGAACAGCCTTGCCTCCTGTTATAAGAACTATCAAATCCCTCTATGAACAAACACTTGATCTAAAATTTATGTTCTCTCTTATGGCTGACTCCCGGTCACAACTATGCTGGTTAATCAAATATGACACATAATGGTGCAGAGTAGGTTATATTTAGGGAATATGCTTTTCTAAATTTAATTAAAAAATAAAAAGTCAGTCACTCTTAAGTCTTCTATATAGCACCCTGAAAAGATGCACATCAGGATAATAGGAACTGAGCTCTTCTAGTTCCTTTCCATATCAGTCAACCTCCACAATATTTATTACTAGGCAAAGGAACGGAGATTCTCTTACTGTGAAGCTCTTGCCAACTTCTTTCTTAGTGTAACAACTAGGGGCTCAAGGGTCCATCTGGAGAAAGGGAAAGAATAGAGGCTTGGAATTAGACTAATCTGGGTCCAAACCCTAGGTCATTACTTATTGGCTACGTGACCCTGAGTCAACTACTTAAGCTTTCTGAACTGGTTTCCTCATCTAAAAAATGGTAATGGAGTTTATAAGGATACTGGGCTCGAGCAGCTTCACTCCTCAAAACCTCACATCCTCTCTCAGTATATGATGTGGGCTGAGAATGGGCTTCTACACTCCTGTGATACATCACTTCCCTATAAGATTTTAGACATGAATGTGTCATTGAGAATTACTAAGTTTGTGTAGGAGTCCTGGTGTGGTACTGCAGAGTCATTCCCTCCCCGCTCCCCCTATTTTCCCCTGGTGTGGCACTGGGCTGTGAGATCAGTTTGAAGCACAAGATTGGCAGTTCAAACCCATTAGCTGCTCCTCAGAAACCCTATACAGGGTCATTATGAGTCAGAACTGATTCACCAGCACTTAACAACAAGAAGTTTGCATAAGTTTTGGGAAGAAACAGTAGGTAAACTGAACTTCTAGGTAAAGGATGCTAGAGAAAAAGGGGGAAATATCACAAGATGAAACAGGTGAGATACAATATACAATATAAGTGAAGATAATTTAATTTTACAAATATTATTAGCTTCTATTTTGTATGTTTCAAAGCATTTAGTATAGAAAAGGAATACAAGTCTCTTTAAAATAGGCAGACCAGGTCAAAAGCTAAGGTGAGTGGACAATTCACAACCTTATTCAATTTTAAATGGTCTTTTGAGCAGTATTTGATTTTAAAATACGATGAAGGGAAAGCTGGAAATAGAAATACCCTATGCCCCAGCAATTTCTTCACTTGGTACATATCCACAAGAAATAACAACCAGGACATGAGTAGATCTATGCACACCAATATTCACAGCAGCACTATTCACAACAACAAAAAGATGGACACAGCCTAAATACCCAACAATGAATGGATAAACAAATGTACGTACACACATACAATGGAATACTATGCAACACTGAAGAATAACAATCTGTGAAACATTTCATAACATGGATGGATCTGGAGGACATTATGCTGACTGAAATCAGGCAACCACAAAAGGTCAAATATTGTATGAGACCACTATTGTAAAAACTCAAGAAAAGGTTTTCATGCTAAACCCAACATTCTTTGATTATTATCAGGGGTAGAAGGGAAGGGAAAGCAGCTCATTGAAAGAGGGTAGACATGTTAATTCGGCTGATGGGGGGGGCAGCATACAAGAGGGAGATTGGCAGAAGAATGGTGAAGACAGGTGAAGACACTGGGAGGTATGCAAGGGATAAAGGGAATCAAGGTAAATAGTGATATATACACAGCCTTGGAACAACAGTGTTCTATGGGGTATACACATAGACAGAGACACAGGCTAAAAGGGTTTGAGAGGATAAGAGTTTGAAAGAGGGTATCTGTACATAGGTACTCATGTTTTCTGCAAACAGCTATGAATGTGGTAGAGCAGGTAAAAATGATTAAAACTTCCCAGAGGTTATCAAATATCTTCAGGCAATGAGTTGCTGGGTGTGGTGATTCGAGACCACAGTCTTGGGGACACTATGGTCAACTGGCATGACATTGTCCACCAACACAATGTTGTGCATTCTACTTGGTGAGTAGCATCTGGGAGCTTGAAAGCTCATAAGTGGTGATCTAAGGTGCAGCTATTGGTCTCTCCATGTGCAGAAGAAAGAAGAGTGATGAGAATTGAAGATGCTTGGAATCAATTAGTCCAATGGATTAATGAGGCTTGTAAATATGTGTCCATGACTCTTAGACCAGAAGAACTAGATGGTGACTCGCTACCACTGCCAAGTTCTCATAAAAGGATCACATTAGAAGATCTCAGAAAGAATGAGAGAAAATGTGCATCAAAACTCAAAATTAAAAAAAAACAAACAAAAAACCTCAAAATTAAAAAAAAACAAACAAAAAACCTCAAAATTATTTAAAACAATAAAAAGGAAAAAAGACGAGCTTACTATAGAAAGAGACTGGAGGAACCTGAGACTATGACCCTTAACCATCCTTCAGGACTGGAAGGAACCCACCCTCCTGGCCCACTTTTCAGCCAAGCAGTAGATAGGTTTATAGGGGGGAACAATGCTGAGCAAACAATCCAAGAAGCTGAGTTATATGAAGAAAAACATGGCATCAGAATTGGAGGAAGGCTCATTAACAACCTGTGATATGCAGATGATACAACCTTGCTTGCTGAAAGTGAAGAGGACTTAAAATACTGATGAAGATAAAAAACCAAAGCCTTCGGTATGGATTGCATAGCAATATAAAGAAAACAAAACTCCTCACCACTGGACCAATAAACAACATTTTTATCAATGAAGAAAAGGTTGAAGTTGTCAAGGACTTCATTCTTCTTGGATCAACTATCAACACTCACAGAAGCAGCAGTTAAGAAATCAAATGAAATACTACATTAGGCAAATCTACTGCACAAGACCTTTTTAAAGTGTTGAAGAGCAAAGATGTCAGTTTAAGGACTAAGGTGCGCCTGACCCAAGCCATGGTATTTTCAATAACCTCATATGCATGTGAAAGCTGGACAGTGACTAAGAGAGGGAGGGAAACCACCAACCTGCTGGGAAAGTCAGTATATTCTGTAGATTCCCTTGTGTACGGTTTTTATAATCTGTGGGAAAGGGGTGCTGTTGTTGTTAAGTGCAGTTGAGTCGGTTCTGACTCAAAGTGACCTTGAAGCAGTTTCCAAGAAGCAGTTGGTGGGTATGAACTGCTGACCTTATGTTTCGCAACCCAGTGTTCATCCTACAGCGCCATGAAATAAGAAATTAAGGACAGCATGCTGATGCACACAGATACTACATATGTCAAAATTCCTGAGAATGCACATTATACCATGCACATTACTTTGTGCAAATTTTACCTCAGAAGAAGAAAAAGAAAACCCTCCAAATGCATATTGAACTTAAATTGAGGGTATGCATGTCAGTAGTATTTACTGGGAAAGAGTTCTGGAGTCTGCAATTTACTTTGAAATGCATTCCAAAAAATCAGATTGTTGAATGGGAAGAATGGCCCAGTCAGGAATAGAAATGTGATATAGTAAGTATGTTGTTTGTTGCCGTTGAGTCGATTTTGACTCAAGGCCATCCCATGTGTGCAGAGTAGAACTGCTCCATGTGGGTTTTTATGGTTGTGACCTTTCAGAAACAGATCGCCAGTCTTGTCTTCCAACGTGCCTCTAGGTGGGCTTGAACCTTTCAGTTAGTAACCTGGTACTTAACTGCTGGTGTCACCAAAGCAAGTACAGTGAATGAATATTGTAAGTAGTAGAAACTCACTTAGAAACAAGCATACTTGTGGGTATACTCTATTCGTTTCACCGTTAAACGCTTTCAAAGTTTCTGTTGGAACATTTTTCAATGCAAGGAGGCCTAGGCTGTTAACTAAAAGGTCAGTGGTTCCAACTCACCTGCTGCTCCATAAGGAAAGATGTGGCAGTCTACATCCATCAAGATCTACAGACAGGGAAACCCTCAGGAACAGCTCTACACTGTCTTAAAGGGATGCTGTGAGTCGGAATCAACCTGACAGCAGTTGGTTTTAGGTTTTTTATCCTTAATGTAAAGAAAGCAATGTGATTCCTTCCTTCAGTAAGGTTTAGCAACATTAGAGCAAAGCTTCTCAACTTGCTTGGGGTATGGCTAAAATGCAGAAGGTGATCTAAAAGGCCTGTGGGGCTTGAGATGCTGCCTTTGGTCTGCAGACCACTCTGAATAGAAGAGCAGGACAGAGAAGAAGGAACTGCTAAGCAGAGGCTGCTGGGGAGACTGGAAACCAAGACTGGATCTGGAATACACCAAAGGGTCTAGATTTACAGAGTTCAAAATGAGTTCAAAGACATGTCCTACTTAGGCTTGAAAAATTATTAGGTTAGATGAATTACTGACTGAAAAGTGTTGAAAATTACCGCTAAGAGAACCATAATAAATGTAGGTATTTAGATTTTAAATCTTCCTGCATATTATTTCATTGTTTACAGCACATTATTATGCTAATCTCAGTTAACTTCTTGCACATGGTTAATTTTTAATAAAGAGTTCTATTTATATTAGGAAAGAGCTGTTTAAATGGAAAGCAGACTGTTCTGTGACTTTTGCTGACTATTCTGGTTTTTTTTGTAACATGGTCATAGCTCAAACACCATCATCCCACTTTTGGTAGCTACCAAGCTATTGACCAAGCATCTAGTGCTTAGTTGTTCAACATGTTAGCGACCAGCATTCAAACTCACCAGCTGCTCCTCAGAAACCCTATATAGGGTTGCTATGAGGCAGAAATGACTTGATGACACTTCACAACACCACAAGCTATACATGTAGCTTTTAAATTTTAAATTAATTGAAATAGGTAATGTAAAAAATGTATTTCCATAGTCACACTAACCACACATTAAGAGCTTATAACAATATATGCTTAATGGTTAACTGACTGGGAAGCACTGAAATAGAACATTGTTGTTGTTAAGTGCTGTAGAATCTTTTCTAATAGCAACTCCGTATAGGGTTCCCAAGGTGGGTATGAACTGCCGACCTTGTGGTTAGGAGTCCAGTGCTTATCCTATAGCGCCACACCAGGACTCCAAAATGACACATTAACATCTTGCAAAAAGTTATATGGTCAGCTCTGGTCTAGAGGGGAAAAACACAGCTTTTGGCATGGTTACTTGCAAAATCTATGAAAAAAAAGAGGCAAATGTCTATGTTTATTTTACAAATAATCTAGTTCTAAGCTAGTCATATATGTGTGTAAGTTAAAATTATTGTTACAAAAGCATAGGAGCCTTTATTAAAGAATAATATCAAAATGTGAAGCGATTTTTTTCTTGACATATCCTACCTCTAGGTCTATATATTTCTGAAGACGGTGTTTTCATCTCTCTAACATTTAGGGGAAGAATTCTGTTCTCTTTGATCTACACCCCATCAAATAGCACTTTTGACATTTTTGAGTGACTCAAATCATGCTCCTCTTAAATGCTTACAAGTCTAAAGGAGCAAGATCAGGGATGCCAGATGCATGGGGTAAAGTTTCCCAATGCATTTCTCCTAGAGCAGTCCTTCAAGATACCCTTGGAAGAATGAGAAAGTGTCATGTCATGATGGGGGGAAAAAAAATCCTTATGCAAATGTCCTGGCTTTTTTTTTTCACTAATACAGTTTTCCATTTTCTTAAAACTTCTACTTAATAAGCCCCCATGGTTGTCCTGTCTTTAGAAAATTTATCAAGATAATCCCTTTGGAATCCTCAAAAGCAGTCCTCATAACCTAGGCTGACTTTATTGTCTTGAATTGAACTGGCCCAGTAGGTTACCTTGGAAGCCACTGTTCTGATTGGATGGTTTTATCGAAGGCACCCTAACAAGATTAAGACAGGTGTGTTAATAAGAGAACTTGTTTGCAGTCATCCACTGATCACCGAGCCATGATTAAATATGTTATATTTAACATAAAAAGCCCATGCATATATGGAGTCCTGGTGTGACACTGTGGGTTAATGCATCAGACTGCAAAGCCTTTTGAACTGCAAGGTCGGCAGTTCAAGCTCACCAGCTGCTCCTTGGAAGCCCTACACAGGGTCGCTATGGGTCGGAATTGACTTGACAGCACTTAACAACAACAACATGCATGTTTAATCTGGAAACCTATTAGCAATACTCTTTGATTTACCCTAGATTAGAGATTCCTAAATGCTAGACAAGTACATCTGATGTTCAACCACACAAACAAGGACTTTTCTTTAAAACAGAAAAAGCAATGATCATTTCTAAAGCAGAATCTTAAAATATGGAATTGGAAGAGGTCTTCTAGAACTACAAGTCTTTGGTATCATCCAACTCAATTGTCCTTCATAGAGCTCAGGAAACTGAGGTCTCTCAAGCAAAAGTGACTTGTCCAGACTCACACAGGCAGAAAGTGGCAGAAATGGAGTATGTCTATGCATGAGCACATGTGTACAATGGCCCATGTGGACACATGTACATGCAAACACTACTGTAAGTGATGATGATGGAGTGATCATATCACTAGGATTTTGGCCCACAAGATCCATTGTGAGTAATGAATTCTACAAAGAGAAAAGGAGTCTTTACAAAGGTTGTTTATTATCATAAGTCCATGTATGTCTGTTTGGCTTGGTAGATTTCCCAAACTATTATTGACTGGTTCCAAATTACTCTCTTCTACTACAGAATTTCAAATTTCCTCCTAGTCTAGAGTTGGTTGTCTCCTTTATTTTTGCTTTCAAAAAACAGGAAACCACATCTCAGACAAAATGTTAAACCAGATCATAAGGAAACAAATTCTTCCCAATGGGCTTTGGAATATCCCATCTTCACAGGCACAAAGTTTCTGCATATTGACTAGAATGTAATCTGATGTAGTCTCTTTCTCCAAGGTCAGAAATGCTATTGATCACATGTTTACTGAAGGAATACATGAGTAAGTGAATACATGAAAAACACATGAATGAGTGAATGTGTGACTAAGCAAATAAACAATTTGGCCTCATTTATTTTCTGTTCCTTTTAAAGGGCTTTCACCTGGCAGCTGGGGAAAAGAGATGGATTACATATGGCATTAGAGATTTTTTGAAACAAGAATGACTGTAAGCTTCTACAACTACTTTGGGGCTGCAAAAAAATGATCATTTTGGTCTCAAATGCTCAGTTGATATGGCTTTAAGTTCTAAAGGCCTGGTTACATAAGAACTTTGTTTCCTTCCGAGTCTCATCTCAGGAAGCAAAGTCAGGCTGTAACCTTGCTAAGAGCAGTAGTCATCTAATCTGTCCCTTCTGCCTTCAATCCCTTCAGAGACTAGCTTGGTGTGTCCAGACCCAACTTTTCTCCCCATTCCATTTACACCCTTTGACCTGTGGCCATTCACTGATGAATGTCAGCAGCACTAGATGGTACCCAAATACAACCAATGAATGAGGGAGCTTCAGATAGTTTGTGGAAATCCCAATTTCTTTTAATTCCATTTTCCCACAAACTTTTTGAAGCCACCCCCTCAGATTTGCTGTTGTTGTTAAGTGCCACTGAGTCAGTTCCAACTCATAGTGACCCTGTATAGTGTTTCCAAGGCTTTTAAATCTTTATCTTTCTCCCATGGAGCAGCTGGAAGGCTCGAACTGTGGCCCTGGTGGTTCACAGTCCAGAGTTTACCATGTGGAGCCACCACACTCCTCCCTTGCATTGGAACCCCTTCAAAATTCAAATTCATCTTGGTAGAATAGAAGGATTAAAACTGTGTATAATTAAAGGGAATTTTTCCAGATTTGCATATGAATTTTAATTATCACCCTCACTTCCCAGGGCTACAATTCTACAATAAGTGACAATATCTTATTAATATCTACTTTAAGTGGAAGGAAATCCCTGAGATGTAGTTAAAAAAAATTTAAATTATGGCTGTTGCCATGTGTTACCAAGTAACCCTCATGGTAATCAAATGTCTGTAATGTATTCACTTAAATAGGAGGCTATTTTCGTTCTAATGACTTATATTTTCTCAGGAAATGTCCTTTTATTCTCTCTCCTAGCATGGGAGAAAAGAAAAACAAAGCAAAAATACCTATATTACAGTTTACAAAAAGAAAAGTTCCATCTCTATTTTTACATTACTCTAATTAATTGTCACAAATCCAAACAAATGAGGTTGTTCTATCATATTGATGTTAACTGCATGTTCTCTGTATAAAAAAACACTAACACTTTATTTCCATTTTTACTGAGACTCTTGATTAAGAAAAATCCTACAGGAGTTTCTATTTGTATGTGAGGAGTCCTGGCAGGATGCTGTGGGATACAAACTGAATTGTTAACTACAAGGTTGGCAGTTCAAACCCACAAGTATCTCTTGGAAACCTTTTATAGGGTTGCTATGAGTCAGAAAAGTTTCAGTGGGATACAACAACAACATTTACAAATAAGACTGACTGGAAAGAATCTATTCCTTTAACTCACATAAGAAAATAAAAACGAATCATTTCACTCTAAAGAATAATGCTTTCTCTGATCACTAAGAATCCAGAGGAAAAAGTTCATGTAATACAAGTTCTTCTTCCTTCCATTTTGTTGCTGTTGTTAAATGCCATGAAGTCTATATGGATTTCTGAGATTTTATATCTTTTGCAGGAGCAGAGAGCTTCATCTTTCTTCTGTGGAGTAACTGGTGGGCTAGAACCACCAACCTTGTAGCTCGGAGTCCAGTGCTTATTCTATGGAGCCACCATGCCCCTTCTATCCATTCAGGGTTTGAAAATATAATTTGAGGGTTTGGAGGTAGGGTGGGCTATAATGTATGGGAAAGACTAACTATAAAGAAAGAACTTTTTGAAAAGAGAATACTACACTTGAATCGGAAGTCCCTTGAGACAACTTTAAGCATCAAAGATCACATTTGTAGGATTCTTGAACTACTGAGTGAAAGATACCTTAGAACTTGCTTGTCTGGTTCAACTGGCAAATTTTTCAGATGAAGCAACAATACCAGGGAGAAATGACTCATCAAAAGAAAAGCCACGAGGAGAATCCAGATTTCCTGATTTCAGGTTGCTTCAAACTTTGCATCTGGTTGGTCATATAGGTTCAAACCCTATATCCGGTAGGGAGTCCAGAGGAATACTACTAGAAACAATGTCATGTTGCTAGAAGAATGGCTTAGGATTGTTTTTGCTGTTGTTAAGTATCGATGAGTTGATCCGAACTCTGTATAGGGTTTTCAAGGAGTGGCTAGTGGGTTTGAACCACCAACCTTGCAATTAGAAGTCTAGTGCTTATCTTACAGTGCTACACAATTATAAGAAGTTAAGTATTATCCTTACCACTTGAATTTATATACTGAATGCTGATTGTAATCGTATCCTCAGGCAATCTGCATTCTTTAGAAAACTTGTTCCAAAAAGGAAGGTTTAAGAACACTTTTGGATTAAAAAAATTGAGTATCTGTGGATTATGAAACATATATAATAAAAATTATGACTAGATACTTTATGGTTGATAAAAAAAACATAAGACATGACTATGGGTCACCAGAAGGAATCCTGGTAGCATAGTGGGTTATGAGCGGAGCTGCGAACCACAAGGTCAGCAGTTTAAACCTATCAACTGCTTTGAAGGAAAAAGATGAGGCTTTCTGCTCCCATAAAGATTTATAGCCTTGGAAACCCTATACAAGGTAGCTATGAGTCAGAACTGACTCTACAGTGCACAACCACCCCCACTTCCATAGTTACTAAAGTGTTTTATTGAATGGTATCCTGCCTTCTCTTGCCTGATTTATTCATGCAATATGCATGTTGTGAGCAAGAAATCTATGCATTTTAGGGCTGTACATACATTTGGGAACAAAGACACAAATACCAAGTAATAGGGGGATGTTCTCTGTATATCAAGAATAAAGGAGAGAGGAAGAAGAGCTAAGAGGAAGAAAGACAGCAAGGAGAGCTAGGCATGGAAAAGTAAGTATGATTTTGACCGTGGTGTGAGATGAGAAGGTGATGAAAGGACATTTATGTTAATGGGACAGATGAACAAATGTACAAGGACAGTACAAGCCCAAGCAAGGATGAGCAGATCCCATTGACTAGTGGCTAGAGTTTTCTTTGGTGATGGGAGATGAGGCTGGAAGGGCAGCTGGATTGGGGAGAGAGTGTTGAGGCCCCTGAATGCCAGAATCCAAGTTTGAAGTTGTTCAGGTACAAGTTGGGCTACTAAACTCAAAGACAGCAGTTCAAAACTACCAGTCGCCCCATGGGAGAACGATGAGGCTTCCTACTCCCGTAAAGATTTACAGCCTTGGAAACCCTATGCAGGGTCACTATGAGTCAGAACTGACTCCATGGCACACCATCACCATCACCACTAGGTAGATAACTGGGGAGAGGGGAAGCAGAGGGAAGTGTTACTGATGATTTCTGAGCGAGGAATATCTTCATAATCTAGGAGATGTGCGCAGGTGAAAGAAGACAGCCAATAACAGTAATTAGGAAGTTACTGCAATAGTCTAGCTTAATGAATTATTTCTAGAACTAAGATGGTGACACTGGGAATGGAAAGAATGGATGTGATAGCTAAGTGATCTTTAAATCTGTCTGACTGACAGAGAAGTGAAATAATCTCCCTCCATTACTTAGAGCCACTCTAAACCTAGTAAGTATTGCCTGTTGTCATTTGAGAACACAAAGTACTTAAAGAGGTATAATTTAACTCTCACAGTGGCTAAGGAAGGGGGTCTTTAGGCCTTGCATAACTCTATATCCATCTCAAAAACAGACCTTTCCTTCAGAAGAAAAAGCAAGTGACAACTGTGTCCGAACCTGTCCTCACTAGGAACTACCTACTGTGAAAACTGCTCACACAAGTGGAGGAAAAGGTCAAATTAGAAAGTTATCACCTATAACATTTCATATGGCATTCATGCAGAACAATTTATGCTTTGTCAAGTCCTTCCCAACTCATTTTCTCATTTTCTCAATTTTTTTTTTTTTTTTTCCTAAAGCAGCCCTTGAGGTATTAAGTTAGGAATTGTTGTTGTTGTTGTTGTTGTCAGGTGCCATCGAGTCGGAACCGACTCATAGCGACCCCATGCATAGCAGAACGAAACAATGTCCGATCCTGGGCCAACCTCACTACCGCCGCCACACTCGATGCCATCAGTGATGCCACCTGGCTGATCCATCTCTTTGGGGGTTACTAGCCCCATTTTACAGAAGAGGGAATCTTACCTCTAATCACACAGAAACTCATCAGAGGCAGTCTTCCAACTGCAGGTACAAGACGAATGTCACTGCACCTTGCAACCCCATTGCTGCAGGGTTGTAGTTAAAGACAAGTGATCTGAACTTTGTTGTAGGTGCTATTGAGCTGATTCCAACTCACAGTGAGTCCATGTGACAGAACAGGGCTGGCCCACCAGGGTTTTCTAGGCCATAATCTTCACAAGAGTACACTGCCAGTTGCTGGGTGGGTTTTAACCGCCAACATTTGAGCTACCAGCCAAATACTTAACTGTTTTGCCACCAGGGCTCCTTAGTCTACAGGATTTAAAACAGATACAGGTTGGATAAGATATGGGTGCTGTGAAATCCCCGCCAGGGGAGATGGTAAAAGCTGCCCAGAAAATGTCCTCCACAGAACGAAACACAATCCAGAGCCCAGATGGGAATTCCATTGCTGCTATGGGTTTACGGATTGTTTATTTTTATTTCTTGGCTCAAACTTTTCATTCCTGTCCCGTCTCTTCTTGTCTCTCTCTCTCTCTCTCTTGTTCTTCCCCTGGCAGCCACAACCCTACTCTGCACATACACGTCTCAGTGTCTAATGCCACCATCTAAAAATATAGCTCACTTCTACTTCTGCAGGTGACACAATTTAAGATGGATACCAAACAACTCACATCATGATCAGCCTTTGATTCACTTACCCTGCATATTAAAGACCCAGAAATGAAATAATAGTTCACAGAGAAAAAAAAGTCATGCAGAGACACTCTTTCAAGTGGCATTCTCAAGCCCAGGGTTTGTGTCTGGCTTATGCAATCAGACTAATTGTCTACACATGTTTGGTTACACCATTTCAAAAATGGTTCCCAGGCCACCAGATGACGTCAGAGTCAGTGTTGACCCCCTTCCCTGCCTCCCCAAGTATGAGTGCTGCTCTCATCTGGGCTGCCAGATTAGGAATGAAATATGCCAGATAACAGGACTGTCAGTTTCATTTTCTGTCCAGTTACATGGACTTTCCTCAGTTCCCTTTTTTGAGAATGTCTATATTGTCCCCACAATAGGGACTTTGTTCATATCCTTCTCTCCCACTTATGCAAAGTATAAAGCTATTTCTGGAAAAATCTAACCTACATATTAAAAAAAATTTCAGGAAATGCATAAATGCGTATGTGTTTGAACATGTGTACACAAACGCAGAGCAAATTTCATTCACTTGGAAACCATTTTTGAGCATGTACTTCCCCCCAGGATATCTTACATTTCTACAAATAAGGGCTTTGGTGAGTCACCCATTAATATGGTAATTGTAATTAATATGATAAGACAGTAATAATAATTAGCATTATTAGTAGAGTAAGGTAGAATCTTTTCTGGAAATCCTTCCTAGGAAGTGACATGATTGTCTAGAATATGTTTAACAGGCTTAACTTTGACAGCCCTTCTTCCATCCCAGAGAAGGTCTTGATGAATATTACACAAACTAGAGGGGAATTTGCCTAAAGAATGTATAAAGAATTTCTGAAAGTTAGGGTAGGCCTTCAACACCACCAAAACCCATCACAACCTGTATTGGACCCCCTCTCTCAACATCCTTGCCAAGCAGCTAGCCAAACCATGCTTTTCCAATGATAGGGAAGTCTTGATTTTCAGAGACAGCTATGCCAATCTCTTCTTGAACAACTATGACTGTGAAAAAGCCCATTAATATTGAAGCGAAACCCCCTCTGAGTCTGAGTGGTCCTATCCTAATTCCTTTAGCGTATTCATGATGACTCTAACCCCTCTCACAGATGATTAAAACTATCATGTACCACCCAAATCTTCCCTTCAATGGGCTAAGAATTCCTAACTGTTTCAACCATTCCTCATATGGCAAAATAGCTCGTTTTCTCTTGATGCCTTCTAGTCTGGTCATGATCATGAATGAGTTGACTAATGCAAAGTTGAAGGGTTCATCAATTCCTTCATTGTAGATACTATACCTCAAGTAGTATAGGTCAAGGTTGTTGTTATTAAGTGCTGTCCAGTTGGATCAGACTCATAACAACCCTGCATAGGGCTTCCAAGGAGCAACTGGTGGGTTTGAACTGCCAACCTTGTGGTTTGCAGTCCAGTGCTGAGCCTACAATGCCACATCATTAATAACTCATGCCTACCTTTTCTTCCTTCCTGCTCCAGTTTATTCTAATCTTAACAGACACAAACAACAACAACAAAAATGATCACCACCAACCAACTATGGCATTCTTCAATAGTTCTGAGCAAACAGTTCTGTTGGAGCCTCTGGTGACTGCTAAAAGCCCAGAAAATCACCCTTGATCAAAAGAACAACCTCCTTTTCCATGCTGCCCTCTTGTCCCCATTTGCTGTCACTGCTGCTGAGATAGCAGACGACTGATCTGAGAAATCAAGTTGGATTGCTGTCCCAAATCTACACTCGGTTTCCCTTGTGTCTGTCTGATCGATTTCACTCTGTGCGACATAGCTTGTCGCTACGGATTTTCATGCTAGTCAGGAGCCGCCAACACACCAATAACAAGTAGAAGATGGTTTGCACTCCTCCCCATCCCTTCACCATATTCGGCATCTGAGCTAATTTTTGTTGTTGCTGTCCATAGACAGATTTGAGAAAGGCTTTTTAAGAAAACAGAAGAATCTAGAATCGAACGCAATGAACTCTTGCCACCGGGTTTTGTCCCCAGGTTCCTGGACCCCAGCTTGTGATGACATTTCCGACCACCGTTGTACTAGGTGTCACCTGTTTAGCAGCTCCTCTCAGCTGACTGCATGTGGCCGCAGGTGCCATGCAAACACTGATTGTGTCTGACAGCCCAAGACAACAGCTGCCTGCATGAAGCCTGCCCAATTGCCATGTTTTTTTGTGGGCAGAATGCTGCCGATGGCATGGCCAATCCAGACACAAGAAACTCAGTGAAGCTAAGGCAAGCTCTACACTAAGTGGCATTCCAAGCCCTGTAGCTTTAAAATCATTGGTAGTAAGAATACAAACAAAGTGGGTGGGGAGCCTTGTTGTCTTACACTGATGCCCTGCGGACTGTACATCTGACTGGCTGCGAGTCCGTCACTGTATCCTCCTGTCTGGCTGATAACATGGCGAAGGGTATCCACCTAAACAGATGAACAACAGAGAAGAAATTAGTCATGAAGATGCAGGGAAAGGGAGGCAGATCATCATCATAAGGCTATCATTGGACATGCCAAGCTAATACGATCATTTGGGAGATACTCTTCCTAGGCAAGGGTTCATTAGGAGGTGACTGAGCCCTCTCTAGAGGCCAAATTCATGATCCATTCTGAGTTCAGTATGCAGGATGGTAAGATGGTAAAAGAAAGCTGGGATTCCCAATAATGAAACTAATTCAGGAGTGGTACAGGAACAAGCAGGGACAAAGGTTAGGAGTGGGGGCGAGAGTGAAGGAATTTCCCCTTTTGTGTTTCTTCCCTATGGATCATTCTAGATGGCAACTCCTTTGATGGGTATCCTATAAAAGTCAAGGTTGTGCTTAGAGGAGGCTGTATCTTACAGAAGGAGAGGCACGTAACTGATGACCTTATTTTTTAAAGGACTTCAAGGAGGGCCATTTATGGAGTCAATTGACCAAGGTCTGTCCATGTCACCTCAAACTTATTTCCAGGCAATGTTTTCTAAGCAAAGTATGGAATCGTTGTCGAGCTGGTCTGTTCCAGGCAGGTGATACCTCCTGCTCCATATGCAAGGCGGGAAACTGGCTTGACATGGCTCAGAGCTCCTCTAAACACTCTGACACAGAGCACACTGTGCCCTCTCCCATCACACTTCATGCTAACACAGTAGGAGGTCACCTGAGGTGCCAAGTGGAAGGGATCTGCTTAATGAAGAGTACTGAGGTTTCAGATCACATGACTTGATTTTAGCTTCTCAACATGGACTTATATTCATCACCAGAAACCCAAGTCCCTTGACCCCAAGGATGACTGAGAAGATGAGCTTAGTCAACTTGCCTGGGTGTTTTTAAAATACAAGTATCATGTATTTGCTTATTCATTCGTTACCTCCTTATTTGGCAAATATTCAGTATAGAAAGTCAACCAAAGAGAAGGAGACCTGGACAGTGAGACAGTGGGCTGAACACCTTCCTTTCCATTCAGTGAACAAAGAACACACTGGTTCTACTTGCCTGATACACCTTGGTCACCTCACCTGTCCTTGCTGGTCCTCTCCTGCCTTCCTAGTGTGACTGAGAAGCCAGAGCCAAATGCATTCACAAAGTGTGGACGAGATTCCCCACGACAATGGTTGTCTTTGTTTTGTTGTTGATAAGGTTTTTTTTCTGGTTTGTTTTGGTTACTTTTTCTTTTCTTTTCTCTCTCTCTTTCTCTCTCTCAACAGGAGCGGGAAGTGCCAATAGGATTGAGGGCTCTTGGACTCTAATGCATTCACCTGGCGGCACATTGGCTGGGTCCCTACCTGTGATTGCACGTTGGCTCCAACCTGGGCCCCTTGGTAAGAATCCCCATTGAGTGACTGCACGCTCATGAACAAATCTCCAGAGTTTGACATGTTAAAAGAACTGGAAGAACCTGGAAAGGAAAGAGTGAGGCACCTGAATCACAGAAAGGAAAAGGCTCAACCCCCGCAACTAACAGCCAAGAGGAGGAATGACATGCAAAGCAACCCCCCAAATAAAAACGAAAATGAAAACAACATCAACAGAGTCTGGTTAGTAGCATGAAGAACAGAGCAAGCAATAAAGGGTGCATATTGCTCATGTTATGTGAAGCCACACCTTACTGCATGTTGCCAATAGGATTGTTTCCCTTTAGCAACTTCAAGCTGAAAAAGGGAATATTTTTTCTTAGTCTACTTGAAATGGAGACAGTTACCAGACCAAGGATCTCTCTTGCATGCTTCTGAAATTCTAGAGTTGGCCAGGGGACCAGAAGCTGAGGAATATGGGCTGGTCTACAGTGGCGCTCATGAGTCATTCATCTGGATTCTAGTTATGCTACTGCCAAACTTGTCTACCCCTAAGTGAGGAGCAACATCTGCAAGGGGAGTACAAGAAGATACTGTCACATAGTAGGGCTGGCCTTGTGATGAATCCACTGACATTCATGATTTCTACTAATAAGGTAGGGGTCCCAGAAGAGCCTTGATAATTATAAGAATAGATGAGGTTAGCTAACTTTTCTTGCCACCTGCATCATGAAGGAAGATGACACGGAATAATGGTCCAGGGATTCGTGTGCATGCATGGAATATGAAATGCTAATAATAATAACAAAGGGATCTCAGGAGGGCAGTCAATCTCCCAAAGAAGGAGCCACAGCTAGGTTTTAGGTCTATCTTGGAACCCCACACTCGTGATTCTATGGTGTTAAAGCTACCCCACTTGCCGCCTAAACACATGGTGGTGAAAAATGTTCAATAGTATTCTGAAGTCATCATGCAGCTCAGTGCATTAGGAAAGAAAGCTCAACGTGCAAGGGTTGGTTAAAACGTGACGTTAGCCTGGAAAGGAGAGACCTTAGGGACCCAGGTCAGTTCCACTCTATTGTTTCCAACCCTATGTTGTTCAAATTGTTCTCTTGCCCTCATATTCTGACAGCCATCATCTGTGTGGAATTGCCCAACAGTGATTCATGCCTCAGCTCTGACACTTTCTTTTGTCCCAAGATGAGGGTTTGAGCTCTCCTAGAGAACTGTCCTGCTCCGCATGAGGAGCTGCAGCTAAGCAGAGGAGAAGGTTTCTTGTTTCTCTCTCCATAGAACGGTCACATCACTGGCAATAAACTCTAAACTCTGCCACTCTGCTTCATGCTTTTCTATTCACAGGTTCCTTATGCTTCAACACCAATAACCATTTAGAGGAGCCAGATGACATACAAACTTGGGGACTATTCTAAGTTAAGAAGTATCTCCATTTCTCTTTGTTCTTTGGGGAGGTTCACCTACATGCAAGAGACTAACAATTTGTTATGTAGATCAATCCTTCACTCTAACTCCCTTCATGCTCCTCTTTAACGAACGCACCAACGAACGAATGAACGAACGAACGAACAAAAGAAAGAAAGAAAGAAAGAAAGAAAGAAGTGCGTTTGAGGGGAGTGGTGGGGAGACAGAAGCATTAACCCAAGAGCTATGACATCTCCCATTGTTCCACATGTCCTTTCTCATCTGGTACATGTTTCTCAGTTTAGTGTATCAGAAAGGAATTTGAAAAGTTGGGTCTTGACAAAATAGGCATTTGATCTGACCAGGCTTACATCCAGTTAGTAAGGTAAAAGCTCTGGCCTGAACCTCTTTCCATTAATATAGTACAAATATTTGAAACTGCTTTCACCAGTATATAGCTCTTAATCATATTCTGCTGTTAAGCTATGCAACGCCCAGAATAACAAAAGCCATTTTGTAATAAGCGCTAAAATGCATGGCCATATTTAGATGGCATCAGAACCAAAAAGAGTTCTATCCAAGATTCCAAATTATAACAGTGTACATCAGACACTTCCCCTCCCTGAAAATGTTCAACTTGAAACCCAGGTATCTTATTTGTCTCTCAATCAAATACTATGTAACAAATACCCATGGTATATGCTTGCTTGATAGTTCATTGGAAATTAGCACACAGACTGTGAGGTGGGCGAAACCCCCACAGGCCTACACTGATGCCACGTAACATGGCATCCACAAAACCAAGAAGGCATGGAATGTGCCATTTACAAGATACACACTACAATTGACACAGATGATTCAAAGAAATATATGTGCATAGATCAATTGTAAATATGTCTGGCTGCATACTGTACACGGGGATAAATATGCGCATATAAATGCACTTCATGTACAAATGCATTTGTATCAGAGCAGTAATTGCAGGAAGAGTCCCTGGTGGTATTGGTTGTGCTGTTTCAGCATTTTATTGTCTCTGTATACCCATGTATAACACCACCAGGCTTCCAACTCTCTGATAAGTATCTAGAGGCACTGATTGCTCTCAGGATGCAACCAGGTTGCCACTGATCCCGCAATAAAAAAAAAAAAAAAAATTTAAGTAACAAGGGGGAGCCATGTCCTTAATCCAGTACTGGAAGCTGGAAAGAACCAAACACAGAATGGATAACCTCCTGGGAAGTATATAATTCAGAGTCAAGTAATGAATGGGCTGTCTTGGAGGTACTGTGGAATTCTCCAAGAAAGTCATTCAGTCACCTTACCTGCAGACTGTTGTAAAGCAAAAAGCCACTACTGGAAGCACATTTTAAGACGTGTATGTCAGTTAACAGGTTCTGAATTTGAATGGAGGAGAGAGGCAAGTGGCTCATTTAAGCTGGTAGCCAGATATCCTGGGCATGTACAGAGTTGCATCTGCACTCAACTAGACAGAAGAGCAGTAACGGATCACCTATGGATTAAAGTGCACCTGCTTAGGCAAATATGATGCTATGAGATGTGTTAGCATCCATTTTCATAAGACACCTTCCCAAAGAATGCAGTGCTCTGAAGAATCTTCAAAATACTTGCATTTGTTTAGAGAAACAAATAATCCACCTCACCATTCAAAAAAAGACATCAATATAGCAGGATTTCTTAACCTTGGCACTACTGGTATTTTGGGCCAGAGGATTCTTTGTGATGGGGGAATGTGTATTGCACTGAAGGATGCTGAGCCATATCCTTGGCCCCATCCACTAGATGCCAGTAACACTACATTCTCATTCCCGACTCACTAAATTATGAAAACCAAAAATGTCTCCCGATATTGTCAAACACCCCTTTGCCCCCATACTGAGAACTGCTGACCTACAACAAGTATGGATTTACTTTTTCTTCCCACTGGAGCCAAACTGTTTAAATCTATTAACTCATTTTTCCTCATAACCTTTTAATGAAGCAGTTGCATGACAGGTTTTGGGCTAATTTTTCTCATTCAGACATCGAGACTCCAGATAAGTAAGGTGGCCAACCTGATCAGCTCAGACTCCCATATCACCTGGAGGCTCGGAGGAGAGGTAAATGCAAGTTTGATTTCCCATGATCCTTGCCCTTTTGAGCTACCAAAATCATGATTACTTTCTACTCAGGACAAAGTGAAAGAGTGAAAGATTGTCTGGTTCAATCTAAAAGCACTTCATAGGTGTACATGTCAAGGTTCTAGAATTTCACTCTCAGGAGGCGAAGTTTCCATTTTCCCACTTAGAAATAAAGGGAAGAAATAGAATAAGAAAGAACATGAGAGAAAATATCACTGGGATAAAATATTTCACTTGGTTTTACAAATACAAAACTAAAACACTTCCTGAAGATTTACTAGAAGTGTCAGTCAACTTCTCTGGCTGCCTCACTTCCTCTCTAGTTATGTGTAAGTATGGAGTTCCTTGGTGGTGCGAGCAGTTAATGGTCTTGGCTGCAAAGTAAAAGGTTGGAGGTTTGAGTCTGTCCCAAGGTGATTCAGAAGAAAGGCCTGGCAAAGTGTTTCTGAAGAAACAGCCAATGAAAACCTGATGGTGCTTTCAGGTGTCGACTCTGACACACATGAATTAGGATCAACTTGACAACAGGTTTCTGTATACTATATGTAAACTTACCTTAGAAAGGTAGGGTCTAGGGATTTTAATATGACAACCTGCCATCATTCAAGAAAAACACCAAATCCCCTATTGTCGTTGTAAATGTCTCTGAGTCAGTTTTGACTCATAGCGACCCTGT
Source organism: Chrysochloris asiatica (assembly GCF_000296735.1). Classification (NCBI taxonomy): domain Eukaryota; kingdom Metazoa; phylum Chordata; class Mammalia; order Afrosoricida; family Chrysochloridae; genus Chrysochloris; species Chrysochloris asiatica. The sequence goes on from NW_006408904.1 coordinate 1,356,243, forward strand.
ATAGGGTTTCTGAGGCCACATATCTTTGTATCAGCAGAAATCTTCATATTTTTTTCTGTGGAGCAGTTGGTAGACTTGAACCATCAACTTTCTGGTTCACAGCCCAGTGCTTATCATATAAAGCCAACATGCTCCCAAATTTCCTGTTGCTGTTAAGTGCCATTGAGTTGGTTCCAACTCACTGTGTCCCTGTATAGGGTTTCTGAGGAATGGCTGGTGAATTTGAACTGCTGACCTTACGGTTCAAACCAACTTTGTGACACAGAGCATTATCTCACAGTGCCACACCAGGCCTCCTAAATCTATTATAAGTTGTGGCTCCTAGTGACCCAGTATATGGTTTCCAAGGAGTGGCTGGTGGGTTTGAGCTGCCGACCTTGTGATTCAAATTGACCTTGCGTTCCAGTGCCTTATTCTGCAGTGCCATCCCAAGACTCCTATTGAGAGTGTAATAAAAGTATGTACAAGGGTTTGTCACTGACTGAATGGTGTTGGAGAGAGAACTTTCAGGGCGGAACCTGCTGTTGTTCTTTATTCACATATATACACAATCACACTCATACACATGAACACATAGGCAGGGTTACAACTATTGTTTCAGTTAGTTCCCACTTATGCTTTCTTCGGTCAAAACTTAAAAATTCTTCTGTTCCCTTTTATTCTTTTGGTTTCTCCACTTTGTTCAACTCTGCTGGTGTAAAAAGCGAAGCATGCTAAGTGTCTCCAAATGCTTGCTAATCTGCCACAGGTCCTAGCCCCAAGTGACTTTTCTGAACTGTGTTTGAGGTAATGGGAGGCAAGGTTGTTGTTGTTATGTGCCATGGAGTTGGTTCTGACTCATAGCGACCCTGTACAGGATTTCCAAGGCTGTAAATCTTTACGGGAGCAGAAAGCCTCATCTTTCTCCTGCAGAACAGCTGGTAGTTTCGAACTGCTGACCTTGCGGCTCGCAGCCCGATTCGTAACCACTACGCTACCAGAGCTCCTTCGGGGAGACAAGGTATATATCAACAAATAGGAATACTGGGAAATGGTCTACGTAAAGGAGCTACAGTACAGCTCTTCACGCAGAATCCTCTAAGGAGAAAACTTACATTCAAAACCCCTTCCTTGCAGTAGGGATGCATATTTCCATTTGGTAAAAGCTTCTGGGACCAAAAAAAAAAACAAAAACAAAAACAAACTTCTGCTTCATGACCGAGGCTACAAAAGTCCCTAAGTGCCAGAACTCTAGATTTCAAACTTAACTGAGAAATATATTTAGCATATTAATCTCGTATTTAAACCTTGCTATTTCAGTTATCATTCATTCTTTGAAAGTAATGAGAAGCTAATACACGGCATATTAAACATCTCATGTGATAAGTTTGAACATTTTTAAGTTCTCACTTTCTTTGAGCAATGATCGGGGTTGTGCTAAGAGCAAAAAGAAAATAAAGAACAGTCTTTTTATAATTCTTCCTGTTAAGATGTTTATCTTTTAAGATTCTAAGCGATTGCACACATACAATACCATTATCTTCGGTCTCTCCTTGAGAAAAAGCACTACACAAAGGGATTCCTCGGCATATTATTTCCAATAATTTAGGCCCAACTGGAAGGCTTAGCTCAAATTTTCCATGATAATTTACTCTGTGCTCAAAAAAGTCACATGAAGTTTAAGCCAGCAGGAGAATTCCTTAGAAAACAGTAATCATAGACTGACATTCCACAAGACGCAACATAATTCTTAAACACAGAGTAGGGGGTTAAAATGCTTACTTTTCTTTTTTTGAGTGCTTTGTGAAAGAATAAAAAGTTACGGATTTAGTAATGAAGGGAGTCCACAGGGCCCTTCTAAGGACGAGTCATAAATCATCCTAAGCCATCTGCGATGCAGATATATCAGGGACAGGAAAAAGTCATTTTGATATCTGTTTTGCATTATGATAACCTTTGCAGGGGTGTTGAGTGTTTTTGCTAATGTTGACAGAATTGTACTTCTTCCAAAGAGACAGGTGAAAATGTCTGCCTAGCAGTGCAGCTCAACTAGTGTTGCTGGGACTGAAATGCTTAACAGTTGACCAGATGGGGCAGAAGGAAGCTCTCTGGTTATTGGACCTGTTGGCCTTGATCTTGTGTCAATCAACCATGATGGGAACAGAAAGAAACAAACCAAAACGACAAGGAGCAAATATGATCCTCATAATAACCCAACCTGTAATACTGGGAAAAATAAAACTGGATTGAATTCTGCATTGTCTTACCATATCTGTATTTACAAAGCCCAGGCCATTCTTCATGCATGATTCCATTTAAACAAAAGAAGGCTATGATGGAACAGCCCACTGACTTGGAGAACATTATGATAACAAATTAGTGCATCCAGAAGCTCACAGAAGACGTTAGTGGGTGAAGGAAGCCCTGTATGTCTCCAATGAAAAGCCACCATAGGTAGAAAGAAAACTTATTTTAGCAGACAAACAAGCTTTGGAGACAGAGATACCATATACTCTCAGAAATGGCAGAAATACGATTCTCCATCCTATTATGATCTCAGATCCTTATGCTCCTCAGACCTGGAGTCATCAATTTTGTTGGATGTGCAGCTCACAGCCACAATCAATGCATCATGTTCAATTACAGATATAATACCATAAACTGAGATCAAGCTTATTTAATGAGTTACACATTTTTGGTTCTTCTTTTACAATTTAAAAATAAAACACATACTAGCATCCTCCTACAGCAGACAAACACTAACTTTGTATTTTATGAATTATTGACTATGTTTTCTTCCATAGGTGGAAATTCAAACTGGATGGCACAAGACACACTCAAAAAATATATTATGGTAGCCCAAACTCTGAAATTAGTGATACAATACATATTCACTAAAATAAAACCTGGAACACAGCACATGCTGATAGAATAACATGAACAGTAGAATCTAAACAATTGGAATTCATGACTGATGACTTCCTTTACACAGACCAAAATAAATAAATAAATAAAAAGGTAAGTTAAAAATAAAACAATAAAGAACAATTTATGTGCGTGTATGTATTTATAGCCTGGCTTTACAGACCAGAATATTATAGTGAGATATTTGCTAGAAGAATGATATTTGCTAGAAGAATGAAAATCCCACATAGAATACATGCACACCAGTAACCCAGACACTCAATGATGAAAACAGCAAAAAAGACAAGGTGTAGACTTTATATGAAACAACCTAATGACAGAACCCAAGAAACTATCTATAAATTTTAGGTCTTGTTTATTGATTAGCATCTCTAAAAGGATAATTCCAAGGCCCCCTCATCAATACCAACCAATCTGCTACTGTCTCAAGTAGATAGAATATATTAGTGTAAACTTTCAGACAATTCCATCTTGTTAATGTAATAATGCATTGCTCTTTGGAAATAAAAAGCAAAATTCAAAATGGCATCAACAACAACAAAAAAGACAAGAATTAAATACATAAATCAACTAATCAAAAACCCAAAGAATTAAAAGAAAATCCCAATGTAGGAAAAGTAAGTGTAAAAATGAGGAGCAATCCCCCAAATCAAAGTAAAAACTAACCAGCTGAGTTGGGAGTTGAGGGTGAGTTAGCTTGGCTTCCATGGGCTGACACATTGGTAGCAGTGACAGCCGTTTTGGCAGCATAAATATTGGCTTCCTCTTGAAATTTACCTATGTTCTTCTTGTACCGGATTCGCTTATTTCCAAACCAGTTTGATACCTAGAGAGATTTAAGAGATGAGAATTATTTATATATCATCCTTCACAAACTTTGCAGAAGAATAAGGAAGGGCTTATGGGAAGATTAAGGAAGTAAGCTGTCCTGGTGTGGCACTGTGAGCTAATGCACTCAAGTGCAAGGTCTGTTTGAACCGCAAGGTCGGCAGTTCAAGCTCATCAGCCGCTCCTTGGAAATCCTATACAGAGTTGCTATGGATCGTAACCGAGGTAATGGCACTTAACAACAACAACATTTCTGATTTCACAGAATTAGTCAAAAGATTTGAATTAAGAACTTAAGGGATAGCAACTACACAAAATGACATTCTCTTGCTCAATATAATGAGCATTTAGCAAAACCATTTGATAATAATGTTCCTACAGAGGAGATGCTCATTTAAATTAAACTAAGCAATAAAAAACAAGATAAAATGAAAAACCTAAATGCAGTGCTGTTAAGTCAGTTCCATACCAGCCCTATAGGACAGAGTAGAACTGTCCCAATAGAGTTTTTAGGGCTGGACCACAAGGTCAGTTTGAACCTCAAGGTCAGCAGCTGAAAACTGAGCCGCTATTCCTCGGAAACCCTATACAGGGTCGCTATGAGTCAGAACTGACCCAGAAGCACTTAACAACAGCAACAATTTTTAAGGTAGCAGACTGACGTCTCTCTCCTACATTGAAACTTGTTGTTGTTAAGTGCTGTGGAGTTGGTTCCGACCCATAACAAAACTGTACAGGGTTACCGAGGAGCGACTGGTGAGTGACTTTGAACTTCCGATCTTGTGGTTCAAACCGAACTTGTGGTTCAGCGCATTAACCCGAAGCGCCACACCTTTTTAATTTAAAGGACCATATTTTAAATTTGCTTACCTCCTACATATATTATGCTAAAATAAACATCACATTTTATGAAAAATACCTGTTACTTATCATTCCTAAAGCTGAATTTGGGCAAGCAAAAGTACATAGACATTTTAATATTTATATAAATCTGTATCAACATATGTGATGAATTAATTTCAAATTATTTGAAGTTAAATAACTTTAACTTAGATTCTTAGCTTTTGTGTTAGAGACCACAGGAGCAATACAATTCACCAAATTTTGCTAAGCATCTGTACAAAGCTTGGTGTTACGTACGTAAGAAAAAACTGAAGCACAACTGATTTATTCTTCTGAACCCCAGACTTTAAAAGTTAAATGCAATAAACAATTTCAATCTCATTTACTTTCAGTTGTTCATTTATTTCCTTCATGTGGCTCCCAGCAGCGGTCTTGGCTTGGTTCTCTGCCCCTGTTTCCTTTATACCAAGATCTCTGCCAGACACCAGTGGAGACACAGATAAATTCAAGTTTTACCTCCATCATTCCTGCCCTGAGGAGGAACGTTTTATACCCCATATTCCAGATGTGATTCTAAACTAAAATGTTGTGGGTTTTATAAAATTTCAAAAGAAACTCTGAATTTTTGGAGGGAAAGGGAAGTTGCTATCATGCATACCCATCGCTTATGCATAGTTTATATTTAGCCCCTAAAAAATGCATATGGTAATCTTACCAGCCATGCCTCAGAAGAAACATGAGGCTGTCTGTTCCTGCAAAGACTGACAGTCTCAGAACAAACAAGAAGGCGGATCGAGTGGACGTATAGCAGAGAGCTCCACCAACAACAACACAGAATACCCAACCAAGCAGGCTCAGGGGATGGTCCCAGAACTCTGAACCACATATAAAGGAATACTTAGAAGGTTGGAAGGCTCACAGCTGGGGAATTTGTGGCAGAGG